>NC_043706.1:74724617-74745852 GCF_006229205.1 Suricata suricatta | reverse complement strand
GGGCTGGTTTGGTGGTCATGAATTCTCTCAATTTTTGTTTATTTGGGAAAACCTTTATCTCTCCTTCTATTTTGAAAGACAGGCTTGCTGGGTAGAGGATTCTTGGCTGTAAATTTTTTCTGCTCATCACATTGAAGATTTCCTGCCATTCCTTCCTGGCCTGCCAAGTTTCATTAGATAGGTCTGTAACCACTCTGATTGGTTTCCCCTTGTATGTGAGGGCCCTTTTATGAGAGGCTACTCTTAAGGATATCTGGGTGTTTAATGCATTCACTCATTTTATTTCTGCAGCTTGTACTTCTAAACATAGCATCTCTCAACATTTGATCATTTAATTGTACCTCTTCTGTTTTTCTGTGTTAAATTCAGTAATATATTGTTCAAAAGACCATCCTTATAGAATCTGGTACAGTTGGAATATGTAAATTAAGAACAAAATTCACAGCCTAGTTATTATATTTTGTAGAGCAAATATTAGGTGAAACTAGTCAATGTCATATTTTCTTAGCTTCCCAAATGTTGAGTCCAGTGATGGTTTGCTTTTGGTTTATTTCATTGCCTAAGTGTTTTTGATACATTCTTATTGTCTGTATATTTCTTTATTTTCTTATTTTATCCCCAAAGTCAACCTTTCTAGTGTTCAGGCATATTATAAAGTAGACTAGTAGACTAGGAAGAAATAATTCATACTGTACATTGGATAATAACGTTATGGCCAGTAGAGGGCATCAAGGAATTGTCCCAAGTACAGGTTTTGCTAAGATAAAAATATTGGTGTTTAAATTGCAGAACAATTTCAGCCAAAACATGGATACAAAAATAATTCTATGAGGTAACAATGTAGAAAGCATCATGGTTACATTACTGAGTGGTAATTTTGGGTCTCAGGCACTATAGATGCCTTAGTTGTAAATTTTGAAATAAGAATACCACTTACTCATGTCAAAATGAAAACTGCTGAATTTTGACATTCTTAGAAAAAATGTAAAGGGTTAAATTTCAATATGAATACTATGATTTCTAACTTTCAAAATAAGTATCTACAGTCCCTCAGTGTCTTTATTTCCTCATCTTTTAAATGTGGGAGATTGAGGAAGTACTCTGCAAGGTTTTTCCTACTTTTATCATAATGTGACGATGAATCTTTTTTTCATCTGGGAACACTAGCGGGAAGAGGAGAATTCAGATGCATTTTATTCTCTCAGCCACTGGAGGGCTCCCAGCATCAGATCAGTACTTGGATTTAAAGTCCCTTGCAAAAAAAAAAAAAAAAAAAAAAAAGTCCCTTGCAGTTTGTGGACATAATGTTTCTGATTTCTCAGCATTATTTATCAAAATAGAACCTTCAGTGCATTGGATTGCCTTAGGCAGTTTTAGAGATTTTCTGATTTCACTTCCCATCCTCTTCAATCTCTCTCTCTCTCTCCCCTTTACCCCCCTCACCTCCCTCCCACCCACCCATGCACCCACTGTTCCTTCTTCTTTTCCAGTCTCCCTCTCCCTGGTTTTGTAGCTCACCAAAGCACCTTTATTTAAATTATTTATTTATTTATTTTTATTTTAGAGAAAGAGAGAGTGTGTGTACATGTGTGCATGAGCAGGAGATGGGGGGGAAGGAAGTAGGATGGAGGGGGAGAGAGAGACAGTGGGGAGAGAGGATAGAGAATCTTAAACAGGCTCCATTCCATGACCCTGGAATCATGACTTGAGCCAAAATCCAGAGCCAGAAACTCAACCAACTTGAGTATTATGTGATTTAACTCTCACGGCAACCTAGAGAGTAAGTCTTTATACCCCTATTTTATAGATGAAGAAATGGAGACTCTGAGAGGTTAAACAACTTCCCGATGTCACTCATTAATTTTGGGATGGAAATTTAAATCTAGGCTTTCTTATTACTTCATGTTCAGTATTCTTTTCAGTCTACCAGAGAAATCCACACTTAACTCCAAATATGTAATTTGGTAGAAGTAATTTATTACACTACAATTACTCATGGATGTATTTTCAAGAATCATAAGACTTAAGAGGTAGAAGGAATCAGCTGTTCTAATTCCTCATTAGCCAAAAACGCTTATGGCTCTCTCCAGATCTCCAACTTCCATTTCATCTTGTCTCTTGTGTTGGTCTCATTAGCTCAGGCTCCTCCTGAGCTAATGATGCCATGTTTAGAAGTATAAGAAACAGAAAAAAAAAATGAGTGAATGCGTTAGGCACCCAGATATCCTTAAGAGTAGCCTCTTGTTCCCTGAAACAGAGTAGAGACTATGGCCACTGGGTCCCTATTTTCACAATTCCTAGTGACCCAACGTAATTTTTAGGAAAGGACTTTGATTGGATCCCTGGAGCCCCAAGAAATGGAGGCAAGGGAGAATTCTCCAAATTACTGAAGGAGCTGTTTCCAGAGGAACAGAGAAATGGTTTTGGAGCATGGATTATTGGCCCAGTGCAGGTGCCTCTGTGGGCCTTCCCTGATGGCTGGCCAATAAATGCAACCAAGACCAAGTGTATGAAAGGCCCAAAGAGTCTAACGGTGTTAATGGGTTGATCTTCAGAAGGGTCCTATAAGATACTTTTTGGTTGCCAATATAAAAAAAGCCAAGGAAAACTTTGCAGAGCTATGATTCCTGGCTTTCCTTGACAGTCATGATATACCTCCCACGTGGGGTTCACTGCACTGAAGCATTTATCAGGATACACAGGGCTGAGAAGTACAGTTTTCCAGAAGGTAAAAGCTCACTGAATATGGTCTGATGGAGCTCTGGAAGCCAGGTGAGCCATTTTTTAGGATGCTGACTTAGGTATGCATTTAAATATGTTCTGTTAATGATGCAGGTATGGATCTTGGAGCTTAAGCACACATTTTAGATTTTACACTGTATTAAAATGCAAAGTAAAAGACCATTTTTTAAAGGGAGAATCTTTCACTGATGTCTCCAGATTTCCTGCTTCATGTTTCTATATCTTATTGTTGCATTTGTTAGGATTCTGGGTTTGCAATGTCCAATACAGTCCGATGTGAAACAGGCTGGCTAACTAAACAGAAGCAACTTCCTTTTTTTTCTCCATTTCCTTTCCATTTCTCTTGGCCTTTTAATATAAGGATTTAGTTGGGGAGATATAAACCCATGGGATAAAGTGCATTTATTTATAGGATAGTCAATATAAGCATGAAAGCACACAGAAAATTATTAAAAAGTATTGATATGGCTTAATTTGGGGAGAGGTATTAAATATGATTCCCTCTACACTGTGCAGTGAGCAAGAAACTGTAAGCCCGAAAGATGAGGTCAGTGCTCTGTCTTGGCTCTTACCCTCTAGACTTTCATGGCTTAGCTTCCATGTTTCTGTTTGAGGTCCCAGGTGTGCCATTCCCATTGTCTTCTGTCCCTACTTGCTCAAAGATCAGCTCAGATTTTCTGCGTCAATCCCATCAGAATTCTGGAGATACACTTGTATTGTGCTTCCCACCTCTTTTTCTGTTCTTAATTGCCATTGCTCAAATTATGAAATGTAGGAAATGCAGGAGATTTTATTTTTCTGTCAATTTCTCCTCAAATGGCTTTGGATGGAGATGCCTTAAACTGTGAGACACGATCCTATGCCACGCAGGCTGTGGTCCCCAGACCAGCAACATCAGCATCACCTGCGAACTTCTTAGAACTGTACAATTCCTGGACTTACTTCAGACCTTCCATATCAGAAGTTGGAGAAATATTGCTCTTTATAGCACTTTAACATACTGTATTGAAAATACTACTTAGATTAACTCTCTCTTCCATTAGACTAAATTTTCAATTAGAGAAAGGATCTGTATTATTTCGTTCACCACTGAATATCTAAGACCTAGCATAATTCCTGGCAGATAGTAGGTCCTCAGTAAATATTTGCTAAATGACAAACAAATTGAATATCTGCCTGAGTAAAGGTTTGCTTACCTGAGTTGTTAAGTAACCAGTGTGTTTAGAAGGACTCAGAGAGAGAGTAGTGCTAACAGTGGAGACAAATGAGGTGTGTAATTAACCTATTGTTATTTCCTAGAAAAGATTTTCTACCCGGTTGACTGTGATTAAGCAAGGGTAGACAATCTGCAATGTGTGAAACGCATTGGTCTGTTTGGCAAAGAAGAGGACTCTTGTTTTCTTTTACTATATCCTCAAATTGTGGAATTTATGATCTGTTCCTGAAATTACTACACATTCTCTTTGGCAATCCGAAACTTTGCTCTCTTTCAATTTAAAAAGGTCATCTTCTGGATAAATCTGATTTTATTTCTGAAATTTCTCTAACATCTCTCCCCACCTCTCCTTCTGCTCAATTTCCAGACTCCACTTTTTGCTCCCTGGGATATTCCAGCACCTGCGGTCTTCATTCTTCCATTCCTTTCCATTCAAGGATTCTTTCAAAACTTCAGCTCTGATCATGTTCTCCTTTGGTTGAAAATGTCAGGCAATCTTCTGCTGTCTGCAGATTAAGATCTAATGTCCTTAGTAAGGCATTTGGGGCCCTTCATGAACATGCCTGGATCATAGCCTCCTTCTTTCTCCTTCC
Source organism: Suricata suricatta (assembly GCF_006229205.1). Taxonomy (NCBI): domain Eukaryota; kingdom Metazoa; phylum Chordata; class Mammalia; order Carnivora; family Herpestidae; genus Suricata; species Suricata suricatta. The sequence goes on along the minus strand of NC_043706.1, from coordinate 74,741,301 downwards.
TACTCCATATACTGGCCACCTCAGGCCGCTTCTCATTCCCTAATCACCACTTAAATCTCTGTGTCTCCATGCTTTTATTCATGCTGCTCATCGGAATGAATTGTCAACCTAGTGAACTCTTATATCATGTACCAGTTCACATTTTTAGTGAAGGCTCCTCTCCTCTATCCCCCACAGAACTGATTTCTTCTTCTGCACGCACATAGCAGATTGGACATATCTCTACAACTGTATCACTCTCTATTGTTTACTTGGCTTTCTCTTCCAATAGACCATATTTTTCTCAAGGGCTGCAGCTGTGTCTCATTCACAAGACAATATGCTGCAAAGCTGGACACACAGATATTAATAAATGTGTGTTGAATGAGCTTTACCTTCAAATTATTATTTAGTGGACTAAATTACACACACACACACACACACACACACACACACACACACACACACTTTTCCTTGCTGGATCTTGGTAATTTCTCCTAGTTATTTTTATTAAGAAAGGGCTCATTATCACTCAAAATATGCTCATTTTATGGAGTATATTCAGATCTACAACAATTTTATAAGACTCAAAAAGGTGATTCTATCCCCTCAGATGCTTGTGACTGAGCTAAGCCTGGCTGAGTATAGAGAGTTTTTAATGTCATGACTTTGCTCCTCTGCAGAGAGGCCAAGATCAGGCTGCCCCAAAATGGGCCACAGTGGCATATTGATTATTTTAAGTAAAAATTACTTAAGTGACAAGTGCAGGAAGGACACTCAGACCCTTCTCTGCTCCCTGAGAGCAAGAACTAAGTCTCCCATGTGAATGGTACCCTTCCTGTACCAGTACATAAAGAAACATCCTTATCACTAGAGATGGAAGATTGAGAGCCAAGAAGGCTGTATAAACAACCCTTGTTATATTTATTTATTTATTTATTTATTTATTTATTTATTTACTTACTTACTTACTAATTTACTAACCCAGTCCATATCCAGTTTAGAATTTCTTACTAATTGGGGGCACCTGGTTGGCTCAGTTGGTAAAGAAAGTGACTCTTGATCTTGGGGTTGTGGGTTCCAGCCCCATGTTGGGTGCAGAGATTACTTAAAAATAAAAAAAATCCTTAGAATTTCTTACTAATTGAAGCTCCCAAAGTTAAGTTTTCTTTGTCCTGTCAATTCCTTAAAGATTTATTGTCTCATTGTCTAAAAAGTATAAAAGCTGCCTGTCTTGGTCATTTCTTTGTGTCTCAATGTCATTATTTGGCCTCCATGTCCACATGATAAAACTTTGTGTTTTTTTTTTCTCCTGTTAGTCTGTCTCATGTAAGTGTAATTCTTAGTCTGACTGGAAGACCATGAGGGGAGAGGAAGAATATTTCTTTCCCTCACCCAAAGCCCTCAAAACACCTGTTGAGGATGCAAGTATAATTGGTTAACAAACCTTTTCTTTTTCTTTTTCTTTTTAATTTTTAATGTTTATTTGTATTAGAGAGAGAGAGAGGGAGGGAGAGAGGCAGTGTGCGAGTAGGAGAGAGAATCTGAAGCATGCTCCAGGCTCTGAGTTGTCAGCACATGGAGCTCAAACTTGCCAGCTGCGAGATCATGACCTGAGCTGAAGTTGGATGCTTAACTGACTGAGCCACTCAGGAACCCCGACAAAACCTTTAAAGATGACTGTTAGTACCTGTCATTAAATGAATATTGTGCCTTCCTCAAATTCATATATTAAAACCTTCCTCATCAGTCTGCAACTTAGAAGAGAGTCTTTACCAGAACACAAACATGCTGGACCCTCGAATCTCAGACTTTCAGCCTCCAGAAGCATGAGCAATAAGTTTCTGTTGCTTTTAAGCCAAGCAGTCTCTGGTATTTTTGTTATAGCAGCCCAAGCAGACTAACACAGTCCTTTGATTTCTGTGTGCTGCCCCTCTCACCTTGTCCTTTCTGTTCCTTTCCACTCCTAAGTCGAAGAATTAAGGAAAAGAAGGTCTCTTTATCCTAGAAAACAAAGCAAAAACAAATAGCAACAACTTAAAAATAAAAAACAACCTATGGAGGTGCCTGGGTGGCTCAGTCAGTTAAGCCTCCGACTTTGGCTCAGGTCAGATCTCACATTCTTGGGTTCCAGCCCCGCATCGGGCTCTGTGCTGATAGCTAGCTCAGAGCCTGGAGCCTGCTTCTGGTTCTGTGTCTCCTTCTCTCTCTGCCCCTCTCCCTCTCATTCTCTGTCTCTTTCTGTATCAAAAATAAATTTTAAAAAATTTAAAAAATTAAAAAAAAAACTACCTATGATGAATAGAACTACATCCATGGAATAAAAAGCTAAATGGAAAACTTTAGTTTCATGAAGATAACTGAGACGTATCAGAGAGTCATGGAAACTATGTACATTTCCACACTAGAAAGGTCAATGGAAACGAAAAGACTTGAATCTGGTCCAACTGCACTTACTGTCCAAATGGAGCTAGTGTGCTTATTCCAGACGTTTATGGCTCAGAGACCCAGGAACTCTGTGTGTTCAGGATCTTCCAGTTGGAAGAAAGAGAACATTACAGATTTCCATAAGTAGTGGTGGTCATTTGTAATAGTAACTGTTGCAATAAGCAAGAAAAGAGTCTCTGGAGTATTCTCACAGCTAAACCTCAAGGACCTAGAGCATAGGATTCAGGCAACTCTGAAGGACAGGGAACATTGTCAATTTCTTAACCGGGGGAATTAATTGAGCTTCATTCTTGTGCTTTGCCATGGATGCCAGTTGGCTGCTGTTTTTTTGTTTTGGTCTCACTTTGCTTATCTTTCAACTTTTGCTTCCTCTGACAGTGGAATGACTCTATGTGTTTTTTGTTCAAATTCCTGAGAGATAAGAATGTCATCATCACAACCAATCCCCTTCTGTATCTGGGGAGCTTTCACACCAGACAACCTCATAGCACATGGCCAGTGTATAGGCCTGCTGTTCTTGGGTCAGGTGCCCAACTGCCCTAACTAATCAGCTGTAGATAGGGGAGCTGGGGACAGGCAGAGGATGTCACATGGTGCCACGTGAGTTATACTTAAAGAACCACTTAGAGCTGCTTTTCTTAGTAGGAGCTGTGTTGTGTAACACATTTAGAAGGAGTTGTGGGCAAAGTAGGGATTCTAAGGGAAGCTCTCTCGGTATAGACATATTTTGGAAACTCTGATCATGATTCTCCCTAAGTATTACCAGTGAAGTTGTTATCTTTATATCCTCCCATTCCAGTTTGTAGAATGTCCAACAATTAAACATGAAATAACATGTACATACATGGTACACCTGGCATTCATTTTTAATTGGACTCTTGTAACAGTTAAACCAATGACATTTGCCTATAACAAACTTGTCTTGTTTCCTAATTGGATATTGTTTTTATTTCTAGATGAAAGTTTGTGTGATTAGAAAGGGCAATTAGGCCTTAGTTGTTTGTAAACCAGAAATGGATAAATAAGAAGTAATCAGGTAAAGTTATCAGATAGCACTTTTTACATTGTGGTTCTTCTTTCTGTTCTTTATAAAACACCTCTTCTCTGCCCCTCCCCTCCAAAGTGCAGAAGGAGGGTAGCTGATGGTTTAGTATTTTTTTATAACTTCTTCATGCCTCTGAGTGTGTATTTTATTAACATCCTTCTTACTGAATTACAGAGATACTTTTGTTATATCACCAAGTTGTTCTCCTTTGCCATCCAGATGTTAACTCAGGCTTGGTGGCTTGAGTAATTAATTTATTCATTTGCCAACCCCTTACTGAGTGCTTAACCATGAACCAGAAACACTTGGGGTAACTGGTCTACTTATTATTAGACTACTTATAAACCTAAATTTTCCTCAGAATTCTGTTCCCATTCTCATTCCTTTGGATGTCTTCATAAATCAGCTTTTCTTAAATCCTCCCTTGATGTACGACTATTTGATACCATGCAAACTAGAAATGCATGCACCTATGACCTTATTGCTTATATCTATATTATTTATACCTTTCCTTTGAAGAACCATCCATTCTCTTCCAACCTTCAGAGTTTCTGATATCATTTTCTTTCTCTTAAGATTTGATGTGCAAAATGTGCTTTTTTGTCTTCTCTCTCCCCCAGCCCCATAAGTAAATGTTTCTAATTCCCTCTGAAATGCTGTTTTATCCAAATAGAAAATGAATATAATCAGCTTCCTACAAATCTGCTCTTCAGATTTGGGCCTTGTATTTTTCTACCTGGATTGTCTGCCTTCTTTCTGTCCCTCTGTTTTTGTTTTTTTTTTTTCTCCTTATATAGATCCCAGTGCCTAGTACAATGTCAAGCTCATGGTAGATGCTCACTTGGCATTTGTGAACCCCAAACCACCACCACCATTATCTCCCCAACTTTGCTATTTCCATTGCTGTAGTCTTGCTTTCCTCATATCATTGCTCTTATACCTCTTTTTCTTTTTGAATGAAAAACTTTTATAATTTACTCAAACTCATAGCAGATGGTCAACTTTTTTATTGCCTAAAACTCTGCTATCTCCAACTCCTCCTGTTGCTCTTTTTTTTGTATCATTGTTGTCCTGATGCCCCTTTCCTTGAAAAAAAATTAAATACGTGACAACTCCACTTCCATATGAGAACCTTCATATCCACTACATATTTCTACTTTTGAATTTCTTGAAGTCTGTAATCAATGTGTTCATTTCAGTTAGAATCAGTGGACATGTAAATTATATGAATTGAGAGCCATCATGCACCTCTCTCTGTATTAGGTGCTAGGAGCTTCTAGAGAGCTGACAGATCACTTTCTTTAAACAATTCTCTTCACAGTGATTCCTTTCTATGCTGAAGGAAATAATTTCAAACCATTTTTGTGGCAAGGCTGAAGCTTGCTGTATATTCTACAGGATGAGGTTTGTGGGGAGAATGGAGGGCCCTTGGATAATTCAAGGGTTCCAGAAACATCTAATGTCATCCTTTCTCCCTTTTGAAATACCTCCTCCTTCTACAGACAGGTTCCTGAGATTCTCTTTTAATTCTAAGTCTGAAGTGACTTAGGTGAGACTATTTTTGGCCTTTGAGAGCCTTTCCACAAAGTAAGGATATGAGTCAATCCTTTGACGCACCAATGCCTCCTCCTTGCTGATAGATATTTTATTATGTTCCTCTTCTTAATGATCTCTGCCAATGTCATAGGAAACTCTTTAACTAATGTGGTGTCTATATGTGTTGGCTTGACCCACACTTTGATATTAGACAGATTCAGTTGGCCTTGAACATCTGAAACCCTCCGTGACTTGCAATAAAAGTTCATAGCAGCACTTTTGCCATTTTAGTCTTCTAAAATCTCAATCCGTAGCCAACACCTGAATTAACATTAGGTTTCTGAGCATCCCATGTCAAGACTGGTACTTCTGAGTTTCTTAGCAGGCAGTGATATTGGTATTTTGGGTGTGTTACTTATTGAGTGGGACTCTTTTTCTTTTTCATTTTTTTTTAAATTGTAGGATTTAGCCTCCATGTCTCCTTCTGCAAAATACCATTAGGGTTCTCTATTGAGATAACTAGACATGGCCATACAGACTCCCAAACACCTTTTAGAACTACTATGTGGTGCTCAGCCATTTTTCCATTTCATTAATCACTTTTCCTTGTTTCCTGCTGATTATAGTCAGTAATTGAGGTGTAGTACTTTTTCCCATATTACATATGGTGGTCCTTGAAAGCTGAACAAGATTTCATCCCATTCTCCTACGCAATGGTTGTCATTTTCTCAGCCCTTTTAATTAAAAACATTGCCATTACCTTTGTAGTCATATGGTTCTTTTCACCAGTTTTTCTGATCCTCTTATAAATACTGCATAAGGGGTTAAAAGTTGTTGTGTATAGAAGACCTTAAAAACTAAGCAAACACAGCAAACACATATTAGTCTGAGATCAATATGATAATGGATGTTTTGTGCTGGTAACCAGAACAGTTGCTAAACTTCACTCTGGAAATTCCCTTCTACATGCCTGTCAGAGTTTCCAAGCTGAAATTCATAACTATAGAAGACTATCCAGTTATTCAAAGCAGATAGTGGTAGCTATGCTCATAAGGGTTCTTATTGCTACCACTTATAACCAAATACTTACCAGGTCTACAAGGGAGTGACTTATATCCAAGAATTCTTTCACCAAATACAGAAATTAGGAAGTCCTAATTTATTAGTTATAGTTGATGGAGGTGTTTGAGAAATCACCCCTGGGGTTTACTTTTAATCTGCTAATATTTACACTAGAAAAACTGACCATATCAGCAAGTACCATTACTTCACTCAAGTTTTAATTGAAAGTGGCAATGGTGGTCAATACCAGCTAGCATTATTGGTTATAAATGAGTAAACCAAATGGCAGATTTTTTTCCTCATTAGGTTTGATTTATACTAGGAAATAAATACAGAATCTTCTTTGATAAGGGCAAATATAGATGTGAGAGAATTGCATTTGATTAGGACTTATCTGGAAATGACTTAGCAAAAATGAGTAAGTGAAAGTTACTTATGCATCTGCTTTTTGGTTTTTATTTACCTAGACTCTTAACATTTAAAATGCTTATAATTGCCAAGAATTTTCAATGATGATATGTGGAAGATGATGGAAAAGCAAGAGGGTTGCTCATATAATTTCTATATATTAGAGATATAGTTATGATAAATACTGGATTTTCAGCATATGCACAATCTCAGTTAAGTTACCCATGATTTAAATCTCAACATCCTTGTACATAGAGCACCACTAGCTGGGTAGCCAGTTGATTTGCCTGGAATATATGAGCTGTACATACAGAAACCAATATTCTTTTGAGGTAGACAGTTCATTTTCCCCTTGTAGTCATTCTCTCTTTCTTCCTTTTATTATTATGTCTTCAATTTTAGTAGGGCACATGGGTGCCCAGCTAGAAATTTACTCTCTTATTCTTGTTTACAACTTGGTGTGGCCATATGACCTAGTAATTGCCAACTGAGTACAAGCAGAAGTTATGTGATCCACATAACTTCCTTAAAAGGAAATTGCTCTCTACTTCTCTCCTTCCTATGGACTGGAATGTAAATATGATGGTGCATTAGCTTTGGTTATGCAGATGAGAATAACCCATGGGGAGGGGGGTGGCGGAACCACAGGATGGAAGACACCTGAGTCCTTGGATAATGATGTGGAACAGAGTCCCCTACTCCCTCTGGTCTGCCCTCCTACCTCTTGACTATCACATGAGAGAGAATGACACTGTTTTGTTTGAACTACTATTTTTGGAAATCTCTTCTTTGAGAGCAGCTTAGATGAATCCAAATGAATAAAGTATATTCATTTATTCAATGGGCAATTATTTTTTCTTTCCATAGGAAAGCTTCTAGCATTTTTTGGAACAAAGTTGGGAAGTGGTAGGGTAAGTTTTGGGGAAAAATAAAGTCAGTATTGCACCATGGGAATTAAGAAGTTTGGTTTTCTCACTGGGAGAGGATGGCACATTTACATTTTCTCTTCTATGGATATAATTCCATTCACATTAACACATTTATTGAGTACCTACTGTGTATAAAACACTGTAGGGTTCCCTAGGGATACAGAGATGAAACAGACACAGTTTCTGCCCTCAAGGAGCTCATAATCTGTTAGGGTAGACAGCAGAAATACACAAACAAAAGCACTATAAGATAGGATGCATATAATAATAGTGATAGAAATGGGGTTCTATGGAAGCCCAGAGCTGGAGGAGAGGACTTTCATAGTGACAGAGAAGGAAGAAGGATCTCAGGAAGACTTTACAGAAGAGATTGAATTTGAGTTGCATGATGAAGAATTGATGAAAGAATGGACAGTAATGGGGTCAGGTTTCTGAAGCAGTCGGGTCAACTGTTAAGTAAGCTCAGAAAGCACAGAAACCCAAAGCAATCTACACATTCAATGCAATCCCAATCAAAATTGCACTAGCACTCTTCTCAAAGCTAGAACAAACTATCCTAAAGTTTGTATGATATGATAAAAGACCTTGAAGAGCCAAAGTAATATTGAAGAAGAAAACCAAAATGGGAAGCATCACAATCCCAGATTTTAGCCTCTACTACAAAGCTGTCATCATCAAGACAGTATGGTATTAGCACAAAAACAGATACATAGACCAATAGAATAGACTAGAGACCCCAGAACTGGGCCCACAAGTGTATGGCCAATTAACCTTTGACAAAGCAGGAAAGAGTATCCAATGGAAAAAAGACAGCCTTTTTAACAGATTGTGCTGGGAGAGCTGGGCAGCAATATGCAAAAGAATGAAAGTAGATTACTTTCTTATACCATACACAAAAATAAAGTCAAAATGGAAGAAGGACCTAAATGTGAGACAAGAAACCATCAAAATCCTAGAGGAGAAAGCAGAAAACTGCCTCCTTGACCTCAACAAAAGCAATTTCCTACTCAACACATCCCCAAAGGCAAGGGAATCAAGAGCAAAAATGAATTATTGGGATCTTATCAAGATAAAAAGCTTCTGCACTTCAAAGGAACAATCGAGAAAACTAATAGGCAACCAATGGAGTGGGAAAAGATAGTTGCAGATGATATATCAGATAAAGGGCTAGTATCCAAAATATACAAGGAACTCACCAAACTCCACACCTGAAAAATGAATAATCCAGTGAAGAAATGGGCAGAAGACATGAATAGACACTTCTCGAAAGAGGACATCCAGATGGCCAACAGACACATGAAATGATGCTCAGTGTTATTCATCATCAGGGAAATACAAATCAAAACCACACTGAGATACCACCTCATGCTGGTCAGAGTGGCTAAAATGAACAAAACAGGAAACTACATATGCTGGTGAGGATGTGGAGAAACAGGTACCCTCCTACACTGTTGGTGGGAATGTAAACTGGTACAGCTGCTCTGGAAAACAGTGTGGAGGTTCCTCAAAAAAAATAACAATAGAACTCCCCTATGACACAGCAATAGCACTGCTAGGGATTTACCCAAGGGATACAGGAGTGCTGATGTTCATAGCAGCACTTTCAACAATAGCCAAATCATGGATAAATGTCCAACAACTGATGAATGGATCAAAAAGATGTGGTTTATCTATACAATGGAATACTACATGGCAATGAGAAAGAATGAAATCTGGCCATTCGTGGCAACATGAATGGAACTCGAGGGTGTCATGCTAAGTGAAATAAGTCAGGAGGAAAGGACAGATACCATATATTTTCACTCATAAGTATAACAGGAGAAACTTAACAGAGGATCATGGGGGAGGGGAAGGGGGGAAAAGAGTTAGGGAGAGGGAGGGAGGCAAATCATGAGAGACTCTTGAATACTGAAAACAAATTGAGGGTTAAAGGAGGAGGGGAAAAGGGAAGGGGAGTGATGGGCATGGAGGAGGGCACTTGTGGTGATGAGCACTGGGTGTTTTATCAACTTGACAATAAACTATAAAAAAAAAAAGGAAAAGAAAGCACAGAAAATATCCAGACTTTTCTGGAGTATGGGATGGGTGAGAAGAAGTGGTGAGACATAACTCTGGAAATGTAATTTAAAGTCACATAGTGAAGGAACCTTGAATATTATAATAAAGAATCTTTATTTTTTTATTTAAGTGTTCATTTAAAAATATTTACTTTAAACTGATGGGGGAAATAGTAGAGGATTATGATACTGTAATTGAAAACCAATGGCATGATTTGGGATAGTGATTCTTAAACTTTAGTGTCTACCAGAATCTTCTGGAGGGCTTAAAAAAAGTTGATGCCCCCCGCACCCCCATCTGAATTTCTGATTCAGTATGCCTTCATTGGGCCCTAGACTTTGCATTTTTAACCCACTTCCCGGGTAATGCTAATGCTGCTGGCCTGGAGCTGCCACTTTGAAAACCACTGTGTTGCAGAAGATGTATCTGATAGGTGTGCAGGTGTGTGGGCACAGAGTGGTAGGTGAAGGACTGGAGAGGTAAGATCAGATAAGATTTGGAATGTGTGAGGGGACCAAAGTATTGGAGAAGAAGGGATCATATTCAAACATTACTGTAGTGGTAAATGGATAAGACTGTAAGACTATCTGGATGTGAGAGACAAGCCATAAAGAGAGAGGATCACATTTATCTAATATGAATGGTAAAAAGCATGGTAATCCTGTTATCTGAGATGGGGAAGGTGGAAGGAGGAGAAGTTTTGTGTGTGGGAAAATGATCTTGAGTTCAGTTTAGAAAGGTTGTGTTTGAGGAACCAATAGACAGTTCATAGGGAGATGTTCACTGGATGTAATTCATGGGTCTGGAATTTGAGAAACCTAGGGATCAGAACTAAAGACACAAATCAAAGAGCCACAGGAATGGACCTCATTGTTAAAATGATGGGGTAGGAATGAGTATGGAGACACTGGGAGGCAAGAGCTGAGGACAACACCCCAGGAGAAAGAAAAGGAGACAAAGAATGAGGAGGTGGCTGGTGAACCAGGGGAGTAGAGTATTCTGGAAAGCCTGGGCCTAAGCATGAAAGGGAGGCTTAGCTGGTTTTTTAAAATGTTTATGTATTTATGTATTTATGTATTTATTTATTTATTTATTTATTTATTTATTTAGAGAGAGATCATGCACATGCAAGCAGGGGAGGGGCAGAGAGAGAGGGAGTGAGAGAATCCCAAGCAGATTCTGTGCTGTCAGGGAAGAGCCCAATGTGGGGCTCAATCTCATGAACCTTGAGATCATGACCTGAGCCGAAACTGAGTTTGTTGCTTTACCAACTGAGCCATCCAGGCTCCCCATAGTTGTTCTACCTGATGAAAGGTTGGGGAGTAGATAAGGACAGAGGGAAGGCCATTATTTTTGCCTACTGGGAGATGTGTTTCAGGAGAGCCACGATGGGTATAGCCAGTTGGCAAAGGATATGAAAGTAAGTGGAAGGTGAGAAGTGGAGCAGAATGAAGGATTGATGAGTAGAAAAGCTCAGGTAGGAGTGATAGGAGAGACGAAGCAGGAGCTTGAGGGGGAAGTCAGGTCAGAGGAAGTACACACCAGTGTCCAAGAGACTTGAGCAAATGAATAGGTGAGATTCAAGAAGAGTGGGAAGAGGGAGGGACGGGAGGGCGGGAAGGGGGCAGTGAGGTGGGGAGGCATTGGAGAGAGAAGTGGGGGCAAAGGAGAGAGGTGCAAGATTACATAAAAGGTTAGAGAGCAGAGATTTAAGGCTAAAACTTGGAGGTGGAGAGGGAACAAATCCAGGTCTTGTCAGTAAACCAAGAAGAGAGATGACCCTTGGAGGTTGAAGAGATGAGAAGCTATGGATGAGACGGGAGCAGAGGTGAGGAACAGTCATGGACTTGAGAGTGCACACGCATTTACAAACTTTCATTCTCTTCTGTCATCACTCTTGACTTAGTGGTAAGCTCCTCCTTGGGCCTGGAGCAGTCACCCCAGGTCAGGAGAGGCACGTGTGGCCTCAGGTCCCATCTGCAGCCTCCTGGCCCCAGGGCACAGTCTGCCATGGAAGCCACAGAGATTCCAGGGGACACAATTGCACACTGATTTCCTTGATGGGTGACTTTTGCTGTAAGCACAGATGTTCAACTTTTGTTTATCCAAGCGCACACCGCCAATTTAATGAGTAGATTCTCCAACACAGTTTTTCAGATAATATATTCCTTCATTTGATCACTCCGCCCTGTGAAACTGCTTGTACTCTCACCCAAATCCTGCTCGCCTGAGGGAGTGTGTGTGAGGCTCAGCGGTCCAGTGTGCCAGTCAGGTAACATAACAACACACAGACCAAAGTAGATTTAGATTATCTTGTCTTTATGTTTCATATTCATAGTTAGAGACCTAGAAAAGCAGAGGATTAATTCCAGGATCTCTTTAGAGAATGAGGAACTGTATTTAATCATGAACTAAAAAAGACACATCAGCTGTACTATTTGTGCCTAAAAGGAATGGGCTATGTAGTCACAGTAAATGCCTTTAGTTCAGGTCTGCAAGCAGAGGACAGCACATCACTTTTTTTTTTTTTTAATGCTTTATGGAGTCATGCAATTCCCACTAAAATTTGCATGAATATGGAGCCATGACTTCGGGTTTAATGCCACACGAAGGCAAGTTATCAGGTATTTGATTTATACGTAATGAGAAATTCTGCAAATGAAGATTTATTTTGGCATTCTTTTAATGGCAGGATTAACTGAAATGGCTAAAAAAAAGGAGGTACTGTTTCACCTTATTATTACTTGTATGACATTTCTGTCTTTATATGATAATTTTTATTTGAAATCATGTACCACAAATAAAACCAGAGGTAGAAAACGGCACACCAAATAACAAACCTCAAACAAAACAGAACAAAACAAACAAAAAGACCGCACTAACTGACAAACTCTCCTGAACCAACTATGTTCACAGATTAATAAGTTGTACCCCTTACCCTTGTCCACTCACAAGCTGGTAAAAGTAATGCCTTTTGGCTTTTTGCAACCTAAGTATGTTCTCGACACTTAACAAGCTTTTTAAAAGCCAGCTTAAAGTCTTCATTAAAACTTGTGTAGAGCAGAGGGTTGATCAGAGAATTAACATAACCAAGCCACGTCAAAAAATCAGCCACTTCGGAGGACACTGTATAGATGCTCAGACCAACAATCAACTCTTTGATGAAAAATGGCAGCCATGACAAAATGAATGCACCCAAGATCAGTCCTAGGATTCGTGCTGCCTTGCGCTCCCTGGTGCTAGATATTTGCTGCCGTTCTCCAGGGTGATCTAGATCATTGTCGAAGGAAGGGATCCTGATAGAGGTGTGGATCTTCTCAAACTCTGTGGTAGGGTCTGAAGTGGAGAAATCAGACACACAGAAAGTCTGTGTAAGTTTACAACTTGCAAAAGAATTTTGGCTATCTGTGCTTCTGTTGCTTAAGTGCCGACTTGATCCTCTTTTCTGGTAAAGGCTCTTGGCTGCATGGTAAATCCGGTAATACAGAATAAGTATCAAAGTCAAGGGGATATAAAATGCCCCAAGTGTGGAGTAAATAGTGTAGATGACATGGTCATGCTGGATTGTGCACTGACTGGGGGGCGGGCTGAGTTGGCGGTGGCTTCTCCAGAACAGAGGGGGCATGGAAATGAAGATGGAGATGGTCCAGACGGTGAGGATCATCAGTCCAGCTCTCTTGGCCGTCCTCTTCCTGGCATACTCAATAGCATTGGTGATGGCCCAGTACCTGTCCAGAGCAATCACACAGAGATGGAGGATAGAGCAGGTGCAGCAGGTCATGTCCACACTCAGCCACACCTCACAGATAAAGTACCCTAGTTTCCAGCTGTCCATGACGATGTACATGATGCTCAGGGGCATAACGAGCACTGCCACCAGGAGGTCCGTCACGGCCAGAGAACAGATCAGGTAGTTGGCAGGCTGGTGGAGTTTCTTGGTGGTACAGATGGCCATGATCACGGCCAAATTCAGCAACATGGTCAGGGTGGTGATGATCACCAGAGTCATGGAAATGAGCATCTTCTCAGTGATGGTCTTGGGTCTCCCAGCCACACTGGCTTCTGTGGTACAGTTAGTGATATTCATGTTTTCCCTATTTCAATCTACACTGTGGAGAAGCTGTTGGTTATTTTCCCTCAGCTGGAAGCTACCCAGACTTCAGTGCCTCTCATTTATAAGAAGACTAGTTTGTTGAGCTATGTAGTTTCTTACGTTCCATTTTGTATGGGGTAAAAGGAAGCACCACAGCATTTCTTCTGAGTGGAAGGTCCCTGGAAAATAGTATGCTATTGGTTAATGAATGAAAAAGTACTATTTTTCCCTCTGAAAGATATTACAATATTTTTGTATTCATAAATTCTTCACACATATTTTTTATATAATTTCCTTTTTTATCTCTGGGAGTGAAGTTCATTTTTACATTGTTCTTCAAAAGATACCTTTTAAAAATTATAGTTGACACACAATATTACATTAATTTCAGGTGTACAACATAGTGATTCGCAAGTTTATTCCTTATGCTGTGCTAACCACAAGTTGCAACAAAAAGATACTTTTTAAAAAGTTAAGTTCCCAAAATCTTTTTCATGAAGACATCAACTTTGTCTATTTTGCCACCTGAATTACTTTCTTATTTCTATTATTAATGTTTATGTAACATTTATACGTAAAAAGGTTTTTTTTTTTCCATTTGGAAACATACATTCACATTGTATCATGTTTTAGAAATTCTGGAACATTAAAGAAAAAATTATATTGTTTATAGTAAGCAGATTTTAAACCAGTTTTAAAGTTCCATAGCAAATTTCAACTCCAAAGATGTTTTAGTATCACAATGGAATTGTGTGATTTTATCTAATTATTTCTGACATTTTACTATCACACTGTGCATTTCTTTGGAGAAAAGAGAGAAAGGAAGCATATAACATTACTTTGATGTTTATGGCAAATTGTCCTCGGAGTAAAACGGTAAATTGACTGTGAAACAGCTTCATCACCAAGCTCAAAGAAGTCTACACTTAAGAAAAATGTGTTTAGTTTTGGTTAACATTTGTGTTCTTTAAATATCCATTTATCGATTGATTGATTGATCTACCTACCTACGGACATCTCCTGCATAGCTGTGATTAAGCTGGGCAATCACTGAGATACTGATACTTATTGAAGGCATAATTGTAAGGCATATAAAAAAAATACAGGAGTCCGCCTTATCTGTAGTTTCGCTTTCCGCATTTTCAGTTACCAAGTCTGCCAGCTGATTTTCCTCTTTCTGACGAATCGGCAGATGGTCGGTAGTAGCCTAGCGATATGTCACAATGTCCATGTCCTCTACCTCATGTCATCTCATCACGTAGGCATTTTATGTCACATCATCACAGGAAAAGTGAGTACAGCACAATAAGATATTTTGAGAGACCACATTCACATAGTTAAAAAATAAGTTTTTTAATGTTTATTTATTTTTGAGAGACAGAGCACAAGTGGGGGAAGGGCAGAGAGTGAGATACAAAATCCACAGCAGGATCCAGGCTCTGAGCTGTCAGCCCAGAGCTCCAGGCGAGGTTCGAACTCACAAGCTGTGAGATCATGACCTGAACTGAAGTCAGACACTTAACCGACTGAGCTACCCAGGTCCCCCACATAATTTTTATTATAGTGTATTGTTATAATATTTCTATTGTTTATTATTGTTAATATTTACTGTATTTAATGATAAATTAAACTTTATCATAGGTATGTGAGTACAGGAAAAAAACAGTACATACAGGATTCAGTACTACCTGCAATTTCAGGCATTTACTGGGAGTCTTGGAATACATCTCGTGCGAAAAGAGGAAACTACTGTAAACTAAAATATAAATGTATACTCATGAAAACAAAACAATTAAAATCTACATAGGAAGATTCACAGCCAATGGCTACTGGTCAGAGCATCAATCAAATCCTGTGATTTGTCTCTGTGAGATTAGGTCCAGGAAAACTTTAAAGGAAACTGACATTTTTCGGTTTTAAGAAGGGACATAGATGGACATGGATTGGGCTTCACAGGCACAGCGATGTTAGCCAAGAATGAGGGCAGGAGCTGGTGCGGATGTGTAAAATGTGGAGTTGAGTGTGTAGGAGTCTTCGGATGGACTGGGGACTGGAAGTCAGGGGGCCGGAATAAAAGTCTCCAGCCAGGGTGAGATTTATTTAGCTCCGGATTTAATTTCTTCTGCCCATTGACGCAAAAACCAAGGAGACGGGGAGATGGTTTCCATTTATTCTTTAGATATGAAAAGTAAAAGGAAATGATCACGAAAGACCAAAAATGGGGCAATTATTTTTAAGACCGTCTTTAGTTTTCTGCAGCAAAATGGGAATCATTCTGCCTCTCTGCTTTCATTATGGTTTTATAGCATTTCTGTGGATGTACCCCCTTTTGAAATTAGTATGTTGCTCTAGTTCTTCTGTGTGACTTGCTCCACCAACAGTCCCCTCCTTTTTGTAAATTAAATATTTTCTTCTCCACTGGTTATTTCCCATTCTTTTATAATGAGTTCAAACTTGCATTTATATCTAAGACAGGCTGTCACACTGAAAGTATATGGGCTTTGGAATCAGAGAGCTAGGTCGCTGCTGAGCCATCTATTAGCTTGGGGCAATGTCTCTACATTTTCCCCTGTGTCCTGTATGTTTCTTTTCTCCATCTGACCTCTTTCTCTTTAAGTGAAGTAAAGTTCTTTTTTTCTGCAAAAATTAATTCTAAATTATGTTTTTCGTGAGGTTTGTTGGCAGAGTAGTTCTAAATAAAAGGGCCTTTCCACTCTGATTGGGAGACTGAGAGTTTGGAAAGTAGCATGCATAAGAGAAAACTTCAGAAATTTTAGTTTGATAATCGACACAATTAGGAACTGTTATTTTGAAAGCATGAAGTAAAAAAAAAAAACCATATAATTCAGCTTCATCAAGCTTTTAAAAGCTACTCTAGGGGTGGCTCGGTGGCTCAGTCAGTTACTCCTCTGACTCTTTTTTTTTTCCCCATAATATTTTATTGTCAAATTGTTTTCCATACAACACCCAGTGCTCTTCCCCTCAAGTGCCCTCCACCATCACCACCACCTGTCTTCCCCCCTCCCCCCTCCCCCCCCAACCCTCAGTTCATTCTCAGCTTTCAATAGTCTCTCAAGTTCTGCATCCCTCTCTCTCCCCAACTCTCTCTCCCTCCTCCGTTCCCCC
>NC_043706.1:74702637-74724517 GCF_006229205.1 Suricata suricatta | reverse complement strand
CTATTTTTCATTTCCCCTAGAAGACTCTACATTCTGGAGGGTGGCATGTATTCCTGATTCATCTTTTTAACTGCCTCCAGTTAAATTAGCAAAAACATTACTGGTTGGGGCTATACTGTCAACTCTTTAATATGACTCCCTGGGTTATTTTGTGCCCTGGCTTTTCAGAATAGGAGTTAAGTGTTGTATTCCTGTGTTGTCAGTCACTCCAAATCCAGCTTTCCTTCTTTTATCTTTTTTCATTTGACATATATCTTAAAGTTTGTTCTATAACACCATGTGGAATGCAGTCTTTTGAATCAATGACCTGGGTAGCAATTATCGATTGAACAAGTCTGAGAATTGCACCCTGGAGCTTTTCACTAATCAAAGGTCAGGAAGGAAAGGAGGAAGCAGCAAAGCGGGGGAGAACAGCTATTGAGGTAGAGAAGAATGATGAGAGATCATTCTATCCTAAAACCAGGTGAAGAAAGCACAGGAAGTAAGAGTGATCAGCTGTGTAAGTGCTGCTGATAGGTGGTGAGTGACAAGGACTTGATCATTGGGCTAGTCAGTGTAGATGACACTGTTGACCTTGACAGGACCCATTTGGTGCAGTGGTGGAGATGAAAGCCTGAATGTGGTAGTTTCAGGAAAGAATGGGAAGAAAAGAAAGAGAGGATTGAATAAGAACAAGTATTTTAAGAATTTTGCCTTTGAAAAGGGAGCAGAGAAATAAGGTAGCTGCGGCGAGGGGCGGGGGGCGGGGCGGGGGGGGAGATGTGGGGTCAAAGTTGTTTTCTTTTTAGGATGAGAGATTGACTTTTTAAACTGGACTGTTTGCAGTTTTCTATGCTGCTACACTCTATCCTTTTTAAAAAATACTTATTTTTGAGAGGGAGAGAGAGGGAGAGAGAGAGAGAGAGAGAGAGAGAGGGAGGGAGGGAGAATGCAAGTGGGGGAGGGGCAGAGAGAGGGAGACACAGAATCTGAGGACAGAGGCTGATGCGGGGCTCGAATCCACAAATGGCAAGACCTAAGGCAAAGTTGGATGCTTAATTGACTGAGCCACCCAGACACCCCTCAGCACCCTTTTTATTGGGGCAGAAAGCATTTTTGGAGTGAGTGAAATGTAAAAGAGGAAGGAGGAAAGCAGTAATGGAATAGGCAGGGAGTCAGTGGGGCTGGGGGCACCAGGTAAGTAGAATTCTCTGAGCAATTTCAGGGATCACAATGGGGACTATGAAGGGGAAAAAGATACAGTTATACTCAGGAAATGATCCAACTTCAATTATCTTGGGTTCCTTAACCTTCTTAAGGAAATAATGCATGGTTTTATAATCACCACCAATGCCTTAGGAGGTAGTATGATTTCTTTTTAAAATTTATTTTTATTTTAAGGAAAATTTTAGAAGTATTATGGTTTCTAATTAGAAGAGTACTTGTTGAATAGCACCCCCAAATTTAAATCTCTTTTGCCTTTCACATAGTAGGAGAGGAGGAACTATAACATTTGACTCAAAACACATTCTGTAGAACCAATCCAAACACTAATATACACCAAGCTTGCATAAGTCCACTGGGATGGAAAATTAACAGCAGTAATCATAGTTAAAAATGGACATGTCCTATCAGGAGTTAATGCAGGTACTTCTTTGCGGGGGGGATTGTAACTTTTAGTTTCTGTTCTGATTAGGACATGGAAAATACCAGTGCAGTTCAAAGCCATATTTAAATAGTTTTTCATTAAAATCATAAATAGGAGAGAATCACTGTAAGCCAAATGGGTCAGTGTTTTCTACTCTCATTTACTGAGATGCTTCAGAGCCTCCGATTTATTATACTCCCCCAGTGGCAGAACACCAGGGAGAGGAGGTCATTAGCACACTCATTTTTAAATTAAGTTAAAAAAATTTTTTGAAAGAGAGCATGTGAGCAGGGGAGAGGGGCAGAGGGAGAGAGAGAGAGTCTTAAGAAGGCTTCATGTTTAGCTCAGAGCCCGATGCAGGACTCGAGCCCACGACTTGAGTTGAAATCAGGTGTTGGATGCTCAACTGAATGAGCCACCCAGGTGCCTCTAGCACACTTAAAAAAAATTTTTTTTAATGCTCATTTATTTTTGAGAGAGACAGAGACAGGGGAAGGGCAGAGAGAGATAGAAACACAGAATCCAAAGTAGGCTCCAGGCTGTGAGCTGTCAGTACAGAGCCCGACATGGGGTTCAAACTCATGGACTGTGAGATCATGACCTGAGCTGAACTGGTATGCTTAAATGACTGAACCACCCAGGCGCCCCTAGCACATTTATTTTTAATTTCACCATCTTATATAGTCTTTTATTGCTTTTCAAAAACTATTGATAATTTATCATATTCTTTCATCTCTTCTTTGATTGTTTTCATTTTGCCCAAAGTTTTCAAATAATTAAAAAAATGTCTAACGTAGGTAGGATCTAAGAAACAAAACACACAAAACAACACAAAAACACACTCATAAATACAGGGGACAAACTGGTGGGTGCCAGAGGGGAGGAGAGTGGAAGGATGGAGGAAGTACATGAAGGGGATTAATATGTACATACTTCCAATAATAAAATGAATAAGCCATGGGGATCTAAGGTGCAGCATTAGGGAACATAGTTAATAATATTGTAATGACTGTATGGTGATAGATGGTAAGGAGACTTACCGTGGTGATCACTTAATAATATATATAAATGTTGAATCACTATGTTGCACACATGAAACTAATATAGTATTGCATGTCAACTATACTTCAATAAGAAAAGAAAAAAATCTTCAGTAGGTGCCAATATCTTTTTTTTTTAATTTCAGGAGTATCTGCTTGCCCTCATATTACTAATTTTATCTCTCTAATTGTTTTAAATTCACTTCCTCAGCCCCTGTGAAGACTTTTCTTGGACTGTCTATAGGAAAGAAAGGGTAGATAGTACTTTGTTTCTCAGTTTGGTCTTCACTGGGAGCAAAGGAAGGTGCAGAGGAGATACTAGATTGTGGATTTCTTTATTTTTTTTCTTGTTTATGTAAATTATGATTGGGCCATAACATGTGGTTATTATGAGGTTATTATATTCATAATAACAGGAAAATATTATCATTGTAAAAATAAAACAAAACAGAATACATGGAGTTTTAGGAGATGTTTATATATTCTGGACACAAGTTTTGTCAGAAGAATGTTTTGTGAACATTTTCTTCTACTCTATGCTTTGTGTTTATATTTTTTAATGATCTCTTTTGATGAGCAGAAGATTTTAATTTTGGCAAAGTCTAAGTTACTTATTTTTTCTTTATAATTAGAGCTTTGTGTGTCTAAGAAATGACTTCAAGTTCACAAAAATATTTTTCTATATTTTCTTCTAGAAGCTTTCACGTGGGAAGAGGTCATCGGGGGGACATGACCACTGATTGACCTGTAAGCTGGATCCAGACAATCAGAGGCATCTCACTACCTACCCTCCCTTATCCTTGGAATGTGTGCTCAGCCTACCATTCCCACAGTGGGAACCATTTTGAAACACGTAGCCGTGAGAGAACAATTTGTCAATGAGACTGTCTGGATGGGATGCATTCCTGAACCCAGGTAAGGCTTCTATATAAACTTTAAAGATTCTGGAGATTCTACTCTTCTCATGGGCATCCAAAACAAGCCTCCTGTGTAATATTCCTTGCTTATTAAACCTGCCACCTACCAATCTGGAGTGGTCTGTCTCTTAGTCTCTCCCTGCCCTCCATTCAGGGGCCAATTTCAGATTTCACCTGAGATATGCCCAAATTTGTAAACCAACAGTTCATGATCCACCTTGAATAAATTTTTGCCTTTGGATATGAGGTAGGTGTTGAGGTTTATCTTTTTTCCTAATATGGATGTCGAGTTATTTCAGCGACTTTTGTAGGAAAGACTTTATTTCCCCATTGAAATGCTTTGGGGTTTGTGTCAAAAATCAGTTGACTGTATCAGTGTCAGTCTATTTTTTTTTAATGTGTGTGTGTTTGTTGTTTGTTTATTTTTGAGAGAGAGAGAGGGGGAGGCAGAGAGAGGGAGACACAGAATCCAAAGCAGGCTCCAGAGTCTGAGCTGTCAGCATAAAACCTGATGCTGGGCTTGAATCCACCAACCGTGAGATCATGACCTGAGCTAAAGTTGGATGCTTAATCGATTGAGCCCCCCAGGCGCCCCTGTCCATCTATTTCTATACCCTCTCCTGTGTTCCTTGATCCACCTTTCTGCCAGTAGAGCATTGTCTTTATTACTGTAGCTTTTAAGGTAAGTCTTGAGATCAGGTGTTGTGAGCCAAGTTTTGTTCTTTTTCTTCAAAATTGTTTTGGTTATTCCACATTCTATGAATTTCCAAATAAATTTTGAAATCAGATTATCAATTTCTATGAAAACTTGCTGAAATTTTAGTTGGGATTGTGTAAAAATCATAAATTAAGGGGAATAAAAATTTATTAATATTGTGTATTCTTCAGTTTAAGAAAAAAGTAACATTCTACATTTATTTTGATATTTCTTACTTTATTTCAGTAATATTTGTAATTTTCAGTGTAGAGGTTTTGCACGTATTTAAATTTGTCCTTATGTATTCTGTACTTATGTATTCTGTAATTTTTAAATTTGAGTATAGTGGACACACAATGTTATATTCGTTTCAGGTGTACAGTGTAGTGATTTGACAAGTTTGTATGTTATGCTGTGCTCACCACAAGGGTAGCTACTATTTGTCACCATACACTGCTCTTATAGCATCAGTGAGTGTGTTCCTTATGTTGTGCCTTTTATTCCCATGACTTAGTCATTTCATAACTGGAAGCTTATATCTCTCACTCGCTCACCTATTTTATCCATCCCACACACCCACCTTACCTCTGGAAATCATCAGTTTGTTCTCTGTATTTATAGGTCTGATGCTGCTTTTTGTTTGTTTACTCATTTGTTTTGTTTTTTAGATTCCACATGTGAGGGAAATCATATGGTATTTGTCTTTCTCAATCTGACTTATTTTACTTAGCATAATACCCTCTAGGTCTATCTATGTTGTCACAAATGGCAGACAAAACTTAACCTTTTTAATTGCTGCATAAGATTCCATTGTATGTATGTATGTATGTATGTATGTATCTATATATCATCTAAATCTATCTATATATATTTATCTATAGTTATACCACATCTTTTTATGTATTTTTGTGTCAGTGGACATGGGTTGCTTCTGTATGTTGGCTATTGTAAATAATGCTGAAATAAACCTAGGGGTACATAAATTGGTAGCATTTCTATAAACTAATAATCAAGTAGTAGATAGAGAAATATCCTTATGTATTATAATATTTTTGATGTTTTTGTAAATCTTGTATTTCAATTCCCATTTTTATTTTTTGCATAAGAGAAATACAATGGATTTCTGGATATTGATTTTCAATCTGTGATCTTGCTAAATACTCTTCTTATTGATCCTACTAGATATTTTATAAATTCTTATGATTTTTCTATAAAAACAATAATTTCATTTGCAAACAGAGACAGTTTTATTTCTTTGATTTTATTCCTTTTATTTCTTTGTCTTGCCATGACGTACTGACTAGGACTACAGTAAAATGCTGAATAGGGCATGCCTCTTTGGCTCAGTCAGTTGAGCATCAAACTCTTGATTTTGGCTCAGGTCATGATTCCAGGGTCTTGGGCTCAAGCCCTACATTGGGCTCCCTGCTGAGTATGGAGCCTGCTTAAGATTCTTTCTCTCAAGACAACTATCACATGGCTTCACTCATATGAGGAATTTAAGATCTAAAACAGATGAACATAAGGGAATGGAAGCAAAAATAATATAAAAGCAGAGAGGGGACAAAACATAAAAAACTCTTAAATTTAGAGAACAAACAGAAGGTTGCTGGAGGGGTTCTGGGAGAGGTCATTGTATAAATGGGTAAGGGGATTAAGGAATCTACTTCTGAAATCATTGTCGCACCATATGCTAACTAACTTGGATATAAATTACACAATAAATAAATTTAAAAAAGATTCTCTTTTCTCTTTCCCTCTGCCCCTTCCCCTGCTCTAAATAAATAAATAAATAAATAATAAATATGTAGTCCTTTAAAAAATACTTAATAGAAGTGGTAAGGGCAGGGGCACCTAGTGGCTCAGTTGGTTAAGCATTCGGCTTTGGCCCAGGTCATGATCTCATGGTTCGTGGGTTTGAGCCCCACGTCGGGCTCTGTGCTGACAGCTCAGAGCCTGGAGCCTGTCTTCGGATTCTGTGTCTCCCTCTCTCTCTGACCCTCCCCTGCTCACACTGTCTCGCTCTGTCTCTCAAAAATAAATAAAAAACATAAAAAAAAAAAAAGAGGTGGTAAGGGCAGACATTCTTATCTTCTTCCCAATATTACATGGGGGAAATGTTCATCATTTATCATTAATATATAGCTACAAGTTTTTCTTAGATCCCTTTTATTAGTTTGAGGAAATTTTCTTCTATTCCTAAATTGCTGATAGTTTTTATAAGTGGGTATTTAATCTTATCAAATGTATCTTTTTCAACTACTGGGATGGTTTTGTGATTTCTTTATTCTGTTAATGTGGTGAATCACCAGTAACTGATTTTTGGGTGATAAATCAATCTTGCAGTCTTGGAAAAACTTCCAAGTCCTGAAAAAACATCATAATTAGTTATGATGTATTCTTTTTTCAAAAATATATATTGCTGAATTTAATTTGCTATATTTTGTTAAGGAGTTTTACATTTATGTTAAGGAGCAATATTTGTCTGAAAATTTCTTTTCTTGTACTAATTTGTGAGTTTTGGTACCAAGGCTATGCTATCTTTTATTTTTTAAATTTTTTTAATTTATTTTTTGAGAGACAGAGAGAGACAGCACGAGCAAGGGAGGGTCAGAGGGAAAGGGAGACACAGAATCTGAAGCAGGCTCCAGGCTCTGAGCTAGCTGTCAGCACAGAGCCTGATGTGGGGCTTAAACCCACAAACCGTGAGATCATGACCTGAGCCGAAGCCAGACACTTAACCGACTGAGCCACCCAGGCACCCCTATTCTATCTTTTAAAAAATAACATTTTCTGAAGAGTTTTGAGAAATAGCAATGTCATTTCTTTTGTGAATATTTGATGGAATGTACTTGTGGATCCCTTTGGAACATGAGTTTTCCTTGTGGGGAGATTTTTAAGGATAAATTCTTTACTATACTCAAATTAAAAAAAACCCCATCAACAACAATACCTTCAAAACACCATATATTGACACCAAGAGCCCTTGATTCTTCTTTTTCTTAGTCTCTTAATGTAGAAGCTAAGAAAATTAGTTTAAAAGGTTTTTTGTTCACCAATAATTTAAGCATTTAGAATTATAAATTTTGCTCTAAGCACTATTTTAGGTGCACCCTATACATTTTAGTATTTGTATTTTCACTATTGTGTAGTCCAAAATATTTTCTAATTTCTTTGTGGTTTCTTATTTGACTTATGCAACATTTAGGAGTGCATTTCTTAACTTCAAAAATAAGGATTTTATATATTCTTTTGAAACTGACTTTTAATTCCATCATATACTCAGGTTTATAAAGCATAGTCTGTATGATTTCAATCATTTGAACTTTAAGACTTATTTTATGGCTCGGCTTATAGTCTATGTGGTGATGTTATATGTATGTTAAAAATAATGTATATTCTGTGATTTTTCTATGTTATTTGCTTGACAGCATTGTTCAAATTTTCTGTACCTTTACCAATGTTTTGTCAACTCATTCTGTCAATTGTTGAGAGAAGGGTGTTAAAAATCTGTAACTATAATTTTAGGTATGCCAATCTCCCTTTCTGGTTAGGTCAAGTTTTGAGTCCTGTCTTTTGAAACTGAGTTTTTAGACGTGTACTCATTTAGAATTGCTGTCTTCTTGATGAATTGACCATTATATCATTATATAGCTCTGTTTGTTCCTGGTGTTCTGATATTTACTTTGTATGATTTTAATATAGCTGCTCCAGCTTTCTTTTAATTACTGTTTTCATGGTATATCTTTTTCTATCCTTTTACTTTTAACCAATCTAGGTCTTTATGTTAGTGGGTTTCTTATAGGTAGCCTCTAGGCTATCTTCCATTTTTGTACAGTCTGACTTTCTCTGCCTTTTAATTAGGATGTTTAGACTATTTACATATAATGTAATTATTGATGTGCTTGTTTTTAATTATACCATCTTTGTATTTACTTTCAATTTTTCAAGTCTCCTTTTATTTCTTTAGAATTTTGTGATTTTCAGCATCTAAGTCCTGTGCATATGATAGTATATTTTTCTGTAATCATCTTACAGGTGTTTTTGGAGGGATTGTAAATGGCATTGTGTCTTTAATTTCAGTTTTGACACATTTATTCTTAGGATACAGAAATGTAATTGATTTTGTGTTTTGATCTTGCTTAACTCACCTATTAGTTATAGGACTCTCTCTGTAGACTCTGGAGTTTTCTGCATAGATGATCATGTCATTTGTAAATAGCAACACTTTCATTTCTTCTTTCTTACCTGTACTACTTTTCTTGCCTTACTGAAGTTTGCTAGACCTTCCAGTACTATGTTGATTATCAGTAGTGAGAGAATTCTTTTTTAGCTTATTCCCTACCTTGGAGAGAAAGCATTCATTCTTTCCCTATTAACAGAAGAGGGGTCATTTTTGGGGAATGGAATGTAAGCATAAGTGGTATATGTCATTTCTAGGCCTGGTGTACAAAATCTTTTAACGTACTATCCTTGCTCTCAATATCCATCCACCAGTGTGTGGGATGGAAGTATCCTGGGGGTCTCTGAATGATGAGGTGGGCAGAATAAAACCCCTTCCCTTCTGACTTGCATTAGATGGTGATATAAATGAGAAATAGCATTTTATTGTGTTGTCACTGACAGTTTGGGGTTTATCAGTTAAAGGAACTAATTACTTTAAGTAACACATCCTTGAGTGAATTACTCTGGATGTTTGGTTTTACAACTTGAAAAATGAGGATAATTGTTTTGATCTCAGATATTTATAGAAATAATCAAATGATACAGCATTTGCCACAGTGCTTGCACATTTCCTGACACATAAGAGGTACTCAATAAACATTTGTTCATTCTGCTGTTTGCTGAGAATACTCATATGTAGATGTACTAATGGGTTTGTTATCTTCATATTGAACTAAAATATATTTACTTGTGTTTGTGTCTTTGAATATTTAATCCATTCTTTAAAATGTATTCTTTAGCATTAAAAGTGATGAAACAAAATGCAAACTTTGTATATATTGATCAAAATATTACATATTTGTCAGTCTCCCTAACATAGCATTCATAGTCAGATTTGACTTTAAGAACCACTTTTAAGAAAATACATACCACATGTATTATAAATTATGCTCATGCCTTTCTTATATCTTTTGGAAATAAAATTGTATGAAAAGATGAGGAGAAAAAAAGCAAGGAAGTTTTTCCCATATATATAAATTTTATATGGAAGGCAGACATACGCCTTTTTTTTTTTTTTTTTTTTTAGCCAAGTCACTTCCATTCATTCACAAAGTCATTTTGAAGGGATTATTTTTCAGAAGACAAATCCAAAAAGATGTCTAAAGCAAGAGATGGTTGAGATTTCTTGGACAAAGCTAGGGGATTTAGGTGATGAGTGAGGGTGGGGGGCAGTAGAGTTTGGGTTGGGGGCTGAAAACTTCAAGGCTGAAAGCAGAGGATGGCCTGTGTGGGAAAAGGAAGTAATTTAGAGAACTGGGTGGCAGGAAGGAGCTATGTTTTATTGGCGAAATGATTTTACTATTTTTCAGATGACAATATAAATGTCAGATATTATTATAATATCCTAGATAACTTCTAGAGTAAAGAGAATTGAGAGAAATTTCTCACATTTGAAGGGTTTGTTTAAAACTTATATTTTTGAGTCTTTTATACTATTAAACATAGACATTATTGGATAGCCAGCACAGTTTTGTTTCTTGGAAGTCTCTGGTTAGTTTACTGGTTTGGGTTTTTACTTCAGTATTTTTCTAAGCTATAAGGAGAGCCTCAATTTTTGTTATGTTCAGAACACGTTTTGTTTCTCATATGACTACAAATAATTGTTACAAATAAAACTCAGGTTATTCAGTGAAGAACAAAATTTTCTTTCTTTCTTTTTTTTTTAAGTTTATTTATTTTGAGATACAGAGAGAGAGAGGGGGGAGAGTGGGACCAGAGCAGAGAGAGAGGGGGAGAGAGAATCCCAAGCAGGCTCCATATTGTCAGTGCAGAGCCCCACACGGGGCTTGAACCCAAAAACCAAAAGATCATGACCTGAGCCAAAGTCAGGTGCTTAACCAACTGAGCCACCCAGGTGCCCCAATATTGATTTTTCTTTTATTGTGCAGTGTTCTGTTGCTACTGTGCCCCTGGCTGTTAAACTCATTTAGCTTCCCCAAGCTTTCTTTAAAATGTGTGTCTTGGATTGGGCAATGCATTAGCTATAGAATTCAACCATGCTTCAGACAGGAGCATATGATGAGATAATTTTGTACCATCCTTTTTTTTTAAAATAAAC
Organism: Suricata suricatta; assembly: GCF_006229205.1. NCBI lineage: Eukaryota > Metazoa > Chordata > Mammalia > Carnivora > Herpestidae > Suricata > Suricata suricatta. Next base: position 74,713,953 of record NC_043706.1, on the reverse strand, counting down.
TTTTTGTTTTGGTATAATTTTATATTTATAGAGAAGTTGTGAAGATAGTACAGGGAGTTCCTGTATGTCCATCACCCAGTTTTACCCATTATTAACATCTTATAGAGTATGTTTATCAAAACTAAGAAAGCAGCATTATTTATCACTATTAACTAAACTCCAGACCCTAGTTGGATATAATCAGCTTTTCCATTAATGCTTTCTTTCTGTTTCATTAAAGGATGACACATTGTAGTTAGCTGTCACATTTTCCTAGTTTCCTCTGTTCTGTGATAATTTCTCACTCTGCTTGTTTTGCGTGACCTTGATGGTTTTGAGGAGTACTGGCCAAGTGTTTTGTAGAATGTTTCCTAATCTTGGTTTGTCGGGTGTTTTTATCATGGCTAGACTGGGGTTATAGAATTTGGAAGGAATACCTTCTCATTACCTCAAATCAGAGTACATAATATCCACATGACATACTGGTGATGTTAATGTTCATCACTTGGTTAAGACAGCTTGCCAGGACTCCCTACTGCAAAGGGACTGTTTTTCCCTTTCCCTGCTTGAATTTTTGGGAGTGAGTCACTAAGTATAGCATACCCTCAAGGTTTAGGGAATTAAGCTTCACCTCCTGGAGAGAAGAATATGTATATATATTATTTAGAATTCTTCTGTAGAGAAGGTTTATCTGTCCTATACCGTTTATTTACTTATTCAATAGTTTATATTTGTATTTATATGTCTACATTTATGATTCAATCCAAAGGAAATAGTAACCTCTAGTTTTGGGACAGTTATCTTTATAAAAGTGCTGTTGATGCCTATTTACATTATTTGTTTATCAATATAGACTTCTGAATATTTAATCAATCAAATATTGCATTGTCTCTTAAATTGTTCCAGCATTGGACATTGAGAGCTCTTTCAGTTGGCTGTTGTTATATTGTCTCTTTTATCACACTATTTTCCTTTGTTCAGAATGGACTGGCTACACCTCTTTGAAGGGTGTTGGGGAAAAACAATCTGCTCTGTGAAGTATAGATAAGGTTTTTAGTCAACAGAGAGGCTCTATTGCCAGCAAATAAAGCCTTTTAATATGAAGGACACCTGTAGAAGTGTTATTTACTTTTCAGCTGAAAATAATAAAAATGAACTTTATGAAGTGCTTTTCATTTAAGTGAGCTGGTGCCTGGGGTTATATTAGCATATTTAAAAAAATGAAATGATGTTTTTTTGACCCAGCTTTAATGATATTACTGAAGTACTCAACTCCTCAGGGAAGATCTAGGCTCCTTCCTGTGCTGTGCGCACATTTTTCTTTTAAGTCTTCTGCAGTGCAATGTGCCTTTGTGGCAGACTCTAGGGAATGGGCATTTAAGCCATCTGCAGGGCTCAGCTTTCCACCTGGGGAAGCACTGCTAACTCAGGCCCCTTGGCTCTGCTCCAACTAGTTCCAAGGGCATGTTCTGCAGGAGGGAGGTGTGCACGTATCTTTTTTGGGGGGGTGCTCAATCTACTTCAAGTTGAGAGCAAGAGGTAGTGTGTTATAATGAAATGGAGGGGTCAGACTAGAGACGCCCATGAATGCTTCTCACGTCTATAGATGGTTGTGTGGCCCTGAAAAAGTGACTCCATGCCTTTGGATCTCAGTTTCCCTGTCTGTGTAACTAGAACTTCATTATTTCTGAGCATCTTTCAGGTCTAACATCTTACGATTTTTATGCTACAGGTTTATGGTTGGTAGAAGAGGTATATGTGTATATATTTACAATTTAGTTCCAAGAGTGAAGTAGCCTCTAGTTTTGGAGAAATTATATGTAAATGTACTATTGATGCCCCATAAAAATGTCAATATTTCTTGACATTTATATAGCACTATTATTTTTCAAATTTATTTTCACCTTAATTTTGTAGTTTCAACGTTAATTTTCTGTTTTTAACCATGGACACATAACCTTTCTATCAAACATACACATTTATCTGTTCACTTCAACTCTCATGTTGATATTTAGCCATCTCTCTTTTTCCTTTGCTGGTTTCTCCCAGTTTGTCACTTGTCATGGGTGGCGTGTGGTCTCTCACATTTATGCAAACCTTGAGATTGCCTTTGTTCCATACTATCAATTTCAAAGATATTTGGATAGAGAATAGTCTTGAAAGGTAGGAATTTGGGGAAAGGAGGATGTTTATTGTCTAGTATGATAAAGAGAATGTCTGTCTTTGGAGTAATGAGCATGATGCTTAATGCCAATTATAAAATATTTGGGTTTCCTACTCTCAGTATGTAGCCTATAATGCATTCACTGCATGTGGGAGTCATCTGACCCTCGTGGCATCACTCTGTGTGAGTTTGGGCTTGGGAAACTGGTATAAGAAAATCCTAATACTCTGGCTACTTCTATTACTATAATAAAGTCCTTACTCTCTGACTCAGGAATCTCCTATTTTCTGTGTGTCTTCCATGAAACTGTGCCATGCTTATTTGTTAGCTTATAAATAGGACAAAATAGCAGATTTGGACAGTTAGTTCTTTGTAGTGTACTTTGCAGTGTGAACTTTTAGAGGGCTGTATACAATCACTAGTTTTCAGGGGTGGTTCTCTCTTGATTCATATTTACCTTGAGCTTGATATGGTACTGTCAAAAGAGTTGAAACTTGGATTCCCAGAGAACTGGATTCAAGTATATATTTGGTCATTTTCCAGCTTTGTAATGCCGGCAAGTCACTTAATATCTCCATACTTATTTCTGTTTTTAGTGGAGGTGACCTGCTTCACAAGGTATTATGAAGGTAAAACAAGATTTTATATACCTGTGGCATCCAATATGGTAGTCATGCATGACTGTTTAAGTTAAAACTAAATTAAATTAAAAAAACCATTTCCTTGGTTATACTAGTGCCATTTTTCAAACAGGGGCTTTGTTCGGTTTCTTTTAAACTTGATGAACCCTCTTCGTTGCTAAGCTATTATCAGCCACAGTCACTTCTAGAATATAGCTAATTAGATTTCACTATTTTCCTGCAAAGTGTTGAAAGTGTCTATAAGGATTAGTAGCACTAATCAGAATTTGAAAGGGCACTGATATCTCTGTAAATATTATAGGATTATATTTCTATCTTTCTTTTTAAACTGCCACAGGTGAGGTACTTCAAATGTAATAGGAAAGGCAAATAGTTTCACCTCATATAAACTCCAACTCATGGGTCCTGGATGCTGGAGTGCTGGGCTGACAATTTAGATAGAGATGGGGTCTGGACTGAGTCCAGGGTTATGACCGATTATGATCAATCACTAGCAACTAGCCTAGATTGATATCTGAAAAGCTAAGTGTTTTTTAAAATTTATTTTCCTAGAAATAAAAAAATCATTATCTTTCTAAATGGCAGCAAAGGTCTTGTGGACTGTCATCTTGATTCAATCCAATTTCAATTCCAGTTCTGCCTAGAGAAAAACAAATTCTTCCAATCACCATGCTTATGAACTGAAGCTCTTATCAGAAAACTGATAGAATTGTGACCCTTAATGCTACTTTTTAATTGTTTATAAGAATCACAGCAAGGATGTGATAAAACTTTCTTCTTTTCCATAACAGCACAAATAGTAAATAACAAGGGCAGTGGTTACAAAATACATGTATATAAAATATAAAATTGTCTTCCAGGGCAGAAGATGATATAATTTTACTCTCACTAGGAAGTTCAAGACTCTGAACTACTTTTTGCAGAATGCAGTCAAGTTTATTCATGGTCTACAATTTGAGCTTGTTAATAAACAGTACGTAAACATTTTAAGACCCAGCACCTATTAATTATGTGTATATATTTAGTGGAAAGTAAACTAACAACAGTTCCATATTGGGATACCTGTTGAATGAAGACTGATGCCAAAATACAAATAAGAGAATAAAGTAACATCTGTTACTGAATCTGATATTTAGGAAAGCAAAATATTAGTGCTTTTGGCACAAATGGTAACTCTATGAACAGAAGATGTTTTACCCTGTTATACAATATAATGAGTACTTATTGAATAATAGAAATATACCAAAGTCAGATTGAGTCAAATTTTAAATACACTGTTGTGAGATGAACTGTAATTACAATTTTTTCCTTTCTTTTTTGTTGTTTACTCCATCTCTTAACTTGGCTCAGAAAGAAATGGTTTGAATGACATGTTTTTAGCACATTTGATGAGAAATTACGGGAAAAAGAGAATCTGGTTAGGGCATGAAAACATTTCCAGAAGAACATTCAAGAATTTGTCTTCTAGAAATGTTTGCCTTTCAGTGTTCATCAAACTTGTCCAACTGCAAGGTTTCCAGGACAGTGAAGAGTAAATATGATGTGCACTCTGTGGTCAGAGTGCTAGGGGCTCAAGACCTGTCTTTGTTGCTTGTCAGTTCCTTGCCTTTGCGGAAGAAACTAGGCCTACATAGTCCTCATTTTCCCTCATTTGGCTGTTGGAGATGCTGGGGGCAGGATGGAGAAGAACACTCATTTTCTTCCTCGCAGTGTCCCATGGAGGCATGGGGGGATATCTGCTTTCCTTCCCAGGAGAGAACAACAGCACTTTCAGTAACAGTGTTCCACCTACTGAAAAAACATGAGTGAGAGTGTGAGATTGGGGAGAACCTGGCATTTGTGCCTGCCCCCTCCCCCAGCTCACAGGCCTGCCTGGGCGCAGGGGAGGCTGGGGCTCACGTGCTCGGGTTGTCAGTACACAGACCATCAGACCACAGGAGCCTGTTCCGGCTACCCCTCAGTCCTCTCTCATGACACTGGGTGGAAAAGTCAGCTTGGTCATTCCCCGGTTATCTCCAGTCCAGGAGAGAGACACAAACAATGCATTATTATTATTATTATTTTACCAGGTGGAAAGTGAATTTGCCAATCAACTTGAATAAAACAGATGGCTTCGTTCCCATTTGGTGACTTGTGATTATTGGAGAAGTAACCGAGCTAACATGCAGACTTGCCACATAAATAAGTCCCATTTAGGTACTAACTAAGATGAATATTATCATGATTTTTGTTATTATTATTTCCAATTGGTTAGATTGCAAAAGATTGGCAATGGTACTCGCAAACTTCCATCATGATTCCCTACTGCTACCAGATTCACCTGGTTGTCATGATCATCAGTTTAGATAACATGAATCAATTTGCTTTGTAAAGTGTAAAGCACATCATATAATCGTGATGATAATACGGCATTCAGGGTTTTTATGTGACACCATGGGGTGATATCCCTTCCCGGTTTCTCACTTCTCTCCTGCCTTTTCCAGGACCATTTCAAACTCTTGGTCAAATAACATTACAGTGGAGTTAGTAAGTATTTTGTTGATTTCCCAGCATGAATAATTCATGGTAAAGATATTTCATAAACAGGCCATCTCTGTTGAAACAAAGCTGTCATGGTCTGGGCCTGTTGTGCTATTTTAAAAGAATTCAGAACATTTATGTAAGAACCCAAGATTGTGAATAGGATCTGGACAGATGTAAATAGTGTTTTAGCGCTCACCCAAACCTGGATTGAACTAGTTTTGCTTTAAATATCTGCTAGTTCTCTTTCTAAGACAATTCATATTCATTGAATGGCCAGGACTATTTCTTGTTCTTAGTACTGTCTTGTAGTCCTCCCTAGCCTTGTGCTAATTTATTAATTCAACTGATCATTCTTGAGCACTTATTTTGTGCAGTTCCTGTTCTACCTGTTGGGGACATAGTATAAATAAAACAAACCAAAAACTATACCTTTAACAAGTTGTGTCCTGTTCCTAGCATAATTTACTTAAAGTGAAATATTTTTAAAAAATGTTTTATTCATTTTTGATACAGAGAGAGACAGAGTATGAGAGAGGGAGGGGCAGAGAGAGAAGGAGACACAGAACCAGAAGCAGGCTCCAGGCTCTGAGCTAGCTGTCAGCACAGAGCCTGACGCGGGGCTCAAACCCACGAACGTGAGATCTGACCTGAGCCAAAGTCGGAGGCTTAACTGACTGAGCCACCCAGGTGCCCCTTAAAGTGAAATATTAATTGTGGCTTCTTTAGAGACTTAAAATGTACTTAATAGTGCATTTTATATGATTTCCAGGACACTGTAACTTATGGGAGATGTTTTAAATACACAAATACATATATACATACATACCTGTTTATTCTTTACATGGAAACACTCTTTAAACCTTTAGCATTTATTGAGCTATTAATTTATTTGATCAGATTAACCTATCAACATTATTTTCATATTTATCATATAATCTCCCATTAGGAGAAAAGTAAATAATTGTTTTCAGCCTAGATTATACCACCAATATATTTGACTTGATACTTTTAAATAACAGCTTTATGTTTTCCTCAGTATCTTTCAGTGAGTAAAAACCTCCTTATTGTAGGGGCACGCGGGTGGCTCAGTCAGTTAAGCATCTGACTCTTGATCTTGGCTTAGGTCATGATCTCATGGTTCATGAGTTCAAGCCCTGCATCTGGCTCCGTGCTGATGGTATGGAGTCTGCTGGGATTCTTTCACTCCTTCTGTCTGCCTCACCTGCTTGTACTCTCTCTCTCAAAATAAATAAATAAACTTAAAAAAACCCCTTAAAAATAAATCCTCCTTATTCTGGAACTTGAGATATGTGTATATATATACATATACATATATACATATATATACACATATATACACATACACATATTTATGTATATATTTTAAAGAACATCTTTAATACACATATATATAGTGCATACATAGTATGTATATATATGTATCTTTGAAAGAATATCTTTAAAATCTGACCAGGAGAACCTAGCAATAGGGATATGTATGTTCCTAAGTGGGCTGCCCTTAAGTCAATGTGTAGAAATTAATTATATCTTAGGAAGGAATTTTCTTTCTGGCTTTTTCTAAATTCAATAGAAACAACAAAGGGTTACATGTTAAATGGGATATAAAAAATGGTTCTCTGAGTTACAAATTGTAAATGGCTCAGGTCCAGGAAAGATGAAAAGAAAAAATATTCTTACCGATAGTTTAGGATAATCAAACCTAGCTTATTTATAGAAAACAAAAAATGAATCCACATCATTTCTTGTACGCATTAAAGACATTTCTGAATTTGCAATACAGTCTGCCATTTGTAACTAAACTTCTCTTTCTCATGGCCTCTCTCTTTCTTTCTGCTTTCTCTAATCAGATAACATAGACTTCACACTGGGAGGCTCAGGGTGTGACAACTTCATGGTAAGTAGAATATAATTAAATTACTTGATCTGATAATGAATCAGTAATATGCTATATTCCATACAGATTTGACTGGCTTTCATTCAGATTACCTAGTTTCATGCTATTATTTTTAGAACTTTCATATTTCATAATCTTTCTTTATTCCATTTATTTTCCCAGGAGAGAAAGCTCAGGCTCTTTTGAATTCTGCATAGTCAGACTTCAGACTGGTCTTTAGAACCTTAAAAGCCCTTTCTCTGGAAGAGAAACAGATAATTAAGCTGAAGACACAAACTAGGTCCACCAGTCTGACAGGGTTATAGCCTCCCCTGGGTGGGGACCCAGACCCCTCCCCAGGGTGACCTATCCCTGGGTCTTTCTTCCGTCAATTCTTTCCTCACCTCTTTGCAGTGTATCTTCTGAGAGTGCTCCCCACCCAACATTATGCTCACAATTCTTCATCTCAGAATGTTTTCAGGAGATCCAGGCTAAGAAAGAAGCAGAGTAGTCCAGGGCAGTGTGTCCAATCTTTCTTTATTTCTCGAAGACCAGTAAAGGTCAGAAATTTTCTAAAACACATTTAGAAGGTAGATGTCTTCTAGAGAGAATTGGAGTAGGGACAATTGGGTAATTATGGCAGAAGGAGTGACAAGGTAGATATTTATGAAAAAAAAATGTGGTCTATAATTAAGAAAAAAGAGACAAGGCTTTTAATGTCCAAGGACATGCTATGTTGATGTGTCAACTGCCCTGTTACAGAGCTTGAAAACATTGACATCTGAGATAGAACTTACTTGGTTCTCATTCCTGAAGGATCAGTGAATGTTGCTAGAGGGACATGTGAAGAGGCTCAGTGTGCAGAGGCATCACTCAAGGGAGAAAACAAAGTTAAGTGAACAGCTTCATTATCTGTGAAAAAAAATGAAGTATTTGAGAGAGTGGATGTGTTTGGGCAGTGTTGCCAGAGATACTAAGGTAGCAAGATTGAAGGCACTGGCTTTAGAATCTTAGGTTCAAATCCTGGCTGTGATCCTGACTAGCTATTGTCGATGGTTAAGTTACTTGACTTCTTTGAGACCAGAAAGTTAGAGATTATGTCAAAGGACAGTTGTGAGAATTATATACTTCATACAGTGAAGAGCAAGTATGAAGTGTGTAGGAATTTATACAATGCAGTAATGGTTTTTGAATACCCATGTGATAGCTTGCTTGGAATATTTCAGCCTTTGTAGTGGATAAATAGGTCTTTCCTTTGTTCTAAGACATTGAAGAAGATATTAAAGATGTTAAGGAAAGTGTCTTCAATGGAGCTGAATTACAAAATACATATCTACTCTAGAACGTAAGTTATCCTCTTCATTTCTCATAGCTTTGTAGACTCATTACTTAGGCATATAAATATTTACCTGTGAAATGGTAAACATAATTTATGCAGTTCAGGAAAATGTCAAGGTTCATGGGAAGCTGTAATTGTTAGACTCAAAAAGTCACTGAGAATCTGCTGTATTTTAATGTCATCTGCTAGTTTCTTTATCTAAATTTTAATTTGATATAGCATATTTAGCATTCTCTGTGTCTGTTTGAAAAAGGCCCTTTCAAACTAAAGCAGCAAAACTGATGGTTTCTATTAGGCACGATAATTAGGGACATGAGTGAGAACCACAGAATATTTAAGCTAGAAGTGACATCAGAGACTCTGTGCCTCAACCCCTTTTATGGGAATAAAAGATAAGCTAGTGAAGGGACTTGCCAGTGTCCTACAGCTTGTTAATGAAGAGACTGATGATAGCCAAAGCCTCAAGACCTGCAGTCCAAAACACTTGCCATTGCACCACACAACCCATTCAAGCAGTTCCTGAAAAGACACAGACGATGAGCTGGTAGTGGCTTGAGATCATCTGTGTACATGGACTCTCCATTGGTCTGCTCAGTAAACTATACCCACACACCTACCCACACTCCACACACAATTTATGTTCATAACAACTCAAGAGAGAAATATGAATCCAATGTGAAAGCATATAGTTTGGAGATGGAATCAATGCAAATTGTCTTAAGTTTACATAAACACTCCACTCTTTTGACAGTAATAAGGTAGTGCCAGGTTTCCAGAACTAGAAGAGGATTTTTTCCTGAAGGAAGAAGGATTGGATTTACTATGAGAAAGTTAATGATTATGAAATATATATTTGTTTATATTCAAAAGTTGTCAATATGAAGTGTAATGACTAAAAACTAACAAAATGGAAAGGATTCTAAAATATACATCTTAGCCCAAAATGTGTACCAAAGTTGTTGTAGAACCAAATGTCTCCATTTTTGTTTTCACATGAGCTGCCAGGACTTTGACTGACAGATATACATCTCATTTGCATATGCACCACAATATATTGTCATTAAATATCTTAAAGGCTCCAGTGGCTTCCTATGTGTTTATTGTGTTTTCCACAACAAACTCTAACAGATTCAAATACATATACAACCATTTGCCATATCCAGGAGGCAATTTCCTTATATCTGTCTTACTTTAGAGCTAACATGACAAAACTTAAAAAATACATCTTATTTTATTCCTCTGTCTCCTTTACCTTTTAGTGGTAACTTTTCTCACCACCTACAGTTATTATTCAGTCTCCAACAATAGTTTTAACTTTTTGAGTCATTGCTCCTTTGTGAATCAGATGAAAACTTTTCTCCCTAGAACAGTATATAAAACATATACCTAACAAACTTACATATTATTTATTTTACTAAACTGGAAGTTGATTTTGATCATAAAGTATTTTATTTATGAAAAAGACAATGTAAAATGTAATAGTGACTTTCTGGAAACAATTGAAACAAGTCAACTTTGTACAACTACCCACCTCTTCCCCCACCCCCCAAAATACCTCCCAAAGTAAATATTAACTCTGCCTAAATTAAGGCTTCTGATATTAAACTTGAAAAAGAGGTTGTCATAGCAATGTGAACATTTATCTTGGGCACTAAGTTGATTTTGACATTTTAATTTTGATGGCAGCTGGTGTTAAAAAACTATAACTCAAAGGTAGATTGTTGTCAAAGAATATCAGAATTTTCCAAGATTATTTTTGGTTGAATTTATATAGCACCTTCCTTTGTCCTCAAATCAAAAAGTTTACCTTTGCAAAGCTGGCATTATTGATTTCCTCTACACCGGAAAAGAAAGGACTGTGAGTCCACATTTAAGTTTTAAAGTTGTCTAAATAGAAGGAATCTGTGAGAAAAGTCTCCAGTGTTTCCAATTATTTTCAGATTTCTTTCTGCAGGGAAACTGAGGGGGCCATGTAACTCTGGACTAGAATCTATAAAAACACCTTCTCTAGCCCTGCAAGTTTGGCATGATGTCTACGTGCAATTCTGGCTTTCATATTGCAACTTGGACATGGTTTGATCAATGAGTATGGTTTTGGCTGCAAATACAGAAGTCTAATTCAAGAAAAGAGTATGTAGTCCAAAATAGAATTAGTTTTGGTCAGGTTGGTGACTTGATCATTCAGTGATGACCATGAAGAATCCATGTTCTATATTTTTGCTCTGTTACCCTCAGTGTGACAGTGTTGAATTTAGACTTGCTACTCTTATGGTTATAGAATACCAGCACTATCTGATACAACACACATTCTTTTTCATATCCTAAATGAGAGAAAACCCTTTCCCCCAACTATAATTGGATTAATGTGTACCAATGACTTCTATACTCACAACAGGAGCCAGAGCCATGTCATGTGCTGAGTGCTTTCTGTGAAGCAGGAGCAGCTTGATGGTGAGGTCTGTTATCCCTCAGTCATTGGGTTGAGGGTGGGGGTAGATGGGTGGGGGTAGTGCTATCCAAACAAAATCAGGATTCTATTAGGAAGAAAGAAAAAGAAATGAGTGTTGGGAAGGTAACAATGTTCTCTGTTGACATTTTGAGTAGTACTTATAATAGCACCTACAGAAAATATATAGAAAGATTTACCTCAACTAAAAATATTTGTCAATTAACCTAAACCATGAAATAACTCTATATTGAGTTACTCTGGGAATGGGTATTCATTTCCTCTAAAAGTTTTGCTTTAAGTTTTATTGTGTTTCAAGAATATTTTTTT
>NC_043706.1:74691540-74702537 GCF_006229205.1 Suricata suricatta | reverse complement strand
GAGAGTTCCAAGCAGATTCTACACTATAAGTGTGAAGCCTGACCCAGGGCTCTTCTTTGGACTGTAATTTTCTAGTGTCCAGGTATGAGAGTTAAGACAGACACTCTTCCAGATTGAATTAGATTGAAGAGACATGATAATTAAATGCAACACTTGATTTCAAACAGGAGCTTTTTGCTATGAAGAACATTACTGGAGTGACGATTAGACGATGTTAATGTTTAATACTATTTTTCTGATTCTGATGGTTCACTGTGCTTGTGTAGAGAATGTCTTTTTTCTGTAGGAAATTCATACTAATGTATTCAGGGGTGATGGGGGCATTATTAGCTTGGCAACTTGGCCTCAAATGGTTTAAGAAAAAAGTTCTTTGTGCTAAAAAACTGCAATTTTTTCCTGTAAGTTTAATTGTTTCAAGAATAGAAAGTATATACAAAAAAGGTAAAAAGTGAAAATAAAAGGAGATGAAACAATGTTCAGTTATGGGAGGATTTTAGGAAGAAGGAGGCTTTTGAATGGAAGCTTGAAGGATGGGAAAGGATCTCGTTCAAAAATGATACACATGGTCTGTGTGGGGCTAATTGAATCTCCTGTGCTTGCTTGTGCGCTCGCTCTCTCTCTCTCTCTCTCTCTCTCTCTCTCTCACACACACACACACACACACACACACACACACACACATTCATTGCGACTGACTTGGTTTGGATTTATCATTTCTTGCCCAGACTATTGTAACAGTCTTTTATCAGATCTTTCTGCTTCTAGACAAGGAACATACAACCTACTGTGTTTTAAGCCAAGGATTTAAGATGAGAAGGTGGATGGTAGCATGGGAGAGACTTGAGAAAGTTAATATTCTTCTCCAAGAAAGTAAATCCTTCTGAACACCAACAAAGTATCCAACCTTGCTAGAGAATTTCTCCATCGTAGACCAAGCTGTAAAGTGCAATGATGATAACAAACTGGCTAATGAGAAACAGCAGCTGTAAAACAAGATTCAATCTTAACAGCCTCTTTGTAGAAAGCGTTTTCTAAAGAGGACTATTTACCTAATCTGCCTGCTCAGGGACCCAGCATCTAGTTATAGAAATAAAACTTGCTCATATATAAGCTACATATGTGTTACAGAAATTTATAATGGTAAAAGTTCAAAATGAGAAGTAAAAATTATCCATCATCTCACAACTCAAATAATCACTGGCAAATTTTCTTCCATATTCCTCCCTCCAGCTCCTACACCACCAGATACACAGTCATATAGATATATGAGATAATGCTCTGCCTTTATGTGTGTGTGTTTACTTTTACTTAATAATAATTACATTGTAGTTATCTTGCCAGGCTATGAAGTTATCTTTGAAAACATGATTTCTGAAATTATAGATATGCTATTATTGCTAGAAATTTAGATTCCTCCCCCCATAATAAATAGTGCCTCCATGGCATCTTTTTTGTGTTAATTATTTTCTTGAGGTGACTCCTCAAAGTGTAATTGAGTCAAATGCTAAATATTTCATGTATTTTTACACAAATGGGAAAACTGATCTCCAAAAATAATATAACAGTGTGCATAACCACCAACCATAACAAGGGTTCCAGATTCTTGTAAAAATGGTTTGATTCATCCAGCTGAGGTAATTTTTTTTTCTAAGAATTCCCAAAGTATTTAAGTATTCTGCCTGGCCTTTAAACCCTGCATAGCTAAAAGTATGAAGGGTGGAAAAATGCATAAAAATTTTTTAATATATTTCACTAATGGAGTTTAAACAGCATTAACTTATGAATAGAATAAATAATACTTTAACCATCATGAGCTATTTTAAGAAGATAGTAATTGAAACATGAGATTATTTGAATGGTATAAAATTTTACAGTTAATGAATGTCTATTAAGTAAAGTAGGTAAAAATTTTAAAAATTATTGCAAAATAAAAAATTATAATGATGCATTAGAACAAAAAATTTCTTATATTTGATTGACCCTCACCCCTTTGCTTTGTGGATTATCTGCTTTGAGGGTCATATAAAGTAAAATTTTAAACATTTTTAAATGGCTTCTATTCCTGTCAAGCACAATGATTATTATCTTTATCACCCAGTTAACATATGCTCAGACAATCCAAACTCATTTTGGTGCCACTGTAGGCAAAACGCAATTAGGAAGGAAAATTTACTACTGAACCCATCATGGAGCAAAGTCCCCAAACACATATAAATGACTTTTGATTATCCACTACTTTGCATTCTTTCATTAGCAGAGACAATTGGAAGCTGAATAAAAACATAATTTTATTTTCAGAACTTAGAGTAATCTCTCATAGCCATGATGTCTTCCTTTCAGAGTTTAGAGAGTTCTATGTGGGTTTTATAATCCGTAAAGATTCTGAAGAGCATTGAGCCCATATAAGAAAATGACTGAAATAATCAAATGTAAGAATAAGTATTTGACATGTGTAGTTATCATTATCATGGTGTGTGTGTTCTAATAAACCTTTATTTATATAAAAAGAAAAGTCAGGGGGCCAGATCTGGCTCGTGAACTATAATTTGCCAAACCCTTCCCTTGAGGATATCCAGGAGATGAGCTGGCTGCCCGCGGGGACTATGGCCCAGTCTGTTCCTCCATGAGATGAAAACCACTCTAGGGCTGGGTGCTGCCCTGACAACTGTATATGTGAGCCCAGTGGTATTTGGGAGTTTCTGACCAAGCAGTGGACACAGAAGCCTGAATGCAAGAGCTGTGCTGGAATAGATTGAACCTTCCTCATAAGAAGCACCAACTGTGAACACAATATCACATATAGAGAAGTTGAATCACTGTTATATACCTGAAACTAATGTATGTAACATTGTGAGTCAGCTGTACTTGGAAAAAAAAATTAAAAAAAGTAAGAAGCACCAGTTGTTTCATTCAGATCAGGCCCAATTTCCCCACTCTACACACACACACACACACACACACACACACACACACAGAGAGAGAGAGAGAGAGAGAGAGAGAGAGAGAGAGAGAGAGGGAAATTTAGTTACCAGGACAAAGAGCTACAAAAGTTGGGGAGTGAAGGAAAATGTCCACAACACGGGTAAAAGCATTAAGAGACTAGAATGCTGAAGTCTAAAGCACAGAATCCTGCAGAGATACAGAAGAGGAATATCTGATTCAGTCTTGGCCAGATCAGGAACGAAGACTAGGGAAATAATGTGTAAGCTGAAACTTGAAAGAAAAGTTAAGGGGCACATGCCCTGGGCTAGACAGGTAGGCAGAGGCCAGATAAGACAGGTGCGAGAGTGCACACGGTTGAGTCTGGACTTTATCAGGAAGGCAACTGGAATATTGTCTCTTCCTATCACCCTCTGTTTCATTCAGTCATTTGTTTTCTACTTTCCCCCTTATATTTTAATCTCAGCTTTTCATTGTTTCTCTTTGCTATCTAAACTCCAGCTAGGCATTCTGCCTGTTTCCTGCACACTACTTTTTCTGTGTTCATTGCCACACACATCTACTTGGTTTCAGTGAGTCATATTTAGCACCAACTGTGGTGAATTGACCCAGAGGAATTTCTAGATCCCTAAACTGAATAATAGTCTTACCAAAGCACTACTATTAATAAAATAATTTACTACATGATGGAGATGGCATTTCAAATTGGGGGGTGGTGGTACATTATTCATTAGTGTACATTGGGCCACTTAGTGCCCATCAAAAAGAAAACCAGTTAGATCCGTATCTCACATCAAATAAATACCAAATGGATTAATTATTTACCTATAAAATCATAGTACTGGAGGAAAATGAAGGAGTTTCTTTTTAAAATAATCTTGTATTAATAATTTTACTAGATAAGAAGTAAACCCAAATTGATTAATTCATTAATTTATTAAGCAATTAAAACTAAACAATTCTGTAAGGCAAAAAATGTCATTAAAAAAGTCAAAAAGATAAAGAACATATAAGGAAAAATATATGCTGTTCAGATTATGTACTAAGGACTAATTTCATTATTATGAGAAGAATTCCCCTAAATCAACCAAACAACAATCACTCCAAAAGAAAAACTGAGACGATATAAACAGAATGCACAGAAAAAAATACTGATGTTTTTTAAGCCTTAAAAAATGTTCAAAAAGCTTCATAATTAAAAGGAAAGAAAATGAAACTATCATGGGATCTTATTTTTCATTTATCAGATTATCAAAGATCACAAATTTTGATAACATTGTATTAGTGAGAGTGGGGAAACCGGCACTCCTATATACATTGCTGCTGGAGATTTTAATCAATACAGATTTTTCAGAGGAGAATTTGGCAACAGCTATCAAAATTAGCAATTCAAATATACTTTGGTCCAGCAATTCCCTTGAAGGAAATTATATATATATACTTGAATCATGATAACAGCAGAAGTTTGCAGGAAAGACCAAAAAACCCCACCAAACAAACAAAACACAAAACAAAATAAAAACCCCTACATTAGAAAACCCCTAAAGAGAAAGAAGCAAGAACACTGCATATAGTATAGGCTGTATGCTAGTGAGTGCATTTGGTATTTCTGGAAGTATACACAAGAAATTGATTTTGGTGACTGCCTTCAGGGAGGGAAACTGGTAGCTGAAAGAGGTGGAGAGAGAGTTGTTTTGTGCATATGTTGCCTATCTGAAAAAGCTCTCTCCTCCCCCTAAGTACAACTGCCCTTTGATGTTCTGACAGGCCAGTTGACCCCTCCAAGTTTTTGGTCTTCTCTTAAACTTCCAGAGACCATCTGCCAACTTATCTAATAAGATATGGTATAAAAACCTTTGTAAAATATAAAACACTGAACACAGGTAAGGAATAACTATCATTAGTCCTCATCTAACATAGTGAATTATGTTAATTTGACAAGTGAAGCAAGGAAAAGTTGGAGTAGAGGAATATATTTCAGATCCTAAGTAGATTTAAGCTCTCCTATCTTCTGTATTTAATCTTCCTTTGTCAGAGAAAGAACCATATCTTTCCAAAGTTTAGTATGGTGCTTAGCTCACTGTGGGTGTTTAACAAATGTTAAATAATAATAATAGCTATTTATGGATCATTGCACCACTTGATAATGCTTTCCTTCCACTGAATCACACCTTTTAGCAAGCCGTTTTTAAAATATATTCCTAACTAAATTAAGGTGCAATAACTCACAGTGAGAATTAATATTTATATAAAAAAGAGAACTGGCACAAAACCAATGATTTAAACTGCAACTTTCCATTCCTTCTTGGTGGTATTAATAATGGTGCCCTTTTGAAATGTCTTTTCTTTTTTCAAATACCATATTATAAGCATGATAGCCTGACTAGAGGGTATCGCCTTCCTACTTGCTGTTTTTTCCGCTTCCCTTTGCTTTCACATTTTGTGATATGCCTTGGGGGATGGGGGGGGGTAGGGGGAGGGCATCAAAGAGAATAATAACCTAATTTTAACCTTTAATTGCTTTTTCTTTTTAACTATGTCTGTGGTTTCACTGCATGTGGTTTCCTGCTCACTATGCTATATCGCTTCTTGGCTATGGCCCATGTGGACACGGGGGCTGAGATAATGATCTCTAAGAACCCCTCCAATTCAGATACTGTATGTGTCTCTAGAGGACATGTACATCATATTTGTCTTGTACTGTTTGGTTATGAAGAATTATATCTGTTTAATAAGGCTCAATAAAACATTAATCCTCTAAAAGGTAAAAAATTCCCTAGGTCCTTTAAGAATATGTCCATGGAACTGTGTTTCAGAAACCTTGGGGTAATGAAAATGAATATTCATATCGTTAAGGCTTCACAAAAATTGGCTATTTTTACCTGGAATGCCCTTTCTCTACCTGGCAAACTCCTACTCAGCATTTAAAACCCAGCCTAAACATCATCTCCTTTCTGAACCTTTGCCTAACAAAGAAAGCCATCTCTGCTCCCGTGCTATCTCACAATGTGCAACACTCTCTCGAGCTCTATATTTATCTGCTTTTTCAACTGCATCTTCCATCAGACTGTGAGCTCCTTATTGGCAAGAGTGTTTCTTATCCATCTTTGAATCCCTAGTGGCGGGAACATAGGAAGTGCTCAACAAATGTTTCCTAAAGGAATGAATGAATAATTATTGGAAGTGTGGAGTCCTGGGTTCTAGTTCCAGCTCTGCTGCTAGTAATGTCTGGTTCTGAGCAACTTGATGAGGTTTTCCAGATTTCAGTTTCCTCGAGTATAAAATGAAGAGATATTTTAGAAAATCTCTCAGGTCTATTTGATAATTTTTTTTCTTAATTAAGATCATGAACTCCTTTTGGCAGAGATTCTATTTTCTGTGTCATTGTGCATAGCACACTGTAAATATTTGTTACATCACTCAGAAAAACACATATCGAAAAAGTAACCTATGATTGAGTTGTGGAGCAAGTGATCAATATTGTCTCAAACCAAAGGGATGGTCTTTATGCATGGTTTGTTTTAAAAAGGCAAGGCCATCTTTTATACAGAAGTGTTTGTTCATGTTCTTATACATCTTCAGACTTAATGGGCAACTATAAAGTGGTGGCAGAGGCCAGGTCTCAAAGAGACAATGTTGGAGGGGCCAAGGTGGCAGAGCAGCATGCAAGTTATCTGCTTCTCTTGTACCTGTTATGCAGCTAGATCACCATCAAAGCATTTTGCACACCTAGAAAATTGATCTGAGGATTAATACAACAATCTGCATAACTTGAGCCACAGAACTGGGCAGGTACTCAGCATGAAGAGATAAACTGGGGGAGAGAAGCTGCGGAGCGTTGGAGCCATATTTGTGAATAGAGGACAGAGAAAGCGGGGAGAGTACAGGAAAAGCACTCCCCCCAAATGTAGCTGGAGAGAAAGAGAAAGAATGGAAGCACCCACAATTGTCTGAACAAGAAAGGCAGAAATGAGAAAGGAGAGAGTTTCAATATCATTAAGACTCTATAAACAGGGCAGAGCAGCATCAGAAATTTCGTAGCCCAATACCTGGCGGTGCTCTGGTGGGAAGGGCGAATCCCCAAGAATTGGCAGCCAGGTCCCAGGGGTCCATGGGACACATGGGGAGAAGTGGTTCCCCTGTTACCCTACTAGGAAGGCATTTGGTAGAGGCTGTACAGCCTCCCCATAGGCAACGGTCCCAGTGGACTCCAGAGAACACAATTGCTGGTATTGGAACAAAATGCCAGGGTGCAGTGAAACCTGATGTGGGTTGTGTGTTGTGATTTACCATAATCCCTAAAATGCAAATGCTATGAGATCGCACAAACTCAATCTGGGGCAAGCCCGAGTCCAGTCACATACCTGAAGCCTGAGCCTCAGTAGCATGATTGCAGGAACGTTCTGAGGGGCAAGCCAGCATCTGGCCATTGTTCTTCGCAACCCCTCCTCAGGGGGTCAGAGTGGGTCCAAGCCACAAGGCCCTCAGAAGTGAGGGGTTTGGAAACACAGTGCCATATGAGATAAAATTTGGGAAGGAGGTGCTTCCTGGCAGGCTAACAGTTTGGATGTGGAGAGTGTAGAAGTGGGGAATGGAAGGAAGCTGGAGACAAAGGAGGAGTTCTTGATTGCTGGTGGGGTAGAGCACAGAGTTCTAATGCTAGAGACTGGGAAGCTGGGTGACACCATTTTCACCTCTCCCTCCATGCTGATCCACCCCATTAAGCTAAGCACTGCCTTAAGGGGATGCTTAAGGGGATGGAGAACCATCTATCATACTAATAAACACCAAAAGAAAGCCAGAGTAGCAATACTTATATCAGATCATCTAGATTTTAAAATGAAGACTGTAACAAGAGATGAAGAAAGGGCATTATATCATAATTTTTTTTATAATTGTAAAATTTATTCCCCAACATGAAACACCCAAATATATAAATTAATTAATCACAAGTATACAGAAACTAATACCATAATAGTAGGGCCTTCAATATCCTACTTACAGCAATGGAAAGATCATCAGAGCAGAAAATCAACAAGGAGCCAATGGCCTTTGAATGACACACTGGACCAGATAGACTTAATAGATATAGTCAGAACATTTCATCCTAAAACGCAGAATACACATTCTTCTTGAATGCACATGGAACATTCTCCAGAAAAGATCACATACTTGGTCACAAATCAGCCCTCAGCAAGTTCAAAAAGATTGAGATCATATCATGCATATTTTCAGACCACAACACTATGAAACTCGAAATCAACCATAAGAAAAAATTGGAAAGACAACGACTACTTGGAGATTAAAGAACATCCTCCTAAAGAATGATCAGATTAACCAAGAAATTAAACAGGAAATTTAGAAGTACATGGAAGCCAATGAAAATGATAACATGACAGCCCAAAACCTCTGGGATGCAGCAAAGGCGGTCATGAGAGGAAAGTATATAGCAATCAGGCCTTCCTTAAGAAGGAAGAACGGTCTCAGATACACAACCTAACCTTGCACCATAAAGAGATGAAAGAAGAACAGGAAATAAAACCAAAACCACCGGAAGACAGGAAACAATAAAGATTAGAGTGGAAATCAATGCTATGGCAAAAAACAAAAACAAAAGAAATGGTAGATCAATGAAGCCAGGAGCTGGCTTTGAAAGAATTCTTCGAAAGAATTCACAAAATCAATAACCCCTAGCCCATTTGATCAAAAGGAAAGCACCCATTTAAATAAAATAAAAAATGAATGAGGAGAGGTTACAAACAAAAAAACCCCAGAAATACAAACAATAATAAGACAATATTATGAATAATTATACGATAATAAATTGGGCAATCTGGAAGAAATGGACAACTTCCTAGAAACATAAACTACCTAAACTGAAACAGGAAGAAAAGGAGAATTTTAACAGACTTATAACCAGTAAAGAAATTGAATTAGTAATCAAAAACCTCCCCAAAACAAGAGTCCAGTGCTGGATGGCTTTCCAGGGGAATTGTACCACACACTTAAAGAAGAGTTAACACCTATTCTTTGAAAACTGTTCCAAAAAATATAAATGGTAGGAGAGCTTCCAAACTCATTCTATGAGGCCAGCATTACCAGTTTCCCTGATGAACATGGGTGCAAAAATCCTCAGCAAGATACTAGCCAACCAGCTCCAACAATGCATTAAAAGAATTATTCACCATGATTAAGTGGGGTTTATACCTGGGATGCAGGGCTGGTTCAATATTTGCAAATCAATCAATGTGATACATCACATAAAGAAAAGGACAAGAACCACATGATCCTCTCAATAGACACAAAGAAAGCTTTTGACAAAAAGCATCCTTTCTTGATAAAAACTCTCAAGGAAGTAGAGATAAAAGGATCATACCTCAAGATCATAAATGCCATATATGAAAGACCCACTGCTAATATCATCCTCAATGGGGAAAAACTGAGAGCTTTCCCTCTAAGGTCAGGAACACAATGGGGATATCCACTCTCACCACTGTTATTCAACATAGTATTGGAACTCTTAGCCTTAGCAATCAGACAACACAAGGGAATAAAAGGCTTCCAAATCAGCCAGTAGGAAGTCAAACTTTCACTCTTCACAGATGACATGATACTGTATATGGAAAACCCAAGAGATTCCACCAAAAAAAAATTGCTAGAATTGATTCATCAATTCAGCAAGTAGCATGATATAAAATCAATGCACAGAAATCGGTTGCATTTCTATATGCTAATAATGAAGCAGCAGCAAGGTAAATCAAGGAATTGATCTCATTTACAATTGCACCAGAAACCATAAAATATCTAGGAATAAACCTAACCAAAGAGGTGAAAAACCTATACACTGAAAACTTTAGAAGGCTTATGAAAGAAATTGAAGAAACCAAAAAAAAAAAAAAAACATATTCCATGCTCATGGATGGGAAGAACAAACATTGTTAAAATGTCAATGCTACCCAAAGCAATCTACATATACAATGCAAGTTCTATCAAAATAACACCAGCATTTTTCACAGAGCTAGGAAAAACTGTCCTACAACTTTTATGAGACCATAAAAGACCCTGGATAGCCAAAGCAATCCTGAAAAAGAAAACTGAAGCTGGAGGCATCACAATCCTGGACTTCAAGATGTACTACAAAGCTGTAATAATCAAGAAAGTATGGCACTGGCACAAAAACAGAGACTTAGACCAATGGAACAGAATAGAGAACCGAGAAATAGACCCACAAACATAGAGCCAACTAATCTCTGACAAAGCAGGAAAGAATATCCAATGGAATAAAGACAGTCTCTTCAGCAAATGGTGTTGAGAAAATTGGACAGTGACATGCAGAAAAATGAACCTGGGCCACTTTCTTACACCATACACAAAAATAAGCTCAAAATAGATGAAAGATCTAAACATAAGACAGGAAGCTATCAAAATCCTAGAGGAGAAAGCAGGCAAAAACCTCTGATTTTGGCCACAGCAACTTCTTACTCAACATGTATCCAGAGGCAAGGGAACCAAAGCAAAAATGAACTATTGAGACCTCATCAAGATAAAAAGCTTCTGCATGGAGAAGGAAACAATTAGTAAAACTAAAAGGCAACAGACAGGATGGGAGAAGATATTTGCAAATGACATATCAGATAAAGGGCTAGTATCCAAAATTTCTAAAGAACTTATCAAACTCAACACCCCAAAAAACAAATAATCTGGTGAAGAAATGGGTAAAATACATGAATAGACTTTTCTAAAGAAGACATCCAATTTTGTTCTTGATTCCCTTGCCTCTGGGGATGTATCGAGGAAGAAATTGCTGTGATTGAGGTCTAGGAGGCTATTTCCTGCTTTTTCCTCAAAGGTTTTGATGGTTTCCTGTCTCACATTCAGATCCTTTATCCATTTTGAGTTTATTTTTGTGAATGGTGTCAGGAAGTGGTCTAATTTCATTTTTCTACATGTTGCTGTCCAGTTCTCCCAACACCACCTGTTAAAGAGACTGTCTTTTTTCCATTGGACACTCTTTCCTGATTTGTCAAAGATTAATTGGCCATATACTTGTGGGTCCA
>NC_043706.1:74678144-74691440 GCF_006229205.1 Suricata suricatta | reverse complement strand
GGCAGGGGACCATGGGAAAGGAAGGGGGAAAGAGAGTGGGGGAGAGTGAGGGACACAGATCAAAGGAGACTACTGAATACTGAAAACGAACCATGGACTGAAGGGGGAGGGGGAGGGAAGGAGGGGGTCATGGTCATGGTGGGGGGCACTTGTGGGGAGAAGCACTGGGTGTTATATGGAAACCAATTTGACAATAAACTATTAAAAATGATTTAAAAAAAGACATCCAGGTGGATAACAGACACATGAAAAAATGTTCAACATCACTCATCGTCAGAGAAATACAAATCAAAACCACAATGAGATACCATCTCACACCTGTCAGAATGGCTAATATTAACAACTCAGGCAACAATAGATGCTGGTGAGGATGTGGAGAAAGAGGAACCCTTTTACACTGCTGGTGGGAATGCAAACTGGTGCAGCCACTCTGGAAAGCAGTATGGAGTTCCTCAAAAAATTAAAAATAGAGCTACCATAGGATCCAAAAATTATACTACTAAGTATTTATCCAAAGGATATAGGTGTGCTATTTCAAAGGGGCACATGCACCCCAATGTTTATAGCAGTGCTGTCGAGCAATTTCCAAAGTAGGAAAGGGCCCAAATGTCCATCAATGGATGAATGGATAAAGAAGATGTGGTATATATATATATGTGTGTGTGTGTGTGTGTGTGTGTGTGAAGTATTACTTGACAATGAAAAAGAATGAAATCTTGCTATTTGCAACAAAACGAATGAAACTGGAGTATATTATGCTAAGCAAAATTAGTAAATAAGAGAAAGACAAATGCCATATGACTTCACTCATAAGTGGAATTTAAGATACAAATAAATGAACATAAGGGAAGGGAAGCAAAAATAATATAAAAACAGGGAGGGGGACAAAACATAAGAGACTCTCAGATATAGAGAACAAACTGAAGGTTGTTGGCTGTGGGTGGAGGGATGGGCTAAATGGGTAAGGGACATTCAGGAGGACACTTGCTGGGAGGAGCACTGGGTGTTATATGTAGGGGATGAATCACTGGATTCTACTCCTAAAATCATTATTGCACTATATGTGAACTAACTTCAATGTAAATTAAAAACACAAAACAAAAACCAAAAATACAAAAAAAGCAAAGAGACAATGGTTAATGGAAATGAATGATAATCCTTATTGCAAACTGATATTTTATTCAGCACTTATTTCATGCCAGATAAATTTAGAAATGTTATTTCTAATTTTCAACACAGCCTTCTAAAACCTTATAAAATCATTGAACCAAACCGTACAAAAGTTATATAACTTGCTCTCCAATTTACCTATCACTACTTTATACCTTCATAATGATATAAAATGGTGACTATTTTATTACACTCATGGATTCCATGGGTCAGGAATATTGTGTGTACTTTGTCTCTGTTCCTCTATGTATAGGGACTCAGTTAGGAAGACTTAAGGTCTTCCTGGAAGTCTAGGAGTTTAAATCACTTAAAGGTTTACCCTAAAAGTTGATGCTTATAGTTAGCTGAGACCTCAACTGGAGCTTTTTAATTAATTAATTAATTAATTTTTTAATTTTTATTTTTGATAGACATAGACAGCACAAACAGGGGAGGGTCAGAGAGAGAGGGAGACACAGAATCTGAAGCAGCTCCAGGCTCTGAGCTAGCTGTCAGCACAGAGCCCGATGCGGGACTTGAACCCACAAACCTTGAGATCATGACCTGAGCCAAAGCCGGATGCTTTTAACTGACTAAACCTCCCAGGTGCCCCACAACTGGAGCTTTTGCCAAAACACCTGCATTTGGCTTCTCTTCATGTGTTTTCTCACTTCCCCATATCACGGTGCCTGTGATCCAATAGGAGTATTTCAAGAGGACCAAGAAAAGCTGTATTGCTTCTCATGACATAGTTTCAGATGTCATGTAGTGCCACATCCAGTGTAATCACAAGCCTACCCGGATCCAAGGGATGGAGAACATAGACTCCTCCTCTCATTACAAGCTTTAACATATCATTGTAAAAAGAGCATGTGTGATAAGAAATCTTGTGAGCATCTTAGAAAATCTGCCACAATAGCCCAAAGTTTCAGAGCCAGAAAGAGGTAGAGATGAGATTCAATCTGTCCGTTTTAGTTCAAGACTTACACACTTTTCGTTACACCACAGGATCTCAGTCATTTGATGACGCTAATACTTGGAAGGAGATTTCCCTTATTTGTAAGTCTGTTAATTTAAGTAAGGTTAACTCTCCTTAAAATTTCAATTATTCCCTTTTTACTTTTCTCTATTCCTTTGTATCTTTTTTTTACCTTGGACCTAATTACGTCACCTGATTTTCTCTCTCTTTTGTTATATCATTTTTCTTTCTTAAATTCTGTATAGTTATGGCATTTCCTTTATTTGTTTTTTTCAAAGTCTGGAAAATTATGAATCCTCCCCATTCTTTCATCCCTCGTTTTCTTCTGAGACTCTATCAGTTATTAGTAGTTATTTTACAGAAAAACCACCTATTTGTAATCATTTCTCAAGGTATTTACTTATAGCTAGTGGTGTGTGTGTGTGTGTGTGTGTGTGTGTGTGTGTGTGTGTGTGTATGTGTAGTGAATGGATAGATCGATCCCTGGAGAGATCGACCTGGCTATTCGTGTTACCTGAGACTATGAGGCTGGGATTTTTTGTCAAGCTTACTAGGGCACTGGTTCTCAACGCTGGCTGCAAGCGTATTAGAACTACCTGGGAAGCGTGTACAAAATGCTAATGACTGTAACCCACTCCAGAACCATTAAATCAGAATCTATGGAGGCAGGGGCAGACCATGATATTTAAGAAAAGAAAAACAAAACTTCCCAGATGAGTAAAACACAAGACCATGTTTGAGAAACACTGCACTAAAGAATTCTGATGTTTTCAGTTGAGAATCACTGAGAATCCTTGAACTGGGACTCATAGAAGGTGGAGGGAGTGGCATACATTCCATGCCAGGGGTAGAAACCTCATTATCAGACATGGAGAACTCCTGTACAGGGTGACGAACTGCCTGGAGGCAGTGGTTTGTGCTGGTTACACTTTGGGTCAAAGCACTGAGCGCACTTCCCAGGAATGATGGAGACCCCCTACTTCAGGTAGCTCCCCTGAAAGGGGCGAGAAGCCCAAGATGCTGAGTCCCTCAAGTCAGGACTGGTCTGGAAAGCTGCAAGTGGGGCATGAAATGGGTACAGTGATGAAGAACTTGGCCTGTTGAAGCAATGGAAACAAGGCAGAATGTGATAATATGATATTAACTGAACAGATTTGGTTCTGAACCAACAGCTTGAACAACACAATCCGGGGGTGGATGAAGCACAGGAAATGTGGAGAATATGTTTCGAATGATGTTCCTTCTCTTTTAAGGGTACCATATTGTTTCATTTATTAATTTTAAATTATCAATTATAGTTTTATGTGAAAGTTATCATTCCTACAAATGAAATAATTTTTCATAATTGCAGAGCTTTAGGAATATACAAGATACTAAAATTAGAGAATAGTTATTATTTGTAAAGGTTTATATTATTGCTTTTTCATTTAGTTCCTCACTACTGTGTATCTCTGTTTCAAGAGAATTTAAGATACTTTGAAGACTTCTGTTCAAATTGCAATTTATTACTGTTGCCAAGACAAGTTGAAGTAACACAGTGTAATCACACCATGTGCTCATTTAACTTAGGCAAATCTAACTACTCATGCTTAAAAAAATATATAAAGACAAGGGTGCCTGAGTGGCACAGTTGGTTAAGTGGCTCCAACTCAGTTTTGGCTCTGGTCATGATATCATGGTTCATGGGTTGGAGTCCCATGTTGGGCTCTGTGCTGACAGTGTGGAACCTGCTTGGGATTTTCTCGTCCTGTTTCTGCCCCTTCCCTCCTTGCATGCTCTCTCTCCAAAAAATAAATAAGCATTTAAAAAACATACATATATAAAGACAGAGGAAGGAAGAAATAATTTAAATACTGCAGACAACTCTGCTACATCACTAAATGAGTGTATGACCCTCTATCCCATTTTGCTTGCATCTTTCATATTGAGAGCATTTGTGCTACACTAAATATGATTTATTTTTTCTTAATGTTTATTTTCTTTTTTCTTTAATAGTTTATTTTCAAATTGATTTCCATATAACACCCGGTGCTCTTCCCCACAAGTGCCCTCCTCCAGGACCATCCCTTCCCCCTCCCCTCCCCCTTCAGTCCTCGGTTTCATTTTCAGTATTCAATAGTCTCTCATGATTTGTGTCCCTCTCTCTCCCCCAATCTCTTTCCCCCTTCCCCTCCCTGTGGCCCTCTGTTAGGTTTCTCCTGTTAGACCTATAAATGAAAACATATGGATTCTGTCCTTCTCTGCCTGACTTATTTCGCTTAGTATGGAGGTTCCTCAAAAAACTATCCATAGAACTCCCTTATGACCCAGCAATAGCACTGCTAGGGATTTACCCAAGGGATACAGAAGTGCTGATGCATAGGAGCACATGTACCCCCATGTTCATAGCAGCACTGTCAACAATAGCCAAAACATGGAAAGAGCCTAAGTGTTCATCACCTGATGAATGTTTATTTATTTTCAAGAGAGAGAGACAGAGACAGAGAGAGACAGAGACAGAGAGCAAGCAAGGGAGGGGCAGAGAGAGGGAGACACAGAATCCAAAACAAGTTCCAGGCTCTGAGCTATCAGCACAGAGCCCAATGCAGGGCTCAAATTCAAGAACTGCTAGATCATGACCTGAGCTGAAGTTGGACGCTTAACCAACTGAGCTAGCCAGGTGCCCCATATATGGTTTATTCTTCTTGCTTAGAATACATATTGATGCATCTTTATTACTGAATATAATTATAACATGAACTGAATATATTCACATACATAGTACTTTATGGGCAACATGCAAGAATTTTATAAACAATTGTACATATAGTGTGCTAATAGTGCAACCTACCCCACACCCCACGATATGATTCCAATGCATATTATTCCTCCAGATGACTATATGGGCTTTCTTCAAACTCAGTGATGATTTAGTTTTTAGAACTGGAGGGCTGCATACTGTTAGGAAGCCTTCCCTAGCATGAATTGCCTCAGGTGAGATGCCTCTCCACTGTACCACATAGTACTCAGTGCACATTTTCCTTCTATGGTTTTCTAAAATTATGTCTTGAATTGTATAGTAATTTTGGGCTGTCCCTTTGCCCCGTCCCTAAGATTATGAGGGCCTTGCAAAGAGAGTGTGCATCGTGCTTTCAGTGCTACACATGGTGTTTGTTAGCAAGTCTTTACAGGAGAAATGGTTATATTAATCCTTGTATTCAATCCTTGTTATCTCTGACTCAAACAACTTCAGACAAATGTTCTTTAGAAATTTTTTTCTTTATGTGTTGCTTCTCCAAGGGTTGGAGATCATACAACCACATTTTAAACCATTCCATTGTTCTTAACTAAGAAAGTCTCACTAATGTGTAAACAAAATTTCATCTGCTTTATGTTCCCTTCTTCTTTGAACATTTTCTGTAAACAAGTAAAAGGTACATGGAAAAAAATGCCCTCAGGAAGGCAGTTCTTACTTAGAAGATTAGTCTTGGGAACTAAAGGCAAAGCAAAAGCACAGGTATGGCTTGTTGATTTGTTCTTTCTAGGTGATTGAGGTTAGCCTCAGCACAGTTTTTGGTGGTGATGGTATCTTTGCACATGGTTGTATTCACATTCATGCATCTGTTTTCCCACACACTTTTTAGTTATTGGCAGACACTCAGTGTCTGAGGCTGAGCCATGTACCCAGCATACAACTTAGGGAAGGAGTAAATAAACCTACCGGGGGCTGTAGTGGACCAGGGACATCTTTACATCTTCCATGAACAGGAGCCATATGTACCATTTCAGGTTTAATATGTCTCCATTCTTAATTCTAGGCACTCATATCTCATATTCTTAACTTTTAAAGAAGATCTGATATTTCCCTTTATGCCAGTCATGAGGATGTATGCTTGGATCTTGTAACACAAGTTCATGCATTTGTTACTTATCTTCCCTGCTGTGGATGTCAGGCTGTGACTTTGCTTTGACAGTACAGGCACATAAGTAGCCAAGTGTTAAATGAATCTGGAGTAATTAGAAGGCTCATATTGATAAGGGGTGACTCAGATGAAGCTCTGCAAAGGAGCTGAATGTAGACTAGGTTAGAAAACGTGGAATATTACTTCATCTCCACTTGCCACCTATTTCTAACATAAGGATACCTACAATGAGGCAGGTATTTGTGTGTTCTTGTGTGTACATTATAAACCTAAGGGCAAAATGAAAGTGAGAGTCATTGCTCAGTGGCATGACTTCATGTCTCTTCTGTCTGGTAGAGTAATAAAGTGAATCAGAAAAAGTATCCTTTATTTCATACAAGCTCTTGCACTCAGATACTTAGCATTATAATTAGGTCTGGCTTTTAATTGTAAAGGCATGAAGAGAGGATTTTAAAACAGATGAAAAACCCATTTGACTTCCATAGCAACAAGAGATTTTCTGAATCAAGTGAGCAGTGAGAATATTAAAAAGAAAAACCAATTCCCCAAATATTAGAAGCTTATTTGAAGCCAAAATATTAGAGAATATAATGGTATTTGGAAATATGGCCAGGCTCTCTTGATAGCTCCTAGCTTCATTTTTATCACTGGCACAGTATTATTTCCATTTATAATTGGATAAGTATGTAGTGTACGTGTAAAGCAATTCAGAACCTGTATTCTGACTCACCTTGTGGGGAAAATCAATGTTTTTTAATTTTGGATTTTTCAGTACTCAAGTGGTAGCAATAAAGTCAACAGCAGCAGTAGTGTATTTGAAGGCACATAGGGTTAGCATCAGGCATTAGGAGAAGGGCCTGAGGCCATGATGGCCAACGGTGTGTCTGAGATTAGCAATCTCATGAAATTGTAAGGCTGGGACAGAATCAGAGGGGAAACTGAAGCTTGAAGAATAAGTGACTTGTTCCAAATTACCTAGACAGGTATTAAAAGTTATTAGAATTCTTTTCCTCAGATGCTGGTCTGGCCAGTCTTTCATTAACTCCCACTTCCCTAGAGTGGTTGTACCTGATCCATTCCTCTCCCCACTTGCACCTCAACA
Organism: Suricata suricatta; assembly: GCF_006229205.1. Lineage (NCBI taxonomy): Eukaryota > Metazoa > Chordata > Mammalia > Carnivora > Herpestidae > Suricata > Suricata suricatta. The sequence goes on along the minus strand of NC_043706.1, from coordinate 74,684,308 downwards.
GAACTCAAAAAAAACACCTATGATGACAGAACATCTGCCTCGGTTGAGTCACAAAGGATATATAACGAGTGAAGCCCACCAGCTGGAATAATGTGAGCCCAAAATACAAGCTTTTCAAACTTATCTGCCAAATCTTATCCTGATTTATCTAGGCAGCTTTTTCAGAGTGTCACTTAAGTTTGCTTATTTAGACAGTTTGCCTTTCAATGTACTTATCTGTAAACAGGGCAGAATAGCTTAGCTTCCTTACTATTATTCAGAAATAGAGTGACATTAGGGAAGAGTGTCACTACACACAACCTGGGAATTTAGAGCTACCCAGCCTTTGCCAACAGCTTTATCTGGGCTCTTGGCTGAAATGGGATCGGAAAGCTAGGGCTCCCATTATTGCTGAACCTGTCTCGATCTCCTTTCTGTCTATATATTGAAGTATAGTAGGCACACAATGTTACATTAGTTTCATGCATACAACATAGAGATTCAATGAACTTGGCTCTATCCTCTGATTCTTTTTCCAAAAATTGCATAAAAGAAGGTTAAGAGTGGTTCAAAATCTGTCAGGAGGTTACATAAACTTGCTCATACTTCCTCATATATGTCCTTGTTTCTAATCTTTTTACCAACAGATACTCTGCCCCACCTGCATTCATTAAACCTCTGTCATCCTGCCTGTGATGGTTAATTTTATGTATCAACTTGACTGGACCAAGACATCCTGATGTTTGGTCAAATGGTCTAAATGTTTCTGTGAAGGTATTTTTTTAAAGATGAAGGTAATATTTAAACCAGAAGACTTTGAGTAAAGTAGACCCTCCATAATGAGGGTAGGCCTCATCCAATCAGTCAAAGGCCTTAAAAAAAAAAAAGACTTCCTTCAAGGAAGAAAGCATTCTGCCAGAAGACTGCTTTGGGGCTTAAGCTAGAACATTAACTCTTCCCTGGGTCTCCAGCCTGCTGGTCTGCTGTGTAGATATTGGATATAGCAACTTCCATAACTTTGTAAGCCAATTCCTTAAGATCCCTCCCTCTCTCTCTCTCTCTCTCTCAGTTGTAGATGCAGTGATGCTTCTAGAGCTAGTAGAGCTGTTGAATAGGACAAGAGAAAGGATGAATCTCCAATTCATAATGTGCCCACAGTACAAAGTCACAGTGACAATTCTGAAAGCTCATGTTATCTTCTCCCAATAGTACAGCCTGCTTGTCATGCACTGCTGTTCTTTCATCACATCTAAGCTCCTGAAGATGGATACAAGCTTAAAATTATGTTACTTTTTTTTTAAACCGTGACTACTGAGAATTAATTACTTAATGTTCTTTCCTTGATGTTATACTATATCTAACATTTTCTATTCTTCTTCTAGAATAATTCATTTCTTTACTACTTCCAGCAAGTAGACAGAGATACTTTGAGACCAAATCTGGATTCTTTTGAACAGTATCATTGCCTCACTAAAAGTTTGTGATGAGAGTCACAATCTGGTATGGGACCATAGCTCTATATAAGATATACAGAAGATGGTAGCTGTAGTTATTCTTTTGTACTCTCTCTATTGGGAAAAAATGCATGTTTTGCATTTTTATAAAGTAAACAGAGCTATGATATATGGAGAGAGAGAGATTGATTGATTGATTGATTGATTCTTTTTTCGGAGAATCCTGACTAACATGCTGCCTCATACTGTTTTGGGGTCATACCAATGTGTGGTAGGTGGACATTTCCCTTCCTCTTTCAAGTCTCTGACTGCCAGGGTCCTCTGTTAGGCAAATATTTGAGGCTCTTGAAACAAGTGTCTCTAACAAAGAAGAGAGTGTACAACATAGTGACTCAGCAATTCTATACATTACTCAGTGCCCATTATGTAAGTGTATTCTTAATCGGCTTCACCTATTTCACCACCACCCCCTCAACCTCCCCTCTGGCAACCATCTGTTTGTTCTCTGTAGTTAAGTGTCTGTTTCTCTCTCTCTCTTTCTCTCTCTCTCTCTCTCCCTCTCCCTCCCTCCCTCCCTCTCCCTCTCCCTCTCTTTCCTTTGATTGTTTTCTTTCTTAAATTCTTTAATTTCCTTTGATTGTTTTGTTCCATATAAATTTTAGGATTTTTTATTCTAGTTTTATGAAAAATGCTGTTGGTATATTGATAGCGATTGCATTAAATCTGTAGATTTCTTGGGTAGTATGGACATTTTAGCAATATTTGTTCTTCCAATCCAATAGCATGTAATATCTTTCCATTTCTTTGTGTCATCTTCAATTTGTTTCATCAAAGTTTTACAGTTTTCAGGTATCTTAATGGTATGGGTCCAATTGTACATGAGATTGATTCCTTAATTTCTCTTTCTGTTGCTTCATTATTGGTATTTAGAAATGCAACAGGTTTCTCCCATTGATTTTGTATCCTGTGACTGTACTAACTTCATTTGTCACTTCTAGTAGTTTTTCAGAGGAATCTTTGGGGTTTTCTATATAAAGTATTATGCCGTCTGCAAATAGTGAATGTTTTACTTCTTCCTCACCAATCTGGATACCTTTTATTCCTTTGTCTTTTCTAAGGGGTGTGGCTAAGACATCCAGTACTCTGTTGAATAAAAGTAGTGAGAACGGACATCCTACTCTTTTTCCTGACCTTAAGGAGAAAGCTCTCAGTTTCTCTCCGTTGAGTATGATATTCATTCTAGGTTCATATATGCCTTTATTATGTTGAGGTATGTTCCTCTAAATCTACTTTGCTTTTATCATAAATTGATATGGTACTTTTTCAAATGCTGTTTATGCATCTATTGTCTAGTGAAATAATCATATGCTTTTTTCCTTTCCTGATTGTGGTGAAAGATTAAAATTTTTAAAAATATTTATTTATTTTTGAGACAGAGAGAGAGAGAGAGAGAGAGAGAGAGACAGAGCACAGGCAGGGAAGGGGCAGAGAGAAGACACAGAATCCAAAGCAGGATCCAGGCTCTGAGCTGTCAGCCCAAAGCCCAGTGTGGGGCCCAATTTCAAGGACTCTGAGCTTCAGACCATGACCTGAGCTGAAGTCAGATGCTTAATCCAGGCACCCCATGAATGATTTTTTAAAAAATGTATTGGATTCTTTCTGCTGGTATTTTGTTGGGGATTTTTTTGCATATATATTCATTAAAGATCTGTCCTTTAGTTCTCTTTTTTTCTGGTTTCTTTATCTGGTTTTGGTATCATGGTAATGCTGGCCTCATAGAATGAATTTGGAAGCTTTCCTTCTATTTTTTGGAATACTTTGAGAGGAGTAGATTTAACTCTTTTTTAGATGTTTGGTAGAATAATTGTGAAGCCATCTGGTCTTGGGACTTCGTGCTTTCTTTTGGAGTTTTTTAAATTACTGATTCAATTTCATTGCTGATAATTGGTCTGTTTAAATTTTCTATTTCTTCCTGATTCAGTTCTGGGGAGTTACATGTTTCTAGAAATTTATCATTTTTTTCTAGGTTGTCCAATTTTTTGACACAATTTTTTATAATAATCTCTTATAATTGTTTGTATTTATATGGTATTGGTTGTTATTTCTCTTCTTTCAGTTCTGATTTTGTTTACTTGAGTCCCCCATCTCTCTTTTTCTTTTTTCTCTTGAGTCCCTTGTATGCAGCATATAGATTGGTCTTGCTTCTTTATCCATTCTGTCACTATTATCTTTTGATTGCAGTGTTTGGTTCATTTACATTCAAAGTAATTATTACTAAAAATTATTTTAATCTTTTTATTTATTTTTGAGAGACAGTGATAGAGATACAGAGAGACAGAGAGACAGAGTGTGATTGGGGGAGGAACAGAGAGATAGAGGGAGACACAGAATATGAAGCAGGCTCCAGGCTCTGATCTGTCTTCACAGAGCCCAATATAGGGCCTGAACTCATGAACCACGAGTTCATGACATAAGCCAAACTTGGATGCTTAACCAACTGAACCACCCAGGAGCCCCTCAAAGTTATTATTGATAGGTATGTATTGCCAATTGCTACTGTTCTATGGTTGTTTCCGTTGTTCTTTCCTTCTCTTTCTCTCTTCTCTCATGGTGTGCTAGATTTCCTTTGTGATATGCTTAGATTTATTTTTCTTTAGTTTTTGCATATCTATCACTGGTTTTTGATTTGTGGTTGTCATTAGGTTTTTATATACCCTCTTTTGCATATAGCAGTCTATATTAAGTTGATGGTCACTTAAATTTGAACCGTTTCGTTACTTCTCCTTGCTCCCACCTCCATGTTTTAGGTATATGATATCATACTTTACATCCTTTTATTTTGTGAATCTCTTGACTGATTTTTATAAATAAACTTATTTTTTTCTGCTTCCTCTCCCCTACTTTTCTTACCTCTGCTTATGGTTTTTCTTTTCCACACAGAGTCCCTTTGAACATTTCTTGTGGGGCTGGTTTCATGGTCATGAACTCGTATAGTTTTTGTTTGTGTACGGAAACTATCTCTCCTACTCTGAATGATAGCCTTGTTGGATAGAGTAGTCTTGGCTGCAGTTTTTTTTTCTTTCATCACTTTAAATAGATCAACGTTTCTGCTGACACTGCAAAATTTCTGCTGAAAAATTAGCTAATAGCCTTATAGGACTTCCCTTATATGTAACTGTTGTCTTTTCTCTTGCTTCTTTTAACATTCTCTCCTTATCACTGTTTTTGACTTTTTAATAAATAAGTGTCTTGGTGTGGACCTTCCAGAGGCTGCCAGCAGTTTTCTGCCATGTGAACTGCTCCATAGTTTGTAGCATAGCTGTTTGCATCTTCAAGGCCAGCAGGAGAATGAGAGTATGTCTGCTGGCAAGAATCAGTTTTCTCTAAAATAAGGGAATGACATCCCATCAATTTTGCTGTATTTTATTGGTTAGAAGAAAATCAAAGGTCTCACTCACATTCAAAGAGAGGAGATATATAAAATGATGAATACCAGAAGGCAGAATCATTAGGAATCACCTTAGGGTCTGTCAAAACTACAAACAGTTTCCAAGTTTTAAAATTGTTAGATATTGGGCCTGATGGGACTCCTTCACTTCAGACCGTATAGGAACCAACTACAGAAGGAGGGGCTGTTGTATGAAACCCGGGTGAAAAGGTACCACATTTATATTAGTGCATGAATAGATAAATAGACTAGTAAAACAGAATAGAAACATCCAAATAGACTCTAGTATAAATTGAAATTTAGATTATGATAAAAGTGGCATCTACAACCACTGGGAAAATAATGGACATGTAAATAAATGGTGTTGGGATAACTGGATAGCAATTTGAAAAAAGATATTAGATCTGTATCAGAATTACAAATTAATCCATTTTAAATATAAAAATGTAACCATCTAAGAACAGAAGAAAATGTAAGTGAGTTCCTTTATAACCCAGGAGAAAGCCTTGATGTTGATTAAAAATCCAGATGCATTGAAAAAATATTAATAAATTTGACTAGATTTAAAAAGTTACATTTCAAACACAGACATACACAAACACACGGGGAAAAGTTTTTGTTGTATGTATTGAAAATAAAAGTCTAATGTCCCTCATATAAAAAAATCCTTAAAATTGAGTGAAAAAGACCCAAATCTAATATAAAAAATGGGCAAAAGACTTGAACCGATAGTTTATAGAAAAGATAGGTAGATGACCTTTAAACATATGAAAACATGTTCAAATTCACTCACAATAAGAGAAATAAAAAAACAGTTACACTGAAATATCATTTCTCACCTAATAGATTGGCAAAACTTTTTAAATTTGGCAATATACTTTATTAGGCAAAGCTGAGAGAAACCATCACTCTCCACTACTAATTTATATTTATAACATTTCTAGAAATGTTTAACCCTTATTTTAGTAATTTACTTCTATGAATTTACCTGTAAAAGTTAAAAAGGCACAACATTAATTATGGCAATATTACTTTAAAGGTAAAATATTAGGGGTGCCTGAGTGGTTCAGTCAGTTAAGCATCTTGATTTCAGCTCAGGTCAAGGTCTCACGGTTTGTGGGTTGGAACCCAGTGATGGGCTCTGCAGGGTGGAGCGCAGTATTGGGCTCTGTGCTGACAGCCTCCTTGGGATTCTCTCTCTCTTTTTCTCTGCCCCTCACCTGCTCCCCCACTCACAAATGTGTGTTTGCGTGCATGTGCACACACACATTCTCTCTCTCTCT
>NC_043706.1:74626791-74678044 GCF_006229205.1 Suricata suricatta | reverse complement strand
GAAACAACTATAAATTGTTACCTATGGGGAGTGAGTGAGAAGGAAATAAGAAGTAGGCATACTTGCTTTTCTTTCTTTTTTAATAAATGTTATTTATTTATTTATTTATTTAGAGAGTGGGAGTGGGAGAGGGGCAAAGAGAGTGAGAGAGAGAATCCCAAGCAGACTCCCTGCTGTCAGTGTGGAGCCCTATGTGGGGCTCCAATCCATGAACTGTGAGATCATGACCTGAGCCAAAACCAAGAGTTGGATGCTTAACCAGTTGAGCCCCCCTGGCACCCCACGAGTAGGCACACTTACTGTTCTAAGCATACTTTGTAAAAATAGGTTTGGCTTTTGAACTCAGTAAATATTTTGTCTTCAAAAAATAATTGAAAAACAATGGAAAAGCAAATGATAAAACTGAGTGTAAATAGAAATGAATGTATGTAATCAAACTGATAATATAGTGACATATACTCTATGATACAAAATAATATATATTCTAAGGGAAAAAAAGAAACTGCAAAGAAATCTTGACCTTTACTTAGAAGGTTTGCTGTTTAAATTTTTAAGTTTATTTATTTTGAGAGAGAGTGTGTACATGAGTGGGGGAGGGGTAGAGAGAATGAATCCCATGCAGGCTCTGTGCTGTTGGCATGCAGCCCGATGTGGGGCTCCAACCCACGTATTGTGAGATCATGACCTGAACAAAAATCAAGAGTCAGACACTAAAGTAACTGAGCCATCCAGGTGCCCCTAAAAGTTTTATTGTTAGCAGTAGTTTTGAGTGAGTAACTCTGAAATGATTTTGTGAGTCCTGCAGGATAGATCACATGAGTAAATACCTGTATGTAGCTGGAAACTATATAAGAGTTCTCACCATGAAGGAAGGGAGATACATTTAATAGGAAACAGAGATGGTGAGAAAGACCTCTAGGGTGCTTGATTTGAATTGGAAACATTGATATTAACTCATAATTTAAAATTGTTTTCCTAGTTCTCCAATTATTAACATTTTCTCACATTTATTTGCCTTCTAAGAGAGAGAAGGAGAGAGAGAGAGAGAGAGAGAGAGAAATAGACAGATTTGGATACACACACAAACATAAATACATTATGCATACCCTAGTTCTTTTCATTAAAAAGGCCTAGAAGCAATGACACCTTAGTAACAAGTACACCAAAAGCTCTGATTGTGATTTCTAAATACCATTCTCCAGTACTTCTTGGAGAAATGGATGATTCCAAATTGATGTAAAGAAAATCCAAGATGAGTCCAGAACAGCTTATCACTTCTAATAGTTTAACCTATATACGTGTGTGCATACACATATATAGACATATATGAATATGCTTAAGGTATTTATGATTAATTTGTGTATCTATATCTATTATCCATCATCTATCTACCATCTATATATATAGAGAAAGAGAAAGTCAGAAGACAAATAAATGTGGGAAAATGTTAATAATTAGAGAATCTAGAATAACTAGAGAATAATTAGAGAATCATGCTCATTGTACTAGTCTTTTCAATTTTATGTAAATTTGACATTTATCAAAATAAAATATTGAGAAGTGGAAAATTTCATATGTAAGAATGAAAAATAATAGGTAATGTTACTCCATCTAGAACAAAATTTGAAGGGTTGTTGTTTTAGCATTTTATAAGTCCACTTGACACTTTGGGAGTAATTTAAAGGATGGGAAAACATGATTTGTTAAATAAAGATTCACAGGAAATCAGAAAAGACAATGATGATAAATTTAGGAGAAAACTATGAAGGAATAGCAGAATGTGGGTGTTTCAGAGTGGTTCTAAATGAGACCAGAGTGACAAATCATCTTTGAACCTTCTGGTAAGCTTTCTGGAGGCTTTTTTCATAAGAACCGAAATTTGTTAAATTCTCATGCCTTTAATCTTCTTCTCATGGATTTATTCAAGTGTTTCTACTTAAAGAGGAAGGCTAAGAGGAAAAGACTAGATAGATATTGCAAAGGGCAGCAGCAGGCTTGGGTAGGAGAACAAAAATTCTACATATGGTCATCTCCATTTGCAAGGTGGGATTTTACTTCTGTTCTATGACACTGGGCATAAAATGACTTGTAACAATTTATCTCATTACCAAGTTCTATTCTTCTCAAATGTAGGATATAGAATATTCTACTATTTTCAAGGTACTCACAAATGTAGACATGATCTCATTTGATCTCGATAACCAACATATAGAAATACTAGCAAGGGCATATATTTTATTAATTTAATTTTTATTAAAAATTTTTAAAATTTATTTCGAGAGAGAGAGTGAGTGAGCATGTAAGCATGAGCATGGGGGAGGGGCAGAGAGAGGGAATCTTAAGCAGGGTCTGCCTACACTGTCAGTGCAGAGATTGATGTGGGGCTCAAACACATGAACCATGAGATCACAACAGGAGCTGATACCAAGGGTCAGATGCTTAACCAACTGAGCCACCCAGGTGTCCCAAGAGTAGATATTTTAAATTCAAATTTCCCATACGACAAGTTGACTGAGAGGAGGTTCTGATTGGTAAGTGCATTGGTCATATGACTGGTAAGTGCACATGTGAAGATAACCTGCATGGGGCCCATGTTCCCTTCATTCACTCTGTAGGAAATAAGCAGTGGTGACAGCAAGAGATATCATTTGCGCCATTAAAACTGTCAGGTAAACGGATTCTTTGTGGACCTCTGGAAACTGTAGGAAAGTGTGGCGAAGTCATAAGACATGGCTCAGGGAAGTTCTTGAAAATCAAGTTTGCTATCAGGAAGCAGATAGTCTATTTGCTCTGGTTTATGCTGTGCTCATTTCCAGATACATCCTGTGATGGTGCTCTGGACTATTTCCTTCAGTAGGGGATGTTCTTGAGATAAGATCAGGGGAGAAAAGCAAATGAAAAAAATAAGCTCCAGACCAAATTTAATTCCCATTAAATATTGTTTATCAACCTTTTAAACTAGGAACTTCAGATTCAGAAGGAATAAGAGCAAACGACAAGCTTGTTTTCCATTGTTGTTGCACTTGCTTGCTAATAGAATACTTCTCAGTAATAGAATACTTCAATCATTTGAAGAATTGTCTTTTTCATGAGACACAGGCTTTGTCATTGTACACTGTGATTGAATGTGCCTCCTGGGCCTCATCCTCTGAGAAGGATCCCACACCCCTTTCCACAGGGTGGGCTCCCAACAATTTTGTGTCTATTCTGTGGCTCTCCACCCAGACACAGTAGGTGAACTGAGTGAACAGTTGCCCATTGATATTGAAAGACACTATTCAGTTCCCTGTGTACATCACTTGAACTTAGGACATGCACACTGGTGAATTGTGGGGCCATTCCCTCTTCTCTTGTATACATACACTAAAGAAGAAAGTTACAGAATAAAGTTAGTTATCTTATTGAGAGAAGCTGAGAAAGAGACCATGTGATGAGAGGCAGATAGATCACTTGAATAAAACCTGAGATCTCCTAGGTTCTGGGAGGTTTACAGTTCCTAGTTCCAGTGGTGTCTGGTTATACATATTATCTTTGACTTCCTTGAAATATCATTCCCTGGAGATTGCAAAAATGTCCATGATATTTTGCAGCTCTTTCCATCAAGAGGTGGATCTATTTCCCTATTCCTTGAATCTGGGCTATCTTATGAATTACTTTGACCTAAAGAACATAGCAGAAATGGAATTGTGTGACTTTTCAGTATGAGTCTCAAGAGCTTTGCAGTTTCCTCTATTGCTCTTTTAGGAACCTTGTTACCACCACATGAAGACATTCCATCTAGTTTCCTGGATGCTGAGAATCACGTGGTCCACCTGCTTCTTCTGCACTAGATAATTGCCAACCCCCAGAAATGTGAGAACCTACCAGATACACTTGTAGCTGACCTGCCAGCTATATGTAGATGAATAATCTCAGCAGAGACCAGCTGAGGCCATAAAAACTACCCAGCCAATTTTCAAAATTAAGCTAAAGAAAGGGTGTTTTTTATGTGATTAAGTTTTAGGATCATTTATTTTTCAGTAAAAGCTAACTGATACATCCCTATACCCTTCCAAGAAACCTTCTAACTTAAGTGTTTCCTAAGGTAACTTGAAGTGTATGGTTTTGTATCTGTGTATATATTTACTTGCAACCAAAAGAATCTTCACTAAAAGAGAAATTGTACCAATAGAGAAGGCTAAAATTAACAGAGCTATAGAAAGAATGTGGAACTGATTGGCTAAGTAACTCAGGGTGGCATGCATAAAGAATTCCTTCATTTGCATTATAAGGTGGTGAAGCAGTTGATTAAGTAAAGAACATACCCCAATACCAATGGATGCCCATCAAATATGTTTATTCTACCCTTTACCTTATATTCCTTATCCTGCAGAATGAAATATATTCTGTGGTCCAGTAACCAATAATATGGTATTCCAGTGAACATTTTTACTTCTTGCATCTTTTTCTATGTGGGAATGTTTGTGGTTCTGATAGCTTCCTAATTTTGCCACTTATGCATTGAGATGCAGAATGGAAAAGAGCATTGTCCAAACAAAATGTAGTATGACTTAGAAGGAAAATGGACAAACCTGGAAATCATTCACTATGAGACAAGGGGCCTACTGATGAAATTTTTGGTTTCAGTTGCTAGATGACTGATTGGATTATCTCCCTATAGGAAGAAGGTGGATCAGAGCATAGTTCAATGTAAGATTCTTTAAACATTTTTTTAATGTTTATTTTTGAGAGAGAGAGAGAGAGAGAGAGAAAGACATACATACAGCATGAGCAGGGGAGGGGCAGAGAGAGGGAAACACAGAATCCAAAGCAGGCTTTAGGTTCTGAGCTGTCAGCACAAAGCTTGATTCCAGGCTTGAACTCACAAACTGTGAGATTATGACCTGAGCCAAAGTCAGGCTCTTAACCAACTGAGCCACCCAAGTGCCCCAGTGTAAGATTCTTAAATCCTATATGGCAGGGAGTCCTCTTAATAAAGAGGATTAACGGTGTGTGTGTGTGTGTGTGTGTGTGTGTGTGTGCGTGCGTGCGCACACACACATGCCAGCCAAAGAAAAGAATAAACAACTTTTGGGGGAGTATATCTACAGCCTATATCCTCATTTTTTCTGCATAGTGTTCCCATTTCTTGCTAGGACTAGATTCACAGCAACTATGTTTACATTCTGTAATCTTACTGCTTGGCTATTGTTGATTGGGGCCAGGGGCGGACACCTAATTATGGCTGGGCCAATCAGTCTCTTCTAAAAATTTGGACCTTCAAGTGAGAAATACATATTGGTTTTTTATTTGCATTACCTCAACCTGGACATCTAAACTAAGGAGCTGTATACACCAGTACTTGACTACATGCATACAGATGCACTGAAAGACAAATCCAGCTTGGGGGAGGGAGAAAGGGAGAGAGGAGAAAAGGGACAGATACATACTGGGTCCCAGGATCCTTATAACTTCCTAGCGGCTAGTTCTGGCTCTTGGGTGTCACCAAATATCCTAGCACCTTTTAACAATTCCTGTCATGATTAAGCTAATTTGTTTTCTTTAATTTATTTTTTAATTTACATCTAAGTTAGTTAGCATATAGTGCAACAATGATTTCAGGAGTAGATTCTTTAATGCCCCTTACCCATTTAGCCCATCCCCCCTCCCATAACACTTCCAGCAACTCTCTGTTCTATATTTAAGAGTCTCTTATGTTTTGTCCCCCTCTGTTTTTATATTATTTTTGCTTCCCTTCCCTTATGTGCATCTGTTTTGTACCTTAAAGTCCTCTTATGAGTTAAGTCATATAATATTTGTCTTTCTCTGATTGATGAATTTCACTTAGCATTATTCCCTCCAGTTCCATCCATGTAGTTGCAAAGTGGCAAGATTTCATTCTTTTTGATTGCTGAGTAATAGTCCATGGTATATATATACCACATCTTCTTTATCCATTCATCCATTGATGGACGACATTTGGGCCCTTTCCTACTTTGGAAATTGCTCGACAGCACTGCTATAAACATTGGGGTGCATGTGCCCCTTTGAAACAGCACACCTGTATCCTTTGGATAAATCCTTAGTAGTGCAATTGTTGGATCATGTGGTAGTTCTATTTTTAATTTTTTGAGGAACTCCATACTGTTTTCCAGAGTGGCTGCACCAGTTTGCATTCCCACCAGCAGTGCAAAAGGGTTCCTCTTTCTCCACATCCTCACCAGCATCTATTGTTGCCTGAGTTGTTAATGTTAGCCATTCTGACAGGTGTGAGGTGGTATCTCATTGTGGTTTTGATTTGTATTTCTCTGACGATGAGTGATGTTGAACATTTTTTCATGTGTCAGTTGGCCATCTGGATGTCTTCTTTGGAGAAGGGTCTATTCATGTCTTTTGCCCATTTCTTTATTGGATTATTTGTTTTTGGGGTGTTGAGTTTGATAAGTTCTTTAGAGATTTTGGATACTAGCCCTTTATCTGATAGGTCATTTTCAAATATCTTCTCCCATCCTGTCTGTTGCCTTTTAGTTTTGCTAATTGTTTCCTTCACTGTGCAGAAGCTTTATATATATATTTTTTCTTTTTGAAAAGTTTTATTTTTATATTCTTTATATATAAAAGTGAGATATAAGAAATATAATTCCTTTTATTTTAAAATCCATTAAGTTATAATACAATACACAGATTACACTGTAGTATTTCATTTCCCTTTACTTTCTTACTAGACATCCAGTAGATTATATTTTATTTTTATTTTTTCCTTTTTATTTATTTATTTTTATTTAAGCTTTATATTTTGATGAGGCCCCAATAGTTCATTTTTGCTTTTGTTTCCCTTGCCTCTGGAGACATGCTGAGTAAGAAGTTGCTGTAGCTGAGGTCAAAGAAATTTTTGTCTACTTTCTCCTCTAGAATTTTGATGGCTTCCTGTCTTATGTTTAGGCCTTTCATCCATTTTGAGTTTATTTTTGTGTATGGTGTAAGAAAGTGGCCCAGGTTCATTTTTTGGCATGTTGCTGTCCAATTTTCCCAACACCATTTGCTAGAGAGACTGTTTTTATTCCATTGGATATTCTTTCTGTGCTGTCAAAGAATAGTTGGCCATATGTTTGTGAGTTCATTTCTGAGTTCTCTATTCTGTTCCATTGATCTGAGTGTCTGTTTTTGTGCCAGTACCATACTTTCTTGATTATTACAGCTTTGTACTACAACTTGAAGTCCAGGATTGTGATGCCTCCAGCTTTGGTTTTCTTTTTCAAGATTGTTTTGGCTATTTTGGGTCTTTTCTGGTTCCATACAAATTTTAGTACTGTTTGTTCTAGCTCTGTGAAGATTGCTGGTGTTATTTTGATTGAGATTGCTGAATAGGCTAATTTGAAGTGGGAATCTGTTACTTGTAAGAGGAGAGCCTCAAATAAGGAAAAGTCATGCCAATGAAGGGGCAGTTATTCTAGTTTCTTAACAAATGTATGAAAAGATATTTGCCAGTGCCTGGCTGCATCTTAGTTTCTGTTTGATTTTCTGGTACTTATCCAGTCAATCTGGGGGGCCAAAAATATTGTGTGCCACTTAAACTCAGGTGACATTATTTGCATTATTCCATTTGTATTTTTAGAAAAGCATTTTTAATTTTGTGAGGTATATTTGATTCTTTAAAAAAATTTTTAATGTTTATGTTTTATTGTATACATGTGTATATATGTATATATATATATACATATATATATACACACACACACACACATATATATATAGAGAGAGAGAGAGAGGAGAGAGAATGTTGCAGGACAGGGGCAGAGAGGGAGGGAGATATAGAATCCAAAGCAGGCTCCAGGCCCTTAGCTGTTAGCCCAGAGCCTGAGCCCAATGTGGGGCTCAAACCCACGAGCTGAGAGATCATGACCTGAGCTAAAGTTGCACACATAACCAACTGAGCCACCCAGGTGCCCCTGCAGTGTATATTTAAATAGATATGTCTGTTGTTTTTTATTTTAGTAAATTTAGATTTGAATATATTTGCATCAATCTACAATTCACTTTCGGAAAATCAGTATAAATATCAATGAACACAAATATAGCTTTATTCACAAAGGGAATGGCACTTGTTTTAAAAGTTACATCATTTAAGAAGAAAACATACCAATTTAGAGTTAATGATGATGTGTGGAGTCTTTCAGAAGTCTAGTTTGAAAGTAATGCTATTTAAATTAATTTCTGACTTTGGAGTCTAAGCAAAAACAAAAACAAAAGCAAAAACAAAAAACGTTAAGAGCCCCTCATGAAAAGTAAAACACAAACACTTCAAAACCTCCGTGGGTGAAGTACAAAGTTAAGGCCTGAGAAGGAATTTCAGGTTAGCTTGATCAATGTGGACAACTAAATAGGGCACCCAACACCCACCCCACCAAACAATTGAGAGGGAATAACCAATTTAATCCTTGAACTGGATTTCTCTGTGTTATCAACATCATGAAGCCCTTTGATTATGATGAGAATTCATTTATGGACTCTGAAAGAGTGGCTGTAGTACTTTCAAAATTGTCATAAATGAGGAAAGTTCCTCAATGAGCTGTCAAACTCACACAAGTGCTGAAAAGTCTGAGCACCAGATGGATGAAAGTCATGAATAGATGGTCCTTGCTGCATTCTTTGAGGGGATGATCACCCTTGGAGAAGGTAGCTCAACTTCACTCTGCATGAACAGGTTTGAAAAAATTCTGCCCACTTTGACACCGTTAGAGATTTTTGGTTTACCCCAATACCTATTGGCATTGTCATAGCATTTTAAACCTGAAAGGCATTTTATATGGACTGACCCAATTTACTATAAAGATAAGAAAACTGAGGTCCAGAAAGCTTTGGTAATTATCCCATGGTTATAAGAACACTTTGGCAAAACTTTACAACCAACAGTAAAGAAGCGCCCGTTATTTCTGAGTGGTTAATATGCAGCAGGAGCTATGCTGAGAACACTGTATGCATTTCCTCATTCTGACTTTGACAGTTTTATAAGGTTTGCGTTATTGTCACTGCATGATATTACTATCATTTCATCTATGAGGAAACTAAGGTAGTTTTCATAGCTTGCTTGCTGCCAGGCAGCCAAGAAGTGGCAGGGCTGTGAACTCTGGTCTCACTGTCTCAAAACCCCAGGCTATGGATCTTCCCCCAACTCTACCATTCTTCCATATCTCTCAGAACTTTATGAAAGCCTTACAGAAAAGTTCTCCCCCCAAAGAACAATCTATATTTTAATAATATAATAATAAATAGGCAGTGCCTATTAATATTATTAAAATTTTTTTAAAAAGTTCATTTATTTTTGAGAGAGAGAGACAGAGACAGAGAGACAGAACACAAGCAGGGGAGGGCAGAAAGAGAGGGAGACACAGAATCCCAAGCAGGCCCCAGTCTCTGAGCCTGTCAGCAGAGAGCCCAACATGGGGCTCGAACTTACAAACCATGAGATCATGAGCTGAAGTTGGCAATTTAACTGACTGAGCCACCCTGATGCCCCTGGAAATATTTTTAAATAACAGACATAAAAGGGCAGTTTAGAGTTACTGGAGGGAGGTAGGAGGGGGGATGGACTAGATGGGGGATGGGAATTAAGGAGGGCACTTGTTGGACTTGAATAGTATGACACTGAATACTAGGTACCAAGTACTTTTTCAAGTAGGATAGTAGGATTTTGTTTTAATTCATGGGAATGGCCTGACTTAATACTTAACAATGATAAGGAATTTGAACATAATATTCTTATTTAGTAAATGTTTTATTCACTCTGAATTTAAGTATTAGACCAATCTTTGTGGAAAATTCACCAGGCAGCTGTGTATTCATTTGCCATATGCCACATTTTCTCCAAGCCAGACATGATGAATCTCATTTACATTTAGGAGAGACCAGCTCCCTCACCCAGCAAACATGTTCATCCAGCACTCAGAAGGTAATAGGAGCCTTCTAACTGAGAGCCAAATGATTCAAGCATTCTGCAAACACAACCCGTTTAGTGGGAAGGTATATATTATTTAAAAAATAAAAAAACTGCAAAAGTTACCAAGTATTTCTTTTTCAGTCACTTGTTACAGTAGAAATGACAATAAAATGTATTTTAACTTTAACACAAATTTGATCAATAAATGTAATAATTAATGTATTTTAATAAAAGCTATTCAGTTACAAGTTATAATAATCTACAATCCTAACAACAGGGTCTGGCCTCTGCTGTAACATATTCCTATTTTATGGCCTTCAGACCTTCCTCAAATGCTTTTCACAGAAATATTTAAGTATGTGGACAGAAACCCTCTCAAAGCTTAATGCTCAAATCTCTGTCACAAAGGTGGCATAATGATAAGGTTAACTTTTGAGAAAGCACAGCAAGCAGAGAAGAGAGAAGACCTAAGTTTGAATTTCAGCTTGGCCAATAAATCTCTGCATGAGTGAAATTTAGTCTCTTGTGTTTCACTTTCCACCTTAAAAAAATCAACAGCAACAGCAGGGACATTAGGGAATGAGATAGGGAAACTGAGGTGGGGAAAGCTCTTGTAATTTTCCCTCCATTACATAGTGACCAGTGGAACGAGGGTTCAGCTCCAGGATCTGCTTTAACCACAACTCATCAAGTTATAAAGTATATACTTATACTCTTAGCCAAAACTCATCTTCATCAGTTGGTGGTGTAAGATCTCTGGATTATTGAAGATCCTTTCAAAGACATATAACAGAAATCCTCGTAAATTGATTCATGCAAAAACAGGAATATATTTGCTCATGAAACTTCAGTGTTCACAACAGATCAGGCAGAGGTGAACCCAAAACCCCAAACCGTAGAAATCTAGAATCTTGATCCATTTCTTCTTTCCTCCATGTAAGGTTTTATCCTTAGAGGTTTTCTCATTAAATCCAGTCCTAGCAGTTCCAGGTACTGATCCTCAGATTTCCAAAGCTAGTATAGACAGAATGCCTTGAGGGTATCTGTAAATCTCTCAACTGAGTTGCACTGAACCTGATTGGCCTATTCTGGATTATGGGCCATCCTTGAACCAATCACAGTGGCCAGGAGAACAAGATATTGTGATTAGTCTAGGTCACACTTAACTTTGGGAGCAATGGGTGAGAATGAAGAGGTGAGGTTCCTCAAGGAAAACCAGGACACTATTACCAGAGGAGGGTCATGGAAACTGGGTGGGCAAAAATATGACAGATGGCTACCCCAATTAGATCGTTGCTTTGGCAATTTCCAGCTATAGAGCCTATACATTTCTACCAAAAGGGAATGGCCAGCAAAGGGTAAAAGAAGGCCATGGGCTGTGTGTTCCCACACTTTAATTACCAAACCTTATTTCCTCCCAATGACTTCAAGGACTCCTTCACTATAGGACTTTTACTAAAATAACCAGAATGATAAAGGACAAAGATTTATGTTAAAAGCTTTTTTTTTATACAATGATTTATAGTGTTTAAAAACAAAATCCTGGTCACAACCTGAAAGTATAATAGTAATGATTGGTTAAATCTATGGTATATCTACACAGTAGAATGTTATATATTTACTAGAAGTGATGTTTTTAAAGAATATTTAATTATATATAAAAGCATTAAATATATAATGTTAATTGGAAAAATATAAAAATAAAAAAATACATAGAATGTTTCTAATTATATTAAAAAAAATTCTATCCATATAGAGGAAAGCCCCAGAGGCAGAAATCAACAGTGGCCATCTCTTGGTGGTAGGAATATGAATAAGTTAAATTCTCTTCCATATACTTTTCTGTATCTCCATATTTTCTACAATGAATATGTAATACATTTTTTAGCAGAGGAAAAAAAACCCATAAAGTGAGTTGAATGAAAGAGTTTGCTGCTAAATTTGTGTCACTGTATAGTGAGAGAAGAAATGTAGATAACACAAGAATCAAACATAAAACACTGTTTTAGATAATCAAGAGTTGGTTATATTTGCCTACCTCAAAAGGCTGTTTTGTGAGTTCTTTCTTCAATCACTAAAAGCTTGATTATTTACACACTAGAAGAATATTTACACAGGTGTGCCCAATTCTAAAGCATGTGATATAATGTCAGAAAACTCAAGCTAATTAGTTAAGATGATTTATACTACAGGAATATTACTATCAATATGAAATATACATTATAAAATTCCACTAGATACATGGAAACCTCTGTGCATGTGAATTTTGAGTCGGTTTCTCAAAATTATATTTGCATCCTCTTTGCAGGGCAGCATATATAGTGTGGAAAGCAAGATAAGATTAAGCCTTTTAAAATTATTGTAAACATTGGAAGAAGCTGGGTGTGATAGATGCATTTAAAACAAAACCAATAAAAATCACATCTGCTTAGTTCAGTTGTCAACAGAGGACCAAGAAGCAGTCTTTATCATTGTTGTCATCATCATCATCATCACCATCATCATCTCTTCATTTCTTTAGGTTTAAGCATAACTTCATATATATTACCTCATTTTGTCCTGGTAAACATGTTCTCATCATTCTTATAGAAGAACTAAGTCATAAAAAAATAGATGGTTTTGCCAAGGTCATTTGCAGAGTAAGGTGTAGAATTCACATATCTTAATCTTGATTTGCTGTTCTTTTATCACCACCTGTAATTGTAGATTCTCACTGTTAATAAAACTAATAAAATCCCAATGGTTTATTTTTTGCTATTGTTTCCCTTGCCTTAGGAGACTTATCTAGAAAAAAGTTACTAAGGCTGATGTCAAAGAACTTACTGCCTGTGCTCTCTTCTAGGATTTTTATGTCTTCAGGTCACATATTTATGTCTTTAATCCATTTTGAGTTTATTTTTGTGTATGGTGTAAGAAAGTGGTCCAGTTTCATTCTTTTGCATGGAGCTGTCCAGTTTTTCTTTCTTACTTTTTTGAAAAATTGTTTTTATTTATTCTTGAGAGTGCAAGCAGGAGAAGGGTAAAGAGAGAGAGAGGCATAGGATTTGAAGCAGGCTCTGTGCTAACAGTCCAATGTGGGGCTTGAACTCACGAACCACAAAATCATGACCTAAGCTGAAGTCAGACAGTCAATGGACTGAACCACCCAGGTGTCCCTGTCCAGTTTTATTAATACCATTTGTTGAAGAGACTGCCTCTTTCTCATTGTATGTTCTTGTCTCCTTTGTTGAAGATTAATTGACCATATAGTTCTGGGTTCATTTCTGACTTTTCTATCCTGTTCCATTGATCTATGTATCTATTTTAGTGTCAGTACCATACCATTTTGATGACTACAGCTTTGCAATATAGTTTGAAGTCTGGAATTGTGATGTCTCCAGCTTTGCTTTGCTTTTTCAAGGATGCTTTGGCTATTCGGGGTCTTTTGTGGTTCTATACAAATTTTAGCATTGTTTGTTCTAGCTCTGTTAAAAATGCTGCTAGTGTTTTGATAGGGATTGCAAATGTGTAGATTGCTTTGGGTAATATAGGCATTTTAACAATATTTATTCTTCCAACCAATTAGCATGGAATATCTTTCCAGTTCTTTGTGTTGTCTTCAATTTCTTTCATCAGTCTTTTATAGCTTTTAAAGTACAGGCCTGTCACTACTTTGGTTAGGTTTATTCCTAGGTATCTTACTGTTTTTGGTGCAACTGTAAATGAGAGTTTTTCCTTAATTTCTCTTTATGCTACATCAAATAAAAAGTTTCTGCACTGCAAAGGAGACAATCAATAAAGCTAAAAGGCAACCTATGGAAAGAGAGAAGATATTTGCAAATAACCTATCTAATAAACAGTATCCAAAATAAAGAACTTACAAAACACAACACACCTTAAATGGATAATCCAATTAAAAAATGGACAGACAAGATCAGACATTTTTCAGAAAAGACATACAGATGACCAAGAGACACATAAAAGATGCTCAACAATCCTAATCATCAGGGAAATACAAATCAAACCTATAATGAGTTATCACATGTGTCAGAATGGCTAAAACTGAAAATACAAGAACAACAGGTGTTAGTGAGGATGTGGAGAAAAAGGACCCCTCTTGCATTATTGGTGGAAATGTAAACTGGTGCAGCCACTGTGGAAAACAGTACGAAGGTTCCTCAAAAAGTTAAATATAGAACTACCCTATAATCCAGCAATTGTACTACTAGGTATTTGCCCAAATGATACAAAAATACAGATTCAAAGGGGCACATTTACTCTGTTGTTCACAGGAGCATTATCAACAATAGCCAATTATGGAAAGTGCCCAAATGTCCATCAATGGGTGAATGTATAAAGAAGGTGCAGTGGTACACACACACACACACACACACACACACACACACACACACACACAAACACTGCAATATTACTCAGCTATTAAAAATAATGAAATATTAAAATTTGCCATGATATAGAGCTAGAGTGTATGATGGTAAGCAAAATAAGTCAGAAAAAATACCATATGATTTCATTCATATGGAATTCAAGAAACAAAACAAGTGAGTAAAAGGGAGAAAAAAAGAGAAAGAGAAAGGCAAACCAAGAAACAGACTCTTATCTAGAGAACAAACTGATGATTACTAGCGGGGAGGAGAGTGGGGAGATGGGTTAAGCAGGTGATGGGGATTAAGGAGGGCATCTGTTGTGATGAGCACAGATGACACATGAAAGTGTTGAGTCACCGTGTATAATATGAATCGAATATTACACTGTGTCTTAACTAACTAGAATTTAAACAAGAACAAAAAAACTAATAAAATCTTGATTTTGCATTAATCTTTACATTTTACAAATTTGTTTTACATAGATTGTCTAATTTCAGTCTAAGAACAGTACTGAGGTAGTATTAGCAGCTGACACTGAATCGAGTCCTTATCAAATGGCTTTCAGTATATTCTGTTGTGGTAGGCAGCTTTACGGTGGCCATCGGTGATCTGTTCCTCCTGGTATTTCTGCCACTCCCTCCCCTTGAGTACTGAGTACATGTTGGGACTAGAGACTTGCCTCTAATGAATGGAATACAGCAGAAGTGATGGGCTGTCACTTCTGACAAAGTGACAAAGAGGCTGTGCCTTCTGTTTTGGAGTCTCTTGCTCTCAGCCCTTGCCCTGGAAGAAGCGAGCTTCAACATCTAGAAGCAAGCTCTGTTGATAACAGCCCTGGGGAGAGGTACTTGGGACAATGAACTGAAGTCTCTGAGTAACAGCCAGCCAGGATCTGGGCTTGTCAACAGCTACATCAGTGAGTTTGGAAGTGTATCTTCCCCCAGTCGAGTCTTGAGAGGCTTGCAGTCCTACTTGACACTTTGACTGCAGCTCGTGGAAAGCCTGAGTCAGTGGACCCAGCTAAGCCATGCCCGGATTCTCAATCCATATAAATTGTGAGAAAATAAGTCTGTTGTCTTCAGCCATTAGGTTTTGGGGTAATTTGTTAGGCAGCAACAGATGATTACTACATATCTTAAATTCTCACAATTGCTCTATGAGGTAGTGCTCTTATGCCAGCCATGCCTAACGAAGGAGGACATTAAGGTTTAGAGAGGTGAAGTAATTTTCCCCAAAGCAAGTGTCACCAAGTGGCAGAGGCAGTATTTGAACCTGACTCACTGGACACCAGAGCTTGAGCCCTGTGCTGATTTGCTCCCTAGGAGTGAGACTAGATGTGACGATGTAAAGGATGAATTCCAACACCACACTCTGATTTGAGAAACTTCCCTAAAAGGAGGTTAGGGAGGCAGAGCAGCAATTATTGTCCTATTATAGTGATGGCAGACCTTGCAGCTCACGCCAGGAAGCTGGCACATTCACGCAGGCCTTCTGATCTTCAATCTCTGCTCCATCCCTGCTTACCCCTACATTCATACCCATCTTTTATTTCAACAGACAAACCATATGCTGCAAATACTATATATTTTAATATAATAACAGTAATTTATAACAATCATAATAACAATATTATAGAACCATCAGTTATTAAATAAATATGTGCTGATGTTATATATACCTGCTAAAGAGGCACTTGGTACACTCAAGGCAAAGTGAGAGATTATCCAAAAGTCAATGGGACTGGTTGGCCATCTTTTTGGTACAAAGGCATAAACTGCCATGGATGTGCTAGAGAAAATTGCCCCACTGGAGTCACAGGAACACTGTCTCTCTACCAGGCTGAAAAACTAATCAAGTCTTCTGAGCTTTGAGATTTTTGTTTCCTCTAAAGTCACTTTTCATTTCTTTTTGTAAGGTGCTCCATTTATATGTAACTGGTGAGTACATTTTGGTCCTCCAGTGCCTAGGGCATCAATTAAGGTCTCAAGTGCTCACAGAAACAGGCTTTATCAGGTCACAGAAAGGGTCAGGAGATGACATTGCTTTGCCATTTTAGAATCTTTGAAATAAAATATGCTAGCCAATATGAGTGTATCTTAGTAATTTGCAAAATTGCTAATTACTAATTAAATGTCATATTTAATACTTGATTTTTTTAAAGCATCTGTGTAAAGAATATAATTAGGTTCAGAGGGACAGAATGATCAAATGAAAATGTAATGAAAAAGGAAACACTTCTTTCCCTGAATATTTACTTAAGTTATGCTGGACAATAATGGCAAGAGAGATTTATGGATATGCCATTATGCCAAATTCTCATGCAGGTGACAAAAATTTCCTTGACTAGGATAGAGTTCAACATTAAAATTTGTACTTTGTAATAAGGTTTTAAGATGTAAGCTACTTAAGTAAGTATATTATTCTTGCACATTTACAGTAATACCAGAGAGAGTTAATTACAATGTGTTGTCAGAAATTGTGGAGGGATAAATATTACAGAATTCAGAGAGATTCATTTTGGAATATGGAGTCTTTTCCTGCAGAGTCCTTGTCCTCAATCTTCTTCAGATGAGGTGAGCTTTCAATTCTCATTCTTCCTGGACTCTGACAGAATCTTTTTACATTTCTCAGGCCCATTTTCTCCTTAGTGATTTGCAAGCTTTGTAGAAACATCTACAATTATATTGTTGCTAATCAGGCAAGCTATTGGCTTTTGTATATTTTGTAGCTAGACATCTTACTGAATTTCTGCACACTTTTTAATGGCATTTTCATTTATTCACTTGTATTTTCCTAGTGGATAATCACACCATCTGTATGTAATAATATAGTTACTGCATGACAAGTATTTATAAATTTATATCATTGTCTCTGTTTTTTTTCTTTTCCTTTCTTCCATTGCAATGATTAGAACATTCAGATGAGTGTTAAATACTGCTGTTACTAGGCATCTGTATCTTTACAGGGTTTTACCAATAAGCATGACGTTGGCTATTGTTTGAGAAAAATGTTCTTTTTAAAAAAAATTATTTATTTATTTTGAGAGAGAGAAAATGTGAATGAGGGAAGGGCAGAGAGAATGAGAGAGAGGGAGAGAGAGAGAGAGAATCCCAAGAAGCCTCCATTCTGCCAGTGCAGAGCCTGATGTGGAGCTCGATCCCACAGACTGTGAGATTATAACCTCATCTGAAACCGAGAGCAGGATGCTTAACAGACTGAGCCACTCAGGTGCCCCAAGAAAGATATTCTGTAAAAAATTTTTAAAATATATTTTTATTCATTTTTGAGAGAGAAAAAGAGCTAGTGGGGGAGGGTCAGAGAGAGAGGGAGACACAGAATCTGAAGCAGGCTCCGGGCTCTGTGCTGATATAGGGCTCAAATCCATGAACCGTGAGATTGTGACCTGAGCTGAAGTCATCCATTTAACCCACTGCACCACCTAGATGTCCCGAGAAAGATGTTCTTAATGTGAAAAACTGTTCCTTTCTATATCCAGTTTACTAAGAAATTTATGTCTTCTTTTTTTAGTTTGCTAGTTTACCAGCTTTAAAAAATCATAAGTATACAGTAAAACTTTGGTTTGCAAGCATAATTCATTCTGTAAACATGCTTGTAACCCACAGCACTCATATATCAAAGCAAATTTCAAGAATTGTTGGCTCAGTTGTGATTATGTGACATTTGGTGACTTCATGTACTACTCATATTGCAAGACATCGTTCATTTATCAAGTTAAAATTTATTAGAAATGTTCGCTTGTCTTGTGGAACACTCAACCCTGCAATCCAAGGTTTTACTATATATTGAATTTTGTAAACTTTTAGTACCCTTTGAGATGGCCATTGTCTCACTGATGTGATATTCCCGCTCATTAAAAAATTGTTTTAACATTTATTTTGAGAGAAAGAGCATGAGTAGGGGAGGGGCAGAGAGAGGGAGACACAGAATCCAAAGCAGGCTCCACATTGAGCTATCAGCCCAAAGCCCAACTGAGGGCTCGAACTCAGAAACTGCTAGACCATGACCTGAGCCGAAGTCAGACCCTCAACCACTGAGCCACCCAGGCACCCCATATTTTTGCTCATTTTTAAAGGCAGTTTGCCTTCCCCATAAAGAGTTCTCTGGTAATAAAATACTTGCAACATAACAGCAACATGTTTTCTTGCTTAAAGATTACTTGTCTCTAATCAGGGCTGTAGTTTAAGAGTAAGTTCCCTGACATATTTTTCTGTTTCTTTACCTTTGACAAAAACATTTAGTTTTGTATGTCATGCGGACTCCCATAGATATGTGCTACCCAGAGTGTGGTTTGCGGATAAGCAGCACCTCATTACTTGGGATTTTGTGAGAAATTTAAATTCTTGGCCTCACCGCACCCTGCTGATTAGTAGCTTTGCAGGTGGGGCAAGGAACATGAGGTTTAACATACTTTCCAGGTGCTTCTCCTGCACACTTTGGTTTGAAAGGCATCGCTGTAGAGTGTGCAGACACCATGGCTTTCTATGTGCAGAGCAATTGCAAATGGAACTCCAGAGTCACATACTAGGATCAGTCTCTTGTCCTGCATGTACAGAGAAAGGATTTGTGAGTGGGTTCAGGGTGTGGAGAATTGAGGTTCGAGAACGTAGCAGGCAAAGGCATTCTCTGGGCTTTGAGGCTATAACTGATCAGAGGCAACGGTAATGATTAAAAGAGAAAAATTCTTGCCAACAGGGTTCAGGGCAGTGGAAATTGGCCTGGACCCACGTCTCTAATTTCTCCAAAGCCAACACCACATTCTTCACTTCAATTTAGGTCACGATTTTTTTTTTCCAACACCTCACATAAGAATAATAATGGTGATAATTGTAATAATACCCACCATTTCTTCATGGCCTATGTTGTCCTACCTTTTCTTTACTCCTCACAATAGGTCTATAAGGTAGGAGTTGTGATTCACATTTTAGACATGGGACAACTGAGGCACAGAGGAATCAAATAAATGACTTTAGGTGGTAAGGACAAAGGGGAGAGCCTCAGATTACAATCAACAGAAGCAAACTAGAGAATTAGAATAGGAATGCTATAGGAAATCAATGCAATGAAGGCCAAAAAACTAGTGATATTTTCTTAAAAGATTATGCTTTGTGGGCACTTGGGGGCCTTAGTCAGTTAAACATCTGACTTTGGCTCAGGTCATGATCTCACTGTTTGTGAGTCTAAGTCCTGTGTTAGGCTCTGTGCTGACAACTCAGAGCCTGGAGCCTGCTTCGATTCTGTGTCTCCCTGTCTCTCTGTCCCTCTCCCATTCATCCTCTGTCTTTTGTCTCTCTCAAAAATAAATAGACATTAAAAGAATTTTAAAAAGATTATGCTTTTGTAGACATGAAAACTATTTCTGAAAGAAGATCAAACTAGCACCAAGGAATGGATCTGGGATGGATACAGAAAACAGAGTGTAATTCTTTCCTTTCTCGGCCACAGAAATATTGTGGAGTGGCTCTTGGTAACAGTTCAATAAATACAGTTGTGGTGAAGCTGGGAGCAGCAGCCCCAGCATTGAAGGCAAATGAATCATGAGGTCATAGGCAGCATCTCCAGCTCAGGAACTGCTGTGTCTGATGTGACAGCAGGGCTTTCCCCAGTAGAATTTACTCTGAAAGTTTCCTCAAGCTGCCTAGTTTCAACCAGCCCAGTGTCCAAAGTGTATGTTACTTAATTGAACAGTCAGAGATATCAAGGAGAGGTTTTTCATGAGCAGTTTTTCTGTTATATTTCAGCTGTCATGCAGTTCCAATCATAAAAGGAGCAGTTATGGCAAAGTGTGTTTCAAGCATTAAACACACACACACATACACACACACACGCACACACACACACATACTGTCCCGTTATGATGATTTAAAAAGTTCCTTCTGGAGACAGTTGGCAGTTCACCATATCTACCTTCTCATGAGAAGTTCTGCATCAAGAGCCCACATGTGTTTATAGCATTCTTGCCTTCCATCCACTTTCAGCGGTTCAAGTGGTATATGTACTTGCTGAATGGGAGGGAGGAGAGACTAAAGGTGAAATGGAAAAATATTTATAGGTTTGTAAACTTCAGTGGCTTACAAACCTGGGTATATGAAGTAAGTAAACGCAAATCCCAATGATGCCAGGAACCTGGAAAATCTAATGAAATAAGTACATGCAGATCTCAGTTCTGGAAGGCCTGCAAGGTTATCTAGCTTAGTCCTCTGAAGTTGAAATCCAAATAAAACAATATCCAGAGAAGGACACAGACGCATACTGCCCAGATCCCTCCTTCAAGAAAGAGCTTGTAGCCAGCTGCTGAGATTGGGTCAGGACAGCCTTCAGCTGTCAGCCCCTTTGGGGAAGTCCTTGGTCATAAAGAGCTCCCTCTCCCAAGATGGTGCTCTTCTTGGGGTAGCTCCCACTCAGTGCCTGATAGAGGAAGGGGTTGGAAAGCCTGAAAAGCCCCACCCTTTTCGCCTAGCTTGGGGGCAACTTTGATGGATCATTTTAGCTCAGATTCCCCATAGGGTTGGCTGAGTCTGTGGTTCTGCAGCTCAGTTTCTCCCTCAGTCCAATCCTGTTTCCTTCCCTTCCTCCAGTGTGGCTCCCAAGGCAAGGGTGTTCTCTAATCAACCTACTGCACCATAAACCCCATCTTAGACTGGATTTCTCTTAGAGCATGGAGAACCCAACCTGTGACACCCCCAAACACGCTGCACTTCCCAGTGATGCAGAGTGCATACCTCACGGATAGTCTAACTGTGAGTCAGATAGTGTTAGACAACTCTTCCATGAAGTGCTGGAATCGGCTTCTCTACACATTTTGTTAACTAGCTCTGCCCTCCAGAATCAACTAGAACAAGACTAGGCCATCTACATTCTATTTTGCTTATTTCCATTTTTTTGCCAAGAATTCTATCTTGCAGTAAAACAAAGTTTTAGCTGATTCATTATCATCTCCTTCTTTTTTGGTAATCATGAGATAAAATTGAAGGGAAAAGCAAATGATTCATGGGTCAACAGTTCAGGAAACATGAAATAGTTCATGTTTCTTTTTAGGTGACTAACCATCACCATTTGGGGTGTGAGGTATGATTTTTGCAGGAGGAAGGGGCTTGGGGGGAGTCGGGGGAGAAACAAAGTGCTTCATGGCAGAAGCACGGATTTGCAGTCATCTTGAGAAATTCTCTTAATCTTCTGAGATCCAACAAATACGTTTTTGTTCATTCTCTTGTGTTTTCAGGCTTGGTGAAAGGAAACATTATTCATCAAGTTTAGGAAGCTGAGAGTTGTCCTGTGTTCCATACTTTCCTTCACTCTGTATGTCTATTTAATAACTACATTATCATTTCCTTCTTTCACTATAGACCTAATTCACTGTGTTCTTATCCATGTCTACTGCTACTATCTTGGCTCGGGCTCTCACAGCGACTGCCTCCTCCACACTTATTCTCTTCCACTCCGCAAGGCAGTAAGAGTGGGTTCTCTATAACATCAAACTAATTATTTTGGTCAACAGCTTAAAATACCATAATGAAGCATTATCACAGCAAAAACCTGGAAACAACCCAAATGCCCATCACTGGTAGAATGGATAATTAAATTGTGCTACATTCATTCAATGCAATGCTATATAACAACAGTACCAAGCGAACAAGTTAACAGTATAACCATCTGCATGAATGAATCTCATGAATATAACACTAAACCAAACCATAAAAGATATCATTCTGTACAATTTATACAGATATAAAGCTGACTATAATCTATGATGTTGGAATGCAGGTAGTTGCATTTAGGGAGGGTGATGTAATGTTTGGATGGGGATGGGAAGGGTACTTGTATGGTGATGTGTCATTTCTTATCTTGGTGGTGGTTAGTAACATGCATATGTTCACTTTGAGAAAAGTTGCTGAGCTTAACAATTAGGATTTGTATATGTCTCTGTATAACGTTATTTTAATAAATACATTTTAAAATCCTATAATAATTCCCCCAGGTGTATAAGGTAAAGTCCAAATTTATAGGATCCCCTCAATGACTTCTGAAACCTTCTCTCTACATATTTTCTTTGTATATGTTCACCTCATTCGATCTGGATTTTTTGCAGCTCCCTGGAAAAGACAGCAGATCAGATAGTTGGATGGCAAATACAGGTTTTTAATGAAAGAATGTGGGGCTGATAATTGAGGGGCTGATAACACCCTACAGTACTTTTCTGAGGATTAAATAAAAGAATGTACGTGCAGTTCTTGGCACAGTTCATAAAGCATAGCAGACATTCATCATGTTAGCTCCTTCCTCCTCCCCACTCCAACCAGCGCAGATGAATGGACCTATGATAACTCAGAACATTCTTAGGGTATTGTTGCTGAAGTCACTTTTTGAGAGGTATTGCCTATAACTGTCATTTGGTGGAGTTTACTCCCCAAAGACGCTCTGGCTTGTCTCCAAGTCCCACAATTACAAATTTTTACACAAATGTGACTTCCTTGGGCAAGCTGTCCCAACAAAACTCATATTCTAATGTTTAAGCCAGGTTCTTCCCAAATCCCTTGGAAATATCACCACATGCCCATTATCTGGGAAAGGGATAAAGAACAGCTGCAGCTAAGGAACAACATTTCCTGGGGTCTGGTTTTACTTATTTGGGCCCTTTAGGTAGATGGGGTCATTAGAAGAATCTGAGAATTTCAGAATTACAAGCTGTTGCTTCTATTGGTTGCTGTTTTTCAAAATATTATCTTCTTGCTATAAAAATGCTTTCCTTCTCATGCCAGATTTCATAAAGACCTTCCATCTGGTCTGTACCAATAACTAGAATCTTGAGATGCCCATTCCTCTTACAACTTGTAGTTTAAAATGATCCAGATGTAGAGGAATTGAGTTTTATAGCTTTTTCTGAAGGATTTTGTCTTCCTAATCCTACAGCTGCATGTGTTGAGGACTGACCAACAGGAGAGAGCGCTAACAATGAATCTATTACAAGTTTTCCACTGATGATGTTATTTTTCATTTGGCGCATCTGAGGAGAATAAAACTATGGAATAAAAGCATTGAATTCTATTAGGATAAGGACCATAATGAATTAATTAATCTACTGTGGGCAAGACAGAAAAAGAGAAAGAGAAAGAGAGAGAGAAAAATACTAAAAATGTAAAAAAAGATTAGAATCAAACTGTATTATAAATAGAATTCTCAAGGATTTTACCAATTTGTTGTGATATAGGAATGCCAAATTGATTAGCTGATCTTTATAAATCCCAGTTCTTAGTTTCTTAGTTGCAGAATGTGGAAAGGGATACCAAATTATGAAAAGTAGATAGAATACTGATGAAAGTCCTATTCCCAGGAAGATGGACTTTGGTAAATTCACTCACCTGGGTCCTAAACTTTAGGGTCCACAATACTGGTTCTACAGAATGGCTCAGAAAGGAGGGAACGAGGGAGCAGTTAGCCACTCTAAAGGGGTGCAGCCGGATTCCCCCCTTCTCTCCCTTGGTCACCCATTTCCTCCCCCTTCTTCCTTCCTTATTCACCCGTCTGCCCCCTCCTTGTTTATAGAGCATATTCAGTGTTTTCCTGAAGTTAATGTTCATATAATTTCACACATACAAAAATGTGGGAGGTAGAGAGGAAAGGAGCAGATAGCATGAGATGCCCAGATCACCTCTACCCTGATATGGCCTTGATAACATACGGTATGAATAATAAATCCTCATTTGATGGAAATTCACCTCTTGAGCAGCCTCAAGCTTATTTTCTCATGTACATAAGCCTCCAGAAATGAAGAAAATTCTCCCCATATTAAAATATTAGCTTTAGATCTTTTACTTTTAAAGGCTAGCATAGAAATAAAATTCCGAGAAGGACCACAGGCATGAGAAAATGACATGTGCATAAAGGTGAGGTGCAGGGAATCAGCTGCTTGAGCAATGAGAAGATAACCCATCAGGTCAGGGCCTAAGGTTTTCCGTAAAGGGATCTGCTTTCAATCTGAAGCCTTGGAATCTTGGTGTGGTGATGGTGTAACATGTTGATAGACAGGAGCTCAGCCAGTTGGGGACAAGGCGCTGCTGGTAATAATTTCACTTTGCTCTCCAATAATAATCTCATCAGGCAGGAATGGAACAGAGGGCAGTGTCATCGGAGCTCATGGTTTGCCCTAGATTTTGTTTCTTCCTAAATACTATCTTGGAGAAATCCTGACTTGGTTATTTACCTCAAAAGAAAAGAAATTTATTTACATAATTGATGCTGGCCAGGCATTAGTAAGAAGAATTGGGGAGGAAATGTTTTGAATAGATACAGAATGGCTTAACAAAGGTGACATCAGGGTGACTGTCAACGTTTATTGTGGTTTATGTGTCAACATGCTCCAAAGGGAAAGGCGTGTCCAGGAGGACACCTGACCTAGGAGTATGCCCCAAGTCAAGCTACCGGGGGCAGGAGGAGAGAAAATGAAAAGTTGAGTTTACAGTTTGTGATGTTGATTCCTGTGGAATTTTTAACTTCCCAGTTTGTAGATATAGTCAATTTGAATACTTTTTAATATAAAAGTAATCTGTGAAGTCTTCATCCCTGGAAATCTTTACAAAAGGAACAACTACCATCTAAAGGAATATTTAGGCATGCATTTACCAAGACTCTGAGAACCACAGTTTTGTCTACATTTTTTGAGCTCCTTTCCAGTTCCATCATTATAAGTCTCAATTTATACAGAGATCTGTAGCAATCCCTGGGTTTCAAAAGCCCGTATCAGGTGATGATGACATAATAGTTAAGTTCTATCAACAATGATGAGTCAAGATGTGAATGAGTTTCTCTGTATAGATCTCTAGTGATGAAATAGCTGGGCAGAAGCACTTCTCCCACTTCCAGGCAGCAAAATGGTTAGTTGTGGAGGTGCTGTGCAATTTCAGAAAAAAGCAACGCACTTTGCTTTAAACATGGTATAGAAAATGAGCTGAGTCCCACTTGGGAGGCGAGCTTCATTTTCACAGGTCTGTGGTCTAGGGGCTAACGTTCTGAAGAGAGGAGAAAGGCAGGCAGGCATGTGTTCTGCACTTGCTAAGAGGGCCTCTAACCCCTCTGCTCATTTATTTGTTGAAGACGGGGTCATCTCATTTAATTCAGCAGGAATACAAGTGCACCAGCAAGTGCAGAAAGGCTGGCTCATAATTTCCTCTTTGTATTTCAAATCTTTATTTCAAAGGTATTGCAAATATGGTCCCTAAGGAAGAAGCTGCATGAAGAGCCAGATGCAGGCCCCTACTTCCTGCTCCATAAACAGGGTTAAGTCAGAGAAGTCCACCCTTGCTGTTTAAGGTCATGCACATTATGTCCAAGTGTGTAACCATGGAAAAATGTATTCCTGGTAATATCAAGTTCAGAACAGGAACATGCGCTGCTGGAGCTTGGGGTAAAAGAAGAGTGGGAGGAGAGCCCTGATATATTTGAGAAAAACACCCCTCCCCCAACTTATTTGACCATCAATTATTCCCGCCTGGACTCAGAGAGATTTGGTGCAGGAGGCAGGGAAGGACAGTGAGGAAGGTTAGAAAGCATCATCCAGGGATGCTGACACCCTCTGCCTCATCCTTGTAACTCAAGGACAAGCAGGGTTGAGATGAATGCAAGGTCCTATACAAAACTGGACACAGGTTTTTAAAAAAATCATGAAAAAATCAGAAGTATATATATATATATATATTAACAATGCAAAACCATGTATCATTCTGCGATAGGAGCAAGAACCACTTCCATTTAGCCTGGATTCCCTTTCATGTTCATTACGCAGGGGGCCAGTCTCTCACCTTGCAGTATTGGGTTTGCAAATAGCCAAAGACTAAACTTCCAGTCTTAACTTGCACTTTCACGGTTTATTTTGTAATTTAAGAAAATGAGTCAACCCCATCATCTCCCCATCTGGGGATTTTCTTTATCAGGCTAAGCACCTCATTATTTTCTGAGGGCTGGAGCAACCGTAAGGTCCTTTCCAATCAAGGGTTTTTCAACCCGCGTTGGCTTTAAAATCACCTCGTCCTCCAGCGGTCGTCGCCGCACACCCATCTCCGCGTGATTCCCACTCAAGTTTTTTTCCTCCTAGCACCCCTCCCACATTCATTTCATCTTTAAGCCGCCTCAAATCTTTTTGCAAGGGAAGCAAGATAAAATTCTTAAACCACAATTAAACACAATGTCGACACACAGCTTCACACATTTGGGGATTGTCTAACCTAGAAATGCGTTCCTTACGAAGAGGTCTAGGGGGAAGGCACAGTGCCCAGGCGACCCCAGTAATCTGCCCCCCACCCTGTGCTCCAACCTGTCTGCCTTCGCGCCTGAGAGGGGGCAAAAATCGCTCAATCAGCGCTTGAGCCCCTTGTCTGAGGAGGGGTTGAGCAGGGAGGCGGAGGTGGTCCCCGCAGGCGCGCGCCCCTCACCTTGTGGACCGTGCGTGCAGCCGCGTCGCACTAGGCAACCTGGGGCGTCCCGCTGGCTCCCGAAGTCGCACTCCGAACGCGCTCCGTTCTCTCCTGAGCTTTAGCAAAGCACAGCTTCTCTCAACACCCAGTTCTGGGGCACGCTGCGTCCAGGGGCGCTGGGCCCTCGAGCGTCCTTTGCCAGCGCCCGTGCCCCCTGGCTGCGGCGAGAAGGAGCAGGAGCGCGCTGCGCTGGGCAGCCCCGTGGGGCTGCAGGCGGCGGGCGCTGAGCTTTGCGAAGTCTGGGCGCCGGGACTGGAAGAGGAGGCGTGAGCGAGAGCTGGCAGGAGGAGGTGGAGGAGGAGGAGCAGGAGCAGGAACAGGAACCGGAGCAGGGGGCAGTTTACTAAATCACCCTGCAGGTTGCTGGCGTGCAGGACACCACTGAGCAGGGAAGGGGTGGGTGGGATGAGAAGGTGAGCCGGGGTGCAATGAGGGTGGTGGCAGTGGAGGAGAACTTGGAGGTCGGCGCTCTGAGGTGCTTCAGGTCTTGCTTAGGCTGTGAAGGAGAAATTCTGGAGCTGATGGCTCCCTCAGGGCTCCCGGTTGCAAACGCTAGAGGGCAGCGCTGTCCACACTATAAACCTGGCCTACAGGGTGGGTGGTGTGGACGAGGGTCTCACCTGAGTGCTTCCTTGGCGGAGGCCCAGGCAGAGAAGTGTCCAGGTGGTGCAAGGAAAAGGCAGACTCCATACTCTTATTCTGTGGCCAGCTTGGGTTGGGGAGACAGGGAATATAGTAGCTGACAGGTTTGGACTTTGCGTCTCTGTGGCTCCTCCAGGCAAACACTCTGGAAGTGAATTACTCCTTTTTCCTCAAGGGGAAAATTACAGTCAACATCCACAGGGTGCTTTAAAGAGAGGAGTGGGAAGAGGAGGGTGAGGAAGAAGTAGGGGAACATTGGGGGTGGGGAAAAGTGGAAAGGGAAAGAGAGATGGGGAAAGCAGAGGAGGAAAAGAGAAAGGGAGGTGTTGGAGCTGATATTTCAGTCTGGAAAGGTCTCTTGCTCTTCCCAGTGTTCCAGGGGTATCACCTGCTGCGAGGCCAGAGGAGTTAACTTGTGAGGGACTTTATAGAATCCGCAGTGCTGAAGGAAGTGTACTGAGGGCTTTGGTTACTTCCCCGGAAGGAATTTGAGTAGCTCCGAAAACTTGAAGCTTTATATAGATTGATTCCCTGATATTTTGGGAGAAAAAAAATCAGATTATTTGAACTACAATCCTGACAGATGAAACAAGAGATATGGGGAGTTATAAAATGGAATAGCATGTCTTTTTTTTAAAGACGTTTTTATTTTTTTTTCCAATTTTTTATTTAAATTCTAGTTAGTTAACATATAGTGTAATATCAGTTTCAAGAGTAGAAGTTAGTGATTCATCACTTACATACAGTATCCCATGCTCATCCTGGCAAGTGTCCATCCTGGCAAGTGTCCTCCTATTTAATGCCCATCCCCCCCGCCCCCATGAACCTTCAGTTTGTTTTCTATTGTTAAGAGTCCCTTGTGGTTTGCTTCCCTCTCTCTTTTTTTCTCTTATTCATATGCTTTGCTTCCTAAATTCCACATATGGGTGAAATCATATGGTATTTGTCTTTCTCTGACTGTCTTATTTCGCTTAATACACTCTAGTTCTATCCATGTCATTGCAAATGGCAAGATGTCATTCTTTTTGATGCCTGAGTAATATTCTGTTATAGATATTATATATAGATATCATATATATATACATATGAAAGATTATATATACAATATAATCTTCTTTATTCATCAGTTGACAGACACTTGGGCTCTTTCCATAGTTTGGCCATTGTTGATAATGCTGTGGAATAGCAAATCTTATGCAAACTACACAATTTATAGTCAGCCTGATAGAAGATGAAAGGACTTTGCAACCTCTGTAGACAACCCATGTAGTTGCCCAAAATGCCTGCCTCCACACTTGCCTTTCTAGTATATGGCTTTATGGCTGAATTGAGCAGGCTTTATTGGTTTGGTTTAATTTTTGGTATCTTGGCTTTTCTAAAACAAATGAAACCCTTCTTCTTCAATTCAGAAAGCAAGCATGCACGACTTTCTTCCTGCTTTCTGAAGTGCCTCTCATTCAGCAGGAACTGGGTGATGGCGTGAAGGAGAATTTCACTAAACAAGAGAAAGGAAGGTTGGTAAACTATAGTCTTGAACTGTGATTTGTTTCTGTTAATCCTATTACACTAAAAGAAAAGGCCAAGTAGACTAGAGCAAAACAGGAACATGGGATGGAGGGATGTTTTCCCAGCAAAGAAAGTTGGTGCTTCCAAGTCATCAGTTTGAAATGTGTTAGATGATAGAACTCTTATGTAAAGACAAGCAGAACAAGAATCTTTCTTCATTTTAATAAAAAAAAAACCCTCATAGAATCAAAGCTTTTTGGATAACCCAGGAGTAAATGAAGATATGGTCCTACTCTGGAGTCCTTCCAAAAGATGAATAGAGTTTGAGTTCATTTTGGTCTTTTTAAAAAGGAAACTAGCTTACTTATTCTTTGGCTGTTACAGTGTAAGCAACTATGGAACATATACATTTGGAAACTCTCCTGAACATACTTCAGCATACCCTGGCTTTGGCAGATTTTAGTTTCATGAAGTTCATGGTTATTTTCAAGCTATTCACTAATTTCTAGGATATATTTTACCAGTTGTAATGAATTAGGAGCTGATAATTTAGTTTATGGATTGCCCATTTGAATTTCCATGGGACTCTGAGAGTCCTTTAAGACTGTAGGTATATGTAAATTAAATGCAGATTTCATAATGGAGAATTTATTGTCAGTTAAAAAAACATAAGGATATTGAGCGGAGCCTTGGGCAGGGGGCATAACAAATTTATCAATTTGCAGTGGGAATTAAAAAGTCATTATGAAGGAAAATTAATTAAGCACATTCATTCAAAAATATTGATAAATACCTACCGTTTACCATGCATAAGCCAACTTCTAGGGATACAATAAAGAAGGTAAAGTTTCTTCTTTCACGGGTCATAAAATGTAGTGAGAAGACCGATTCACAAACTAACAAATCCAATCCTAAGTAATAGTTGGGGAAGGGGAAAGTACAGAGTTCTGTGGAACCACAAAGAAGGGCATTCTAATCTCACCTTGAGGATCAGGGAATACCACCTGGAGGTGGGGGTGGTAGATGTGTGTGTATAGGAGAGAGGGTGGTTGGTAGTGGTGAAGAGTGGGGAAAATGATGAACAATAGCTTGTCTCCATCCCCAAGGCACATCCTAATCCCAATTGTTAGCTTTCTGCTTGGATGCTGGAGACTTATTTAAATATATGAGGAAGCAAGCATGCACATGATGCATTTTCCTCATAGGAATTAGACAAGAAGATTCTTAAGGTAGAAACTATGTATGACTTTTTCATGTCACCAGTACAAAGTCAAGACTATGGTAGGCATTTGTCTGTAATTTCCTTCCTTCACTGTGGAAATGGGAATAAAACGGGAAAAGGGGGAGCTCATGCCTACTGAGCTCCCCAAATCCTAAGTTCTCTCCATATGTTATCTCACCAGACAGTCCCCACAGCCCTGTGATATAGTTCTTATCTCTTTTACTGTTGCTTTTAAAGAATGAATTTCAAGAGGTACCTGGGTGGCTCAGTCAGTTAAGTGTCCAACTTTGGCTCAGGTTATAATCTAATGGTTTTTGAGTTCAAGCCCTGCCTGGGGACTGCTTTGGATCTATATCTGCCTCTCTCTCAGCCTCTCCCTCACTCATACTCTGTCTCTCTTTCTCTCAAAAATAAATAAACACTAAAGAATGAACTTCAAATTGCATTCTCTGTCCATGGTGTGACAAAGATCAGAGGGAGAAGATGAAACATTTATTGGTAGCTTTTTGCACTAGTCAGCTGTTAGTAGTTATGCTGTGGGATCAAAGCATAACCCCAAAAGATATACAGCAAAGTGTATATCTTGTCCACAGTAAATATTGGCCATAGATTGGCTGCAGGTCTTCTCCACATGTTCATTAGGAGACCTAGGCTGATGGGATCCGACCATTTTTAGGCAGAGGGAAGAATAATGGTAGAACATCCCAATGGCTTTTAAAGCTTTTATTTAATTACAGGATAACTTTTCCATTTGCTAAAATGAGTCATATGGCTGAGTATACTTTCTCCAATGAGGAATACCAGGAGAGGGTCTATAGAGATGGGCCTGGTAGTGAAAAAATATTGTGGACAAATTGTTCAATTGACAACAGTTTCCAGTGATGCTTTTGTGCAAAGGTATTTTCTCTTTAATATTTATTTGTTGACTCTATTTGCTAATGGTGTTCATCAACCTCAGGCTATAGAGAATAAAATAATGAATCTAGGTTGATTAACTTAATTGATTAGAATATGTCATCAGTGTCCAAACTTTATAGGCACAGTTGGCCTTGTACTAACAAAAAGCTTTATTCTCTAGTCATACCCTGTCTATTTCTCCATGTTGGACACATTACTATTTGTTCCCATCAGGAAATAAGTAAGGCAGATTAGGTGGATTAGGATAAACCTATCATGGAACTAAACTTCAGCCTCTAGTGGTATTGGCATGGCTCATGATCAATATGCTTCTGCACTGAGGGTGATCATGAGAAGCCAGCTCACTCAGTGAAGAGTAGAAATAACACATTTTCAATAAATATTTCTTAAGTACCTCCAGCCTAGAAATTTGAAAGACATATACTTGGTCCCTGCCCTCAAGGAACTTCAAAGCCAAGACAGGAGGAGACACTTACTTGAAGTACTACATGAAACAGCTGAAGGAGCAGAGAAGCTTCTGTGAAGGGATTGGGGCTAAGCTGAGTTTGGAAAGCCTGTGTAGAGTAGGACTAGGTTCTCTCAGTGTATGGCTAATCTTTCTACTTCAGTGACTAGCTTTCTGCCCTCAGGGAAAAGGAGGGGATCAGAGGTAAATACTTTGCCTAAGGACATACATGTGGCTGAGCTGAGATTTGAACCCAGGACTGGCTCTAAAGATATTGCAGTGTGTTCCAGAGATGGGCTGATGGAGTACTGAGGAGAGGGAAAGAGAGCTTGGTTATGGGAATCAGTTGGCTGTGGGACTCAGGCTCACCAAAGCAGACAATTCCTGTGGCAATATTTCGCAGTGAGGGCACGTGTGTGTGTGCATGTGTGTGTGCGTGTGCATGTGTGTGTGTGCGTGTGTGTGTGTGTGGTGGTTGCGGGAGTGGGATGGACCCATCATAGAATGCCTTAAGATATGTTTATTATGATTTATTTTTATTAGTAATAATACTTGGCATAAAGATTTACAACTTTCAAAGCACTTTCACTGTCTTCACAAAAACCCAATAATGTCAAATCATTTTTAAAAAAGAAACAGAGTTTATAATATCGCCTATGAGGTGACAATAATTTCTTAACTTTATATATACTTACTTATTTTTAAAGCTTTATTGAGGTGTAACTCATATAACGTAACATTTGTCTGTCTTGAGTAGAAGCTCATTGGTTTGTTGAATGTGCAGAATGTGCAGCCATCATCACAACCCAACTGTAGAACATCTCTATTCCCTAAAAAGTTCCCTCATGCTTGTTTATAGTCAATTTCCCTGCTCCCACCTCCTGTCCTAGGCAACTGCTGTTCTGCTTTCTGTCTTTATAACTATGCAGATCAGTGCATATAAATATGCAATATTATGGGTCTGGTTTCCTTTACCTAGCAAAATGTCTTTGGGTTCATCCGTATGAAGCATGTACTCCTAGTTCCTCTTTTCCAGTTGCTGGGATTGTTTTGCACGATATGGAGAGGTGGCACTTTTTCTTCCTCATCTTGTCACCAGTTGCTGAGCATTTGTATAATTCCCTAACTTTAAATAGCACTTTTACATTTACAAATCACTTTGGCTTATATTATCTTAATTGACACTCACGAATCAGGGGAGAAGTCAAAGCAGGTTGCTGTTCTCATTTTATCGTGACAGTAGGGATGGTAATAGTAGCTGACATTTGTGGAGCTCTTACTATGTGCAGTGCTACTCGAAACACATTATGTATATTAACTCATTTAATCTTTGCAACAACCTTATACAGAGCTACTATTATCCTCATCTTTTAGATTGGTAGACTGGTTCAAAGGAGTTAAGTAACATTGCCAAATTTTTGTAGCCAATAAGTAGCAGAACAGGTTAAAACCTGGCAGTTTGGTACCAGCAGTAAGGCCTAGATTAGTTATTTAAGGCCATTGCTGGTGCACAGAAGTATACTCCCAATATAGATAGATTTGGTATAAACTTATTTATCAGATACCCAAGAACTTTAGAGAAATATGATACCTTAGGCTTTAATATACAGTATACTTTTATTTGTATAGATCAAGATATGGGCCATGAAAGGAAAAATATGTATGACCTTTTCCAAAGTCACACATCTGGTCAGAGGCAGGGCCTGGATTAGATCCCAGGTTTCTTGACTCCAAAGTTGCTACTTTTGTCACTAGCATTCTCCCTAGAGATTGATACAAAGCCTGACGTGATGGGAGACAGAAAAGGAGTGAGCTTGTATTGAGGATACTGAAACCGCAAGTAAAAACATGAAGGAATCATAATTGCTTTTCTCTGAGTTTGAGGTGCAAAGATTGCATTACTGAGGTCCCCAAACCTACTTTAGTTCCAGCAAATTCTTGAGTTTGCACATGACTGGGCCAGCATGGGAATTCCATGTGTGCCATTTGTCTACACAGAGAGAATTGACCATGGTCCTTTCAGAAAGGGTTGGTATTAAAAAAGATTTTTAGAGGTGACTCTTGATTTTGATTAAGGTCATGATCTTAGGGTCATGGGATCAAGCCCTGCATTGGGCTCCAAGCTGAGCATGAGCCTGCATGGGATTCTCTCTCCCTCTCCCTCTCTCTCTCTCTCTCTCTTTCTCTCTCTCTCTCTCTCTCTCTCTCTCTCTCTCTCTCTCTCTCTCTCTCTCTCTCTCTCTCTCTCTCTCTCTCTCTCTCTCTCTCTCTCCCTCTCTCTTCACCTCTCACCTATTTGTACATGTGCTTTCTCTCTCTCCCTCTAAAAAAGAGTTTTTAAAGTTAGTTACTTCAGGCCCTGGAAATTATTAACAATAATTACTTCCCAAAGCGAGTCCTTGGAAGGAAAGTTAATTGAGTTTCTCACAAGAGCTTGTCTCAAAATTTCAGCTCCTGAACTTTAGACATTGTTATGGTAGTGCCAGTTGTGGAATATTCTGATATTTTACCTTTCCCTGAGTGGATTTTCAACTCATTCCTTTCTTCTTGCGTTGTGAATGACAGTCCCTGATGTTATAGCTTAAGTTGTCCTTCATGTGGAAGATGGTTCAGGCCTTCCCGTCACGGCCATATTCTTCTTCATGGCCATGTTGCATGGTGAAGGAAAGACTGTTCTTCCCCCAGTACTGTTGGGGAGATAAAAGATGCAGAGCTGACTCCCTCCAGGTGCTGGGTTCTCTCTTCATTGTAGCTTCATAGCTTCATCAGACTCTGTTTTACATTACAGACTCTCGAGGCACAATGTCAAAGCTTGGTTTTTACCTCTCCATCTTCTTTTCTTACTCAAAGCAGGCCTATTCAGAGATTTGAGCTATTCACAGAAATGATTTTTCCCCTAATAGCCCTAATGGGGAAGAGCTACAGCATTTAATAGTGGAGGCAGAACTTAAAATGATCTGGAAGGAATAATGATCACAAGTGAGCAAGTTTTGGAAAAGTCCTATTCTGAGCAGGGGCATGCTTTACAATAGCTAATGTGTTAAATTCATTTGAATCATAAGATAAGGTATTGAGAGAATAAAATAGTACAGTGTGACTGGCCCTGGGGTGTGTGTTTACGGGTCAGGGCTGAGGTAATGCTGTGGAGATTAAGTTTGAAAGGAAGAGGAACCCTGCCAGTCATTCTCACTAGTATGAAGGACCTGAATCTGGATTGTATCACAGCAGGGCAAGACGGCAAGCAAGGGAAACCAGAGCTATTGCAATAATTGTGTGTGAAATTGTACGTTTCAAAAATAAAACAGAGGTTATTCATAATATAGAAGTAGAAAAGTATTTAATACAGACTTAACAAGGCAAAATCAATAGGATTTGGTGACCAACTAGAGAGGAGTGACAGGAGGGAAAAGGAACGTTGGAATTTCACTTCTTTCTAGGCCGGGAGACAAGAAATGCAAAGGTGAAAAAGAAAGTAAATAGATGAGTCCAGAGGGCCATTTTGAATATAAGATTCTAGAAATTTTTACCAGACCTCTTAAGCAGATAGAATTGATTTGGTGGCTTCCTTAGGTTTTTGTTCTGCTTTTGTGCATACCATATAATTGTTGGGCCAGAAAATGGTAGGGTTTCTTGTTCTTTATCAGAAATTCCTAAATACAGATTCTAAATTAACACTGATTAATTTAAAATCATTTTACTACTAAGAGAATGGTGGGTAAAGGATAGGCAGGTTTGAAGAGAGGAAAGAAAACATGAGAGAATCTTTTTAATTATAGTTTATTGTCAAGTTGGTTTCCATATAACACCCAATGCTCATTCCAACAAGTGCCCTCCTCCATGCCCATAACCCATTTTCCCCTCTCCCCCACCCCTTACCAATTCTCAGTTTGTTCTCAGTATTTAAGAGTCTCTTATGGTTTGTCTCCTTTTCAACTATTTTTTCCCCTTTCCTTCCCCTATGGTCCTCTGTTAAGTTTCTCCTGTCCCACATATGAGTGAAAACATATAGTATGAGAGAAGGGAATTTCACTCATTGACTCTATCCTTTCTGATATGCTTCACTGATCAGTGGTTTCTAAATCTGGCAATGCATCAGAACCATCTGGAGAAGATAAAACCAAGACCAATAAAACCTAGACCCTGCCCTAGACCTACTGGATTTAAAATCTCTCAGACTGTGGCCTGGTGGCCCGGTGGTCCAGGAATCTGTGTTTTCAAAGACTTCCTGAAATTATTCCTTAATATGTTAAAAAGAAAACCAAAATGTTGCTGAAGACTCAGATACAATGTATTTTCAAAATAGTAGTTTTGCCTTAGATTATCTGGCTTTCTCTAACTGTTCACATTGTGCAGCCCTTCTTTTACCCTGCCAGATATTTAATGGTTGTCTTGGTCTGCTCAGGCTGCCATAACAAAATAACATGGACTGGGTGGCTTTAAAAAACAAATTTATTTTCTTGTGGTTCTGGAGACTGTAAAGTCCAAGATCAAGATTCTAGCGGGATTCTGTTTCTGGTGAGACTTTCTCTCTGGCTTGCAGATGGTTGTGTTTCTCTGCCCTCACATGACAGAGAGAGAGAGAGAGAAAGACGGTGAGACGCAGAGACAGAGACGGTTGGATTGAGAGAGGGAGGCAGGCACACACACACACACACACACACACACACACAGAGAGAGAGAAAGAGACATAGATATCTGATGTTTCTTCCCTTTCATAAGGTCACAAGTCCTATTGGATCAAAGCTCCACTGCCGGGAGCCAAGAAGGGGTTAAAGAACTCTGGTGGAAAAACTGAGGCAGAACTGACTAACTTTGTTAAATGTCACAGCAAGATAAGCAGCAGTAAATAGCTGTAAGTTCCTGAAGAGTCATAGATAGCTATTGGCTCCAGGAACTAGGATTACCTTCAGTTAATGTGTGACAGGTCCCTGGTACCGTGTGCCTTCCCCCACGTTCTTTCCCCCTTCCCCACATTTTTCTTACCCCCTGGTTGTGTATATAATCAGCCTCTTTAAATAAACGTTAGAGCTTGATCAGACCTCCTGTCTTGCTCTCCTTCTTTGTGTCTCTTGTCCCATCCATTCACCGGTTCCCTCCTCCAGGTTCCCCATTGAATGACCCCGCGGGCCAGGGCACTCCACCCTTATAATTTCATTGAATGTTAATTACCTCTGTCAAGGTCCTATCCCCAATACAGTCACAGGAGGGGTTATAGTTTCAACATACAAATTTTAGGGGAACATAGTTCAGTCCATAGGAGTGGTCTATGAAGCCAGCCTCAGTGTTTCAAGTGAACTTATCAACAATAAGATACACATAAACATGGAGGGTCTTTCTAGCTTCTCTTCAATATAGTTATTAATACTTTACCTCCTTCCTTACCACTGTTTTAAAATTTACAAAGTAGACATTAAAAAAAATATTTGATATCAAGAAACAAATTCTTTAAAAGCATCAAGGTCACTAAAAACAATAAGATACCTAGGAATAAACCTAACTACAGAGGTTAAAAGATCTATACTCTAAAAACTCATAGAACATTTATGAAAGAAATTAAAGATGACACAAAGAAATGGAAAAACATCCCATGCTCATGGATTAGAAGAACAAATATTGTTAAAATATCTATGCTACCCAAACCAATCTACACATTTAATGCAACCTCTATCAAAATATCACCAGCAATTTTTTTTTCAGAGTTAGGACAAATAATTCTAAAATCTGTATGGAACCACAAAAGACTCCAAAAAGCCAAAGCAATCCTGAAAAAGAAAAAACTTAGAACCATCACAATTCTGGATTTCAAGGTATATTACAAAGCTGTAGTCATCAAGACAATATGGTACTGGCACAAAAACAGACATTTAGATCAATGGAACAGAATAGAAAACCCAGAAATAGACCCCCAACTATATGGTCAACTCATTTTTGGCAAAGCACAAAAGACTAATGGAAAAAAGAGAGTCTCCAACAAACGGTGTTGGGAAAGCTGGATGGCAACATGCAGAAGAATGAACCTGGACCACTTTCTTACACCATACACAAAAATAAACTCAAAATGGATGGAATACATAAATATGAGATGAGAAACCATCAAAATTTTAGAGGAGAAAACAGGCAGCAACCTCTTTGACCTCAGGTGCAAGAACTTCTTACTAGACACATCACCAAAGGCAAGGGAAACAAAAGCAAAATAAACTATTGGGACTTTATCAAGATAAAAATCTTCTTCACAGTGAAGGAAACAATCAACAAAACTAAAAGGCAGCCTATGGATTGGGAGAAGACATTTACA
Source organism: Suricata suricatta (assembly GCF_006229205.1). Taxonomy (NCBI): domain Eukaryota; kingdom Metazoa; phylum Chordata; class Mammalia; order Carnivora; family Herpestidae; genus Suricata; species Suricata suricatta. Next base: position 74,640,248 of record NC_043706.1, on the reverse strand, counting down.
AACAACATAATCTGATAAAGTGTTAGTATCCAAAGTCTATAAAGAATTTATCAAACTCAATGGCCAAAAAAACAAATAACCCAGTTAAGAAATGGCCAGAGGACATGAATAGACATTTTTCCAAAAAAGACATCCAGATGGACAGTGGACACATGAAAAGATGCCCAACATCACTCATCATCAGGGAAATACAAATAAAAATCATGATGAGATATCATCTTACACCTATCAGAATAGCTAAAATTAACAAAACAAGAAACAATAGGTGTTGGTCAGGATGCAGAAGAGGGGAACCTTCTTGTACTGTTGGTGGGAATGCAAACAGATGCAGCCACTATTTCAAAAAAATTAAAACTAGAACTACTTTATGACCCAGCAATCGTACTACTAGGTATTTACTCAAAGGATACAAAAATATAGATTCAAAGGGGTACCTGCACCCAAATGTTTAGAGCAGCATTATCAGCAATAGCAAAACTATGGATAGATCTGATCAACTGATGAATGGATAAAGAAGATGTGGTATATATACACAATGGAATATTACCCAGCGATCAAAAAGAATAAAATCTTGCCATTTGCAATGACATGGATGGAGTTAGAGTGTATTATTCTAAGCAAAGTAAGTCAGTCACAGAAAGACAAATACCATATGATTTCAGTCATATGTGGAGTTTAAGAAATAAAACAGATGAACAAATGGCAAGGGTGGAAAAAGAGAAGAGTTGGAATCAAACCCTAAGGGACTCTTGATGGTAGAAAATAAACAATGGCTTGACAGATGAAGAGAGGTGGGTGGGGGGTGGGCTAGGTGGGCAGTGAGCACTAAGGAGGGCGCTTGTGTTGAGTACTGGGTGTTGTATGCAAGTGATGAATCACCGAATTCTACTCCTAAATCCAATATTCCCTGTGTGTTAACTAACTAGAATTTAAATTTAAAAAAACCTAAAAAGCAAAAAAGTAAAAAATAAAACTAAAAAGCATGAAAGTGAAACAAGCAGTTGTTTGGTAAGATATAACAGGGTGATCCTAGCAGTCCAGAATAGTAGGGTTACTCTTGATTCTTGAACCACTTGTACAGAATTATAGACTTTTATAATTTAAGGATTAAAACAATCATTTTGTAATTCAGGTAAAAATAGTTTGCTAATATACATTTGGCAGGGTTGTGGCAGAACCAAGATCCAAATCCAAGTTTTCTGAGACAAATTGTTTTTTCCCAGTCCAGCTTGACTCCTATTTCTTGCCATTGTTTTTTTATTTAAAAATTTTTTATGGTTTTTATTTATTTTTGAGAGACAGAGACAGTGAGAGCAGGGTAGGGTCAGAGAGAGAGGGAGACACAGAATCCAAAGCAGGCTCCAGGCTCTGAGCTAGCCATTAGCACAGAGCCCAACGCGGGGCTTGAACCCGCGAACCGTGAGATCATGACCTGAGCCGAAGCCGGATGCTTAACCAACTGAGCCACCCAGACGCTCTTCCTGCCATTGTTTTAATACAATATTGTTATATTAATTTTGTGGAATATTGTGACAAAGTACCAGAAACTATATGGCTTAAGACAACAGAAATTTATTCTCTCACAGTTTTGGGAGGTGGAAGTTCAAAATCAAAATTTTGGCAGGGTGATGCTCCAGCTGAGACTCTGGTAGAATCAATCCTTCCTTGCCTCTTCCAGCTTCTGGTGATGGCTAGCAATCCTTGATGTTCCTTGGCTTCCAGCTGTATCCGTCCAAACTCTGTCTCCCTTGTCACATGGTTTTCTTGCTGTGTCTGTCCTCACATGACATTTTCCTCTTCCTATAAGATCAGTCATATTGGAGAAGGGCACACTCCAATGACTTCATCTTAACTGAATTATATCTGCAAAGATCCTATTTCTGAATGAGACCACATTCACAGGGACAAGAGACTGGACCTCAACATATTTTTGGCGGGGGGGGGGGAACAATTCAACATAATATCTGGTAACCCAGGAAGAGCTCCTGGATTTCTGTACCAGATAATCACCTTTGTCTCCACATTAATATAGTATGCTATCTCACTGAGGAGATTGTTCTATAATTTAGAGAACATTATTAATTTAAATGAACCTTTAAACTGATGGCTATGCATTCCTTTTAGGAATAGAAAGTATAATTTTGTGGAGGAAAAAAGATAATCAGAACTCTCAGTGCCTGAATTCAGGAAGTTTTTCATGTAACTACAGGAACACAAACTCTGGAGTTTGTGGAGTTAATTTTTTTTCTCAGTATAACCATGGACATTGATCTTGATGGTACCATTGATAGTAGATTTCTTCCTTATTTTTAAAGCTTTTATCAAGTCTCTGCAGTGTGCAAGGATTTCAACAGAACAAATAGAAAGCTGTCTACCTTCAAATGACACCCTTACTTTCCCTCCAGAAGGAAGCACCAACAAAAACTATCTTTGACCTTGGCAAGACATAATTTAAAAGATGTTTGTACCAAATAGGAGACGGGTAAAAATATAAACAGAGACACAGAGAGAGAAAGAAAGATAATCTCTAACAAATAGTAATACTCTTCTTGCATTCATGTTAGGATAATTTATTCTGTTGCTTAGAGAGACATTGATAATATTTTTTTTATCTCATTATTTTTTAATACTCTTTTTACCTTTGAATCCATTTTTGTTTCTAGCACCTTCTTAAAGCCAGGTATGATGTTCTTTCTCTGAGACCCAGCTTCAAGAACTGGTAGATCAAATTTACAATCTGGAGGCTGAGATGACCATCCAGATTTTGGTATAATGGTTGTTCACTAAGTCATCTGAGATTATACTATGTTTCAGGATTGCATTGTCTAAAGTTCAGAAAAATCATAGTGCACTTCAGAGTGAAGTGACACAGTCTATTGGACATAAATGAGATCAAAAGACATCGTTTTATATTCTATATTGATTAAGGTTTATAGAGAGTACTATACAAATTGATGCAAAAATTCAAGATGGTTTAGTAAGCTTAGGAGAGCTCCTGTCTGTATTTGGTTAGGCATTGCCAACACATTCATAAACAGTCAGTTCACATTGTATTTGAACAGATTTTAATGCAGATGGTGGATGAATCACAAATCTGACTTACGTTGCTCCAAGATGTATTCTAATGCTGACCTACTATGGAGTAATGATGGAGAGAAAAAAGGCAAGATTTAAAAAGTTCTCAGCTGACAAGGATAAGTACATCGTATGTCACCTAAGTCTCCAAATTGATTTTGTGTGATTCTGTAGAAGTACAAGTGGAAGAGTTTTTCCAAACCAGCACAGTTGGCCTCATTCAGACCCTGCCATTGCTGCCTGTGCTGGTGAGCAAGAGGCGCTTGCTAGTTTGACCACTATTTACTCCATTTTGCTTATTTGTGCTCCTCAGTTGAATCTGTGTGGTTTCCTATGGGTCCTTAGCTGACGCCATGTTTTAGCTTTGGCTGTTGCTATATAAAGGGCATGAGAACAGTGTTTGCAAACAGCATCCATTGCTTTCTAGGAATCCTTGTCACTTATAGGACAAAATCCAAATGTCTTAGCATTGCATTCAAGGCCCTGTCCAAACATATCCCTTCACCTTACCCGAAGCTTCAGCCAAATCAGTTTTTTGTTCAGACAGGCCTGAGATTTCTTTCTACCAACCCTTTGTGCATGCCATTTGTTATGTTTGAAATAAGAAACACATAATTTAAGTTCTATCCACCTCCTTCATAAAGTCTGTAAGATATATCTCTTCAATTTAGCCTTGTGATGATCTTATCTAGGGGATTTATTTGAAAAAAGGAAAAGCAGATTTTAATCTTGCCATAAGGTGTCTTTTTTTGAAGATGTTTTCTCCTTCCTGTGAAAAGAGTCAAAAACCAGCATTCAAGACTTTTGGCTCAAAAGGGATCAGGGATTATGAGATAACATTGTGTTGGTCAGCAGGACCCAGCTGGAAGAATGTTCTGATTTAGTGAACTTGTCCTTAGTGCATCCAATAGCAGCTAGACCTCCTGACTTCCTCCTGGTCTTAGGAAGAGGAAAGCCAATAACAAATTTTCTCCCATGCAGCATATCTGATATAACTGCTTTAAGGTAAACACTTGAGCTTTAGTAGCAGCTGGTTTTCCCCTGGAAGATGTAAGTCAAGGAGGCAGGGCCTGTTTTCACAGTTACAGTCCTGGGCTGGTGCAGTGGCCTTATATCTATTCCAAGAGTAATGATACTACTCTAGCTATTCCATAGTTATGTAATTCTAAAGCCTGAAGAGTTTCAACTTATAGTTTTGGCCAAAGCTCTCAACCTCAAGGCTGGCTTGAAATAATGGCTTTAGTAGGAAGCTGCATCCTTCATCTTGCCATTGCCAACAGATGCACCTTCCACCTTAAATCTTGTTAAGGCTGCAGTTTTACAGACACTTATTATTGCTCTGGTTGAAAGTACACAGCAGCGGTTGCTTTTGTAGCTTGGAGGCTTTGAACTGTGGGTCTCTAATTTAACTTAGATTGCAGACCTTAGGCAGAGAACACCTCCCTCACTAAGGCAGTTACCTGTAATTTCAGTTTATAGACTTGATAGCTCTGATCTGAGTTTGTTTCTCCCTTGTATGCTTTACTAAAAATGACAAATAAGAGGCAACACATGGATCATATTGGATATTCCAACTATTTTTCTTAAACTGGAGTCTTTATCAGAACATGGACATTCTTCCAAATTACAGAGGCAAGGATTTGACTAAGTATTTTGCTACCTCATGATAAGGATCACCAGCTTCCTAGCTGCTTTGCCTCCACTAACCTTTGACATTCTTTGGCTTAAGTTCTTAATAGCATTCCACTTTCAAGTGCCAATTTATGTGTCACTAAGATTTTTTTTTTGAGAGAGAAAGAGCAAGTGGGGTAGAGGGACAGAGGGAGAGAGAGAGAATCTCAAGCAGGCTCAATGCTTAGTATGGAGCCCACAACCCTGAGATCATGACCTGAGCCAAAATTAAGAGTTAGACAAGCCATCCATGTGCCTTTGTGTCACTAAGATTTTATTTGGCTATTTATAAGAAAAATTCATATAAGTAACTCAAGCAGTGTAGAAATTTATTTCTTTTTTCATGTAAAAGAAGTCTGAAGGCAGGCAATTTGGGGCCAGAACTCAGTGTACCATTTCTCTTCTATGCCTGTCCTTTGTACTTAGATTCTAACTTTTGAGGTTGCCTTATGGTGCAAAGTGGCATCTGGGGTCCCAGACATTTTGTTCAAGTTTTAGATGGAAATAATGCAGGGGACAAAGGGACAATAAAATCCCCTCCTTGTTGAGTCTGTGTCTTTATTTGTGAGCAGGGAATATATAGTTTTCCAGCTGGCATACTGAGGCTTATAATTAAGCCAGGATTCTGTTTGTAGGTAGAAGAAATTGGATATTGTATAGACAACAATCACATTATCCTAATCATTTTTGTAGCATTTAACCAGCCTTTATGCCAAATACTAAAGATAGTAGTAAGCCCCTTACTACTTGTAAGATATACCTTACAAGTACAAAACAAAAAGCTCCAAACTACCCATGACAAAATGATTTATATTAGTAAAATACTGAAAACAACTTAATTACCCAGTTTTAGATTAGTTAAACAGACACAGATGGTGTCATTTGCCATTGAAAAAATGGCAAAAGAAATCTTTATGTAACTATTTGGAGTGATTTACAGAATATATCATTAAATAAAGAAAGCAAGGTGTCAACAGGGCAAATGAAAGTGATTACATAAGCAAGCAGGTGAGAATTGAGGAAGGGATAGGCTGAGAACTAGAATATACCTTTAAACAGTGTTACTTTTGGAATGTTTTATACATTTAAGTAAATATTTTATACATTCAAAAATAAGCAAATAAAAGGATGAAATAAAAAGCCAACATTAAAACTTAATAAAAATACAATCTTCGGGGCGCCTGGGTGGCTCAGTCGGTTGGGCCTCCGACCTCCGCTCAGGTCAGATCTCACGCTCGTGGGTTCGAGCCCCGCGTCAGGCTCTGTGCTGACAGCCAGCTCAGAGCCTGGAGCCTGCTTCCGGTTCTGTGCCTCTTTCTCTCTCTGCCCCTCCCCCTCTCATGCTCTGTCTCTCTCTGCATCAAAAATAAATAAAACATTAAAAAAATAAAAAAAAAAACAATCCTCATTGTGTATAAAGTTGATACATAACAACACAGGAAAAGGAATTAATTGAAGTAACTTTGAATGCACTACTTTGATCATATATACTTAGATGAAACATTTCAAACCTAAAAACAATTACAAAACAAATTTGGACTCTTTTGTTGGGTTTGTTGTTAGTGATATTGGTGTTGTAACTCTTCAGCTATCTTGTTTGTGTAGTAGATAATGAATTAGTGAATACATAGATTTTGGAGGGAAACAGGGCTTTTCATTGTGGGAGAAGGAGGAGACAAATATGGAATGGGAGTAGTTATGGAAGGCTGCTGGGATGTCGGGTTTGAATGGGAGATCGCAGTACCAGCTAACTGTGTGTTCTTGGCTGTCTTCACTAAAATGTCTCTAGCAGCCACAAGCATACCTCATTAATTTTCTTAGGTGAAATAATTATGTTGGAGTTAGGTAGGAGAAGATTCTTATTCTTACGGGATGCATGCTGAAATAGGGGTAAAGTCATGATTCTTACAATTCATTTTCAAATGGTTCAGTAAAAAGTTAAATAATGTAAAGCAGTCTCTCTTTTTCTCTCTCTACTGGGGAGAAATAAGAAGCAACTGCAGGAGATTATTAAGAATTGATGATTTACAAAAAAGAATTGATGAATTTAGGAGAACAGTACATAGGTAACTATGGGTTTATTAATTCAACTTTTAAGTAGTTTTGAGAATAGCTAGAATCTCAGGTTTAGGATAATATTATCAGGTTGATAGTTTAAGTCATTCAAAATTTACTATGATTTCATAGTATGTTTAACTCCCATACTTTTTCATCCTCAGTTAACATCCTTGATACTTTCTATATTCAGTTGTTATATTGTCTGTCCCCCACACCCTTGAATGAGCTCCGTGGAGCAAGAGTTTGGTTTTGATTCTTACTAGTTTGAGGTGTCATTGCTTCTAGGCCCTCTCTGAAGACAGAACTAGGTAATATGCGTATGTATACTAACCCACTTATATACCCATATCTATTCTTGGTTTTGTATATATCCGTTTGTATTTATATTAAGTTAAACATGAGTTATACTGATGTCTCTGATTCTAATCTAGTACTACAGTAAAGGATTCATTCAAGGTGGGGTATTTTTTAACTTATTTAAAAATTTGAAATTTATTGAGTCCATTAAATTCATTCTACTCAAAGTCTCTCTAAATTCTTAGAAAACACCAAATTATTACTAATTAGCAGTTTAAAATTAATCTTAAATCTATTTTATTGCCTAGTAGACTTATGTAACATATTTCCTTTTGTTGGGAGTGCTTGAACACAAAAATGTACGTCCATTTGGGGACTCAGAGACATGTTGACTTATTTACAATTATTTACAATTATTACAGAAGTTTATAGTTTACAGTTGCTTGCATTAAGTGAAGCACAGGTTCTTAAGCTCCTCATTTAAGCAAGGACTATTGCAGTCACAGGTTTTAAAATCTTCCTGCTTTAAGAAGAAGAACTAAATACCAATAACCCTCTTATGACTTTACAAAGAACATTAGCTTGCATTATACCTTCTAGAACACAAAGATGTTGATTATGTTGACCAGCCAGCTGGGTTTACTGGGACTGAGAATGTTCCTGGGATGTGAGACTTTCAGGGCTAAAACTGAGAAATTTGTGGGAAGAATTTGTTTAAATATTAAACAAATATTAAATATTAATACTCAGGAAACAATTCCTGGGCAATATATTATAATTAGAGATTTTTTAGATTTTAGAGGTTACTATTATAGGACATAGCAATTATCTTTGAAATTCAGGTGTTTTAGGAAATTTATTTGTTAGAAATTACATTTGTAAATTCAATTTTGTGTTATAAAACCAAATCTGCCTTTCTACAACTGTAGAGGAAGAGAGAATAATTTTTCTTCTTATCATTTGAATTTTTAAAAAATTTTATTTAAATCCAAGAGAGTTAACACATAGTGTAATAATGGTTTTAAGAGTAGAATTTAGTGAATCATCACTTACGTAAAACTTCCAGTGTTTATCCCAACAAGTGCCCTCCTTAATTTCCATCACCCTTTTAGCCCATCCCCCAATGCAATAACCCTCCAGCAACCCTCAGTTTGTTCTCTGTATTTAAAAATCTCTTATGGTTTGCTTTCATCTCTGTTTTTATCTCATTTTTCTTTTCTTTCCCCTATGTTCATCTGTTTTGTTTCTTAAATTCTACATAGGAGTGAAATCACATATTTGCCTTTCTCTGACTAACTCATTTCACTTAGCATGATACATTCTAATTCCATCCACATTGTTGCAAATGGCAAGATTTCATTGTTTTTTCAAATATGTTTTTAAATGTTTATTTAGTTTTGAGAGCAACAGAGAGACAGAGTGTGAGCAAGGGAAGGGGGTTAGTGAGAGAGGAAGACACAGAATCCAAAGCAGGTTCCAGGCTCTGAGCTGTCAGCACAGAGCCCAAGGTGGGCCTCTAACTCACAAACAGAGAGTAACATGAGATCGTGACCTGAGCCGAAGTTAGACATTTAACCAACTGAGCCACCCAGGTACTCCAAGATTTTATTCTTTTTGATTGCTGAGTAATATTCCATTGTGTGTGTGTATACCACACCTTTCTTTTTTTTCAATTTTTATTTGAGAGAGAAAGAGAGAGCATGATCAGGGGAGGGTCAGAGAGAGAAGGAGTGAGAGAATCCCAAACAGGCTCCATACTTTCAGTGCAGAGGCTGATGTGGGCCTCAGTCTCATGAACTGTGAAATCATGACCTTGAGTCAAGATCAGGAGTTGGATACTTAGCAAACTGAACCACCAAGGTACCCCCTACATCTTCTTTATCCATTCATCAGTTGATGGAGATTTGGACTCTTTCCATACTTTGGCTATTGTTGATAGTGCTGCCATAACAATTGGGATGCATGTGCTCCTTCGAAATAGCACTTTGGTATCCTTTGGGTAAATTCTTAGTGGGGCAATTGCTGGGTTGTAGGGCAGCTATATTTTTAATTTTTTGAGGAACCTCCATACTGTTTTCCAGAGTAACTGTACTAGTTTGTATTCCCACAGGCCATGCAAAAGCAGTCCTCTTTCTCCACATCCTTACCAACATCTGTTGTTTCCTGAGTTAACTTAAGGCATTATGACAGGTGTGAGGTGGTGTCTCACTGTGGTTTTGATTTTTATGTCCCTGATATTGAATAACTTTGAGCATCTTTTCATGTGTCTGTTAGCCATCTGGATGCCTTCTTTGGAGAAGTGTTTATTCATGTCTTTTGCCCATTTCTACACTGGATTGTTTGTTTTTTTAGGTGTTGAGTTTGATAAGTTCTTTATAGATTTTGGATACTAACCCTTTATCAGGTATGTCATTTGGAAATATCTTCTCTGATTCCATCAGTTGCCTTTTAGTTTTGTTGATTGTTTCCTTCACTGTACAGAAGCTTTTTATCTTGATGAGGTCCCATTAGTTCATTTTTGTTTTCCTTAGCCCTCCAGAGACATGTCTAGTAAGAGGTTACTGTGGTCAAAGTGAAGAGGTTGTTGCCTGTTGTCTCCTCTAGCAGTTGAAGGTTTCTTGTCTCGTATTTAGGTCTTTTATCTATTTGGAGTTTTTATTTGTGTGTGTGGTATAAGAAAGAGGTCCAGGTTCATTCTTCTGCATGTCAACGTCCAGTTTTCCCAATACCACTTTTTGAAGAGACTGTCTTTTTTTCCATTGGATATTATTTCCTGTTTCATCGAAGGTTAGTTGGCTGCACAATTGTGTGTTCATTTCTGGGTTCTCTATTTTTTTCCATTGATCTAAGTATCTGTTTTTGTTGATCATGGTGTCTCCCCTGCCAGGTAAGTATTAAGTATCTGTTTTTGTGCTGGTATCATACTGTCTTGATGAATACAGATTTGTAATAGAGCTTAAAATCCAGAATTGTGATGCCTCTAGCTTTGGTTTTCTTTTTCAGTATTACTTTGGTTCCATACAAATTTTAGAATTGTTTGTTCTAGCTCTGTAAAGAATGCTGGTGTTATTTTGATAGGGACTGCATTGAATGTATACACTGCTTTAGGTAGTATACATTTCAACAATGTTTCTTCTTCTAATCCACGAGAATGGAATGTTATACCATTTCTCATGTCTTCTTCATTTTCTTTCATAAGTTTTCTATACTTCTTAGTATATAGATTTTTACCTCTTTGGTTAGGTTTATTCCTAGGTATTTTATGATTTTTGGTGCAATTGTAAGTGGGATCAATTCCTTGATTTCTCTTTCTGCTGTTTAATTACTGGTGTATAAAAATGCAACTGATTTCTGTATGCTGATTTTATATATTGTGACCTTGATGAATTTAGGTATTAGTTCTAGCAGTTTTTTAATGGAGTTTTTCAGGTGTTCCATGTACAGTATCATGTTGTCTGCAAAGAATGAAAATTTGACCTCTTCCTTGCCAATTTGGATGCTTTATACTTCTTTTTTGTTGTCTGATTGCTGAGACTAGGACTTCCAACACTATGTTGAACAACAGTGGTGAGAGTGGACATCCCTGTTGTGTTCTTGACCTTAGGGGAAAGCTCTTAGTTTTTCCCCATTGAGGATGATATAAGCTGTGGGTCTTTTATATGTGGCCTCTATGATGTTCAGTTTTTTCCTCTATCCTTACTTTCTTGAGGGTTTTTATCAAGAAAGGATGCTTTATTTTGTCACATGTTTTTTCTGCATCTATTGAGAGGATCATAGGTTTCTTATCCTTTGTTTTACTAATGTGATGTATCATTTTGATTGATTTGTGGGTACTGATCCACCCCTGCAGCCCAGGAATAAATCCCATTTGATTATGGTGAATAAGTCTTTTAATGTATTGTTAGATTCTGTTTGCTAGTATTTTGAGAATTTTTGCATCCATGTTCAGAAAAGTTGGTCTGTAATTCACCTTTTTAGTGGGTTCTTTGGTATGGAATCAAGGTAATGCTGGTCTTGTAGAATGAGTTTTGAAAATTTCCTTCCATTTCTATTTTTTTGGGACAGCCTCAGAAGTATAGGTATTAACTCTTCTTAAATGTTTGTTAGAATTCCCCTGAGAAGTCATTGGCTCTGGGGCCCTTGTTTGTTGGGAGATTTTTAAAAAGTTTATTATTTATTTCAAGAGACAGACGGGGGGGGGAGAGAGAGAGAGAGAGAGAGAGAGAGAGAGAGAGAGAGAGAGAACGCAAGAGTGTATGCAAGTGGGAGAGGAGAAGAGAGAAAGATTGAATCCCAAGCAAGCTTCACACTACCAGTGCAGAGCTTGATGTGGGGCTCATGAACTACAAGATCATGACCTAAGCCAAATTTGTACACTTAACTGACTGAGCCATGCTTGTGCCCCTGGTGGGAGATTTTTGATACTGCTTAAATTTCTCTGATGGTTATGGGTCTGTTCAAATTTTCTATTTCTTCCTGTGTCAGTTTTGGTAGTTTATATGTTTCTAGGAATTTATCCATTTCTTCCAGATTACCCAATTTGTTGGCATATAATTGCTCATAATATTCTCTTATTATTATTTGTACTTCTGCAGTGTTGGTTGTGATCTCTTGTCTTTCATTTAATAATTTTATTCTTTTGGGTTCTTTCTCTTTTTGATAAGTCTGGCTAAGGGTTTCTCAATTATGTTAATTCTTACAAAGAACCAGTTCCTGGTTTTGTTGATCTGTTCTACATCTTCTGTTTTTGTTTTTTAAATTTTGGTATCATTGATTTCTGTTCTAATCTTTATTATTTCTCATCTTCTGCTGGTTTTTGGCCTTTATTTGCTGTTCTTTCTCCAGGTCCTTTAAGTACAGGGTTTGGTTGTGTATTTGAGACATTTCTTCCTTCTTTAGGAAAGGCTGGATTGCTATATGCCTTATGATGCCTTTGCTGCATCCCAAAGGTTTTGGACTATTGTGTTTTCATTTTCATTGGTTTCCATGCACTTTTTAATTTTCTCATTAATTTCTTGGTTAGCCAATTCATTCTTTAGTAGGATGTTCTTTAGTCTCCAACTGTTTGTTTTCTTTCTAAATTTTTTCTTATGGTTGATTTTAAGTTTCATAATGCTGTGGTCTGAAAATATGTATGGTATGATATAAATATTTTTGTACTGGTTGAGCACTGTTTTGTGACCCAGTATGTGATCTATTCTGGAGATGTTCCATGTACACTGGAGAAGAATGTGTATTACATTGCTTTAGGATGGAATGTTCTGAATATATCTGTTAGATCCATCCAGTCCAGCATGTCATTCAAAGCCATTATTTCCTTGTTGATTTTCTGTTTAGATGATCTGTCCATTGCTGTAAAGTCCTGTACTATTATGGTATTATTATCAATGAGTTTCTTCATGTTTGTGATTAATTGATTTATATATTTGGGAGCATAAATGTTTACAATTGTTAGATCTTCTTGATGGGCAGACCCCTTAATTGTGATATAATGCTGTTCTTCATTTCTTGTTACTGTCTTTGTTTTAAAATTTAGTTTGTCTGAATTACAGGATCCCTCCATCAGGAAGAGCTAACAATCATAAGTATCTATGTGCCAAATTTGGGAGTGCCCAAATACACAATCACAGAAAGAAACAATCTTATTGACAAAAATGTGCTAATTACAGGGGACTTTAATACTCCACTGACAGCAATGGATAGATCAACCAGACAGAAAATCACTAAAGAAACAATGGACCTGAATGACACATTGGAACAGACGGAACTGATAGATATATTTAGAACTCTGGATCCTGAAGATAGGAAATTCACCTTCTTCCTGAGTGCACATGGCACATTCTCCAAGATTGATCACATACTGGGGCATAAAGCAGCCCACCATAAGTATAAACAAATAGAGATCATACCATGCACACTTTCAGATCACAATGCTATGAAACTTGAAATTAACCACAGGAAAAAGTATGGAAAACTTCCAAAAATGTGGAGGTTAAAAACCACCCTACTAAAGAATGATTCCGTTAATCAGGCAATCAGAGAAGAAATTAAAAAATATATGGAAACTAACGAAAACGAAAATACAACAATCCAAAATCTCTGGGATGCAGCAAAGGCAGTCCTAAGAGGAAAGTATATGGCAATCCAGGCCAATCTCAACAAGCTAGAAAAAGCGCAAATTCAAAATTTAACAGAGCACCTACTGGAAGTATAAGGGAAGCAGCAAGAGCACCCCAAACCCAGCAGAAGAAAAGAAATCATAAAGATCAGGGCAGAAATAAACAATATAGAATCCAAAAGAACAGTCGAGCAGATCAATGAAACCAAGAGTTGGTTCTTTGAAAAAATAAGCAAAA
>NC_043706.1:74624646-74626691 GCF_006229205.1 Suricata suricatta | reverse complement strand
GAAAAAAGATATATTACAACCAATCCCTTAGAAATACAAGCAATCATCAGAGATTACTACGAAAAATTATATGCCAACAAACTGGACAACACAGAAGAAATGGACAAATTCCTAAATGTGCATGCACTGCCAAAATTCAACCAGGAAGAGATAGAATGCATGAATAGACCAATAACCAGTGAAGAAATCGAATCCGTTATCAAAAATCTCCCAACGAATAAGAGCCCAGGGCCAGATGGCTTTCCAGGGGAATTCTACCAGACATTTAAAGCAGAGCTCATACCCATTCTTCTCAAAATATTCAAAAAAATAGAAATAGAAGGAAAACTTCCAAACTCATTCTATGAAGCCAGCATCACCTTGATACCTAAACCAGACAGAGACCCAGCCAAAAAAGAGAACTATAGACCAATATCCTTAATGAATACAGATGCAAAAATACTCAACAAGATACTAACAAATCGAATTCAACAGCATATAAAAAGGTTTATCCATCATGATCAAGTGGGAATCATTCCTGGGTTACAGGGCTGGTTCAATATTTGCAAATCCATCAATGTGATCCATCACATTAACAAAAGAAGGGAAAAACCCCATATGATCCTGTTGATAGATGCAGAAAAAGCATTTGACAAAATACAGCACCCTTTCCTAATAAAAACCCTTGAGAAAGTTGGAATAGAAGGAACTTACCTAAACATTATAAAAGCAATTTATGAAAAGCCCACAGCCAATATTATCCTCAATGGGGAAAAACTGAGAGCTTTCCCCCTGAGATCTGGAACACGACAGGGGTGTCCACTCTTTCCACTGCTGTTTAACATAGTGCTGGAAGTCCTAGCATCAGCAATCATACAACAAAAGGAAATAAAAGTCATCAGAATTGGCAAGGAAGAAGTCAAACTTTCACTTTTCGCAGATGACATGATACTGTACATGGAAAACCCAATTGACTCCACTAGAAGCCTTCTAGAACTGATTAATGAATTCAGTAAAGTTGCAAGATACAAAATCAATGTACAGAAATCAGCTGCATTCCTATACACCAAAAATGAAGCAGCTGAAAGAGAAATCAAGAAACTTATCCCATTCACGATTGCACGAAAAACCATCAAGTACCTAGGAGTAAATCTAACCAAGGATGTAAAAGACCTATATGATGAAAACTATAGAAAACTTCTGAAAGAGATTGAAGAAGACACCAAGAAATGGAAGAACATTCCCTGTTCATGGATCGGAAGAATAAACATTGTGAAAATGTCATTACTACCCAAAGCAATCTACACATTCAATGCAATCCCCATCAAAATTGCACCAACATTCTTCTCAAAGCTAGAACAAACTATCCTCAAAATCGTATGGAACCACAAAAGACCCCGAATAGCCAAAGTTGTATTGAAGAAGAAAACCAAAACGGGAGGCATCACAATCCCAGACTTTAGCCTCTAGTACAAAGCTGTCATCACCAAGGCAGTATAGTATTGGCACAAAAACAGACATGTAGACCAATGAAATAGAATACAGAACCCAGAACTGGGCCCACAATTGTATGGCGAATTAATTTTTGACAAAGTAGGAAAGAGTATGCAGTGGAAAAACGACTGCCTCTTTAGCAGGTGGTGCTGGGAGAACTGGACAGCAACATGTAGAAGAATGAAACTAGACCACTTTCTGACACCATACACAAAAATTAACTCAAAATGGCGGAAGGACCTGAATGTGAGACAGGAAACCATCAAAACCCTCGAGGAGAAAGTAGGAAAAAACCTCCTAGACCTCCACCGCAGCAATCTCCTACTCGACACATCCCCAAAGGCAAGGGAAATGAAAGCAAAACTGAACTCTTGGGACGTCATCAAGATAAAAAGCTTCTGCAAGGCAAAGGAAACAATCAAGAAAACTAATAGGCAACCGACAGAATGGGAAAAGATAGTTGCAAATGACATATCAGATAAAGGGCTAGTATCTAAAATATACAAGGAACTCACCAAACTTCACACCCACAAAACAAATAACCCAGTGAAGAAATGGGCAGAAGACATGAA
>NC_043706.1:74614978-74624546 GCF_006229205.1 Suricata suricatta | reverse complement strand
GTTCGCACTCATAGGTCTAACAGGAATTTTTCAGAATGATCTAGCTTCAAGAAAAACAAGCAGTTAGTAGTGCTTAAGAAAAATTGATTCGGTATCTAATGGATAGTTGATACCTGTCACAACACAGCATTTTATATACTGTTAACCGAAACTGCAATGCAATCTAAGTTTATTTTGGGAGTGTTTGCTGTATCATTGGATTTAATGAAATGTTTAGAGGTGCAGTAGGCATGACTTTAAGTATATAATGAAAGAAAATGCAAAATGCTTATTGATTTATGATGTGGTTTCATCTTAGCTTGGGCAAACCATGCAGTATTTAATACATAGTAGCAGAATATTTACTATTGAAGCTTGAAAAGATGTGAGTTCTTTGTGTGCAATCTTTCATTTATGCATGTGAGAGGGTTGTCTTTTTTTTAATGTTTTTATATTGTAGTACCTGTTTTGCTTTTTGATGGTGTTTGCCTATTTTATACATTCCATCAAGGTCAGAAATTTAAAAAAAAAAGTAAAATTTAGTTTGATATAATTGTGGCTACTCTGGCTTTCTTTTGATGTCCATTAGCATGATAAATGGTTCTACATCTCCTTAACTTTCCTTAGGTCTAAAATGAGTCTCTTGGGGTGCCTGGGTGGCTCAGTTGGTTAAGTGTTCGGCTCAGGTCATGATCTCTCAGTCTGGAAGTTTGAGCCCTGTGTCAGGCCCTGCGCTGACAGCTCAGAGCCTGGAGCCTGCTTCAGATTTTGTCTCCCTCTCTCTCTGCCTCTCCCCTGCTCATACTCTGTGTCTCTCTCTCAAAATAATAAACTTAAAAAAAAATGAGTCTCTTGTAGGCGTATATAGATGGGTCTTTTATTTTTTTTTAATCCATTCTGATACCCTATGTTTTTTTATTGGAGCATTTAGTCCATTGACATTTAGAATGATTTTTGAAAGAGATGAATTTAGTGCCATTGTATTGCTTGTAGAATTGGTGTTTCTGATGATGTTCTCTGGCACTTTCTAGACTTTGTTCCTTTGGGCTTTTTTGTTTTGTTTTGAAAATTTTTCTTAGTAGGAAAACAAATGATCTGCTGTTTCTAGGCAAAAGATCTGCTGGAATTCCACTAGTAAGCATTAAGGGAGAAAAAGCTGGCCTGAAAGGCTCAATTTTGTAATACAGAAAGAAATGGGGCAGGTAACACTTTGCACCCGCATTATCCCTTAATTATATCTAGTTTGTCATGTTAATTCATGCTAATTCCTTGACACTGAACACCTAATTATTATTTTGTTTCTGAGATTATAACTTACTTTTTGAGCTGACTTAATTATTAATGTCTTTTCCATGATCACATCATAGTAATACTGGCAAATATTGTCATATAACAGATTATAGTAACTCTGAATTGTATTTGAATTTTAAAAAATCATTGCTTTGTATCCATCTTGGTTACAATAGTGAGGAAATTCTTTCATGGTGAAATGATTGCATCTCAAGTTTGGAGGAAAAAGAAAACAATTGTGGGAGAAAGCTGAAGGAAGTAAATGTGGGAATGGTAGTTCCATCTTCTCCCTAGAGGTACATGAGATTGGCACAGTGCCTCAGCAACCTGGTGAGCTGTTATTGAATTAATTTTATGTGATACCCAGTGTTTACTTCTTTGTTATCCTAGTCTTTAATAAGGCCGTGGTGAATTTTCAGTTTTTTTTTCTTTTTGTGCTTTCTGGTTATTAATAGTGGTCAGTCCTTGAAGCCAGCAATGTGGTAGCAGGAATGCTTGAAGGGGAATCTTGAGATAAGAGCTGGGGCTACCCTCCCTGGAGGAGATTGTTTTCTCTATTGTGAAGCTTTCAGTAGATGGATGTTTTGTTTTAAAGGAAAGTAGTAAGCCCTCCTTCCAGGCTGATGTGGGTGAACACCTGAAGCTTACTCGTATATACGGAGTTCAGAGAAGATGTTCATCTCTAGTTCTAATACAATTTAAAAACCTGGACCACTGAAAATAAGATTTTAGTCTTCCATTTATATAAAAGTACAGTGTTTCTTAAAAAATATTTTCATACCAGCAATAATGAATGACATGTTTTGTGCAGTTAGATTCATATTAGACAGCCAAAGGTACCCTCTTGATTTAGAAGACAGTTTGAGTGTAATTACTTTGACCTAACTATTCCTTCTTTCCTGCCATACAGTATATCATAATAAGTGGTTCCTACCCAAATCAGAGTATTGTAGAGAACATATGCAAATTCATTGTTAGTTTCCTTAGACAAATTTTTCAAAGTCCTTGACAATAAGAATTAAATAGGAATCAAGTTAAATAAATGTATAATAGAAATAGCTTATATAAAAGACAATATTTAAAAATGACAGGTTTGGGGAAGCTGGGTGGCTTAGTTGGTTGAGTACCACTTTTAGCTCGGGTCATGATCTCATGGTTGGCGAATTTTGAGCCCCATATCCAGCTCTCTGCTGTCAGCATGGAGACTACTTCAGATCCTCTGTCCTCTTCTCTCTCTGCCCCTCACCTACTCTCTCTCTAAAATAAACAAACATTTTTAAAAAAATCTTAAAAATTCTTCCCCAAAATAAAACAATGAAAAGCTTATTATTATTATTTAAACATCTGAATTAAAAATCTATACTTTCAAGTAAATATCTGAAGCACTTTGAAGGACATAAAAGAAGGTAAAGACTTCAAGGACATATCTAATCTTTAAGTTCCAGTCAAATACCATGTACTTTAGGAGTGCTTGCTGAGTCCCTGTGCTATACAAATATTTGCCCATCTCTCAACAAGATGCTCAATAGCATCTATAGTATCTTATCTATATCCCACATAGCACTTTCACTATTTGCTCCCTAAGGTGGTTAACTGAATGATTGAAGAGACTATTCAAATGATCCATTTCCTAGAAGAGAGGTCTACAAACTGCCTAACAAAGGCCAAAGAGTAGATACTTTGTGGGCCAAACGGGCTCCCTCTCAATTGTTGAACTTTACCATTGTTGTGCAAATGCACCCATAGGTAATATGTAAAGATGAGCACAACAGTGTTTCCATAAAAATTTGTTTACAAAATCTGTGGGTGGATAAGTTGGATATGGCCCACGGGCTGCAGTTTGCTGACCCCTGTTGTAGAACATTCATTGGATCTACAAACAGGAAATATGTTAACAATTTTATACAATAGTATAAGTCTGAGTTTTTGTTCCTCTCAGTTGTAATGATACCGTTCAACCTGCCTCTCTTGCACCCTCTCTCCTACTACCCCCCATCACCCACTTCCCAGATGTCTGGTGATCTTTGGCTCTCTCCTCATATTTTTAAACAAGGTGATCTATACAGCTAATTGGATGGATGTTGTGTGTATGTGGGCAGGGCATGGCAATAGTGCACTTTAGTATGTGGAGACGCAATTGGGCCATTTCATTAGGAAACCTGGGGTGATCTCTTCCTCTTCCTCCTCCTCTTCCCCTTCCCCTTCCTGCTCCTCCTTCCCCTCCTTCCCCCTTTCCTCCTCCTCCTCCTCTTCCTCCTTTCTCCTTCAAGTAAATTCTACCCTCAATGTGGGGCTGGAACTCACAACCCTGAGATCAAGATATGCTCTACCCACTGAGCCAGCCAGGTTTTATGCCCAGAAAAGAATCTTCTAAATGCTTTCTTATAAAAGGTAGGGGAGGATAATTAAACATGAGGATACTATGGTAAAAGCCTTAAAATATTCATAATCCATTACATAGAGATGAAAGAGCCTGTGTATTTAGTTTTCTTTACCAGGACACTGTGAACATTTTGCAGGTGTAAACTATGCCCCCTCTGTGGTTGTGCCACTGCTTAGCATGACATCTAACAGAGGTAGATGGTCAGCAGAGGTTTGTGGATTGACTATAGAACATAAAGTTGTGAATTCTGGGAAGGATATTTCTCTGTTTCTGATCATTGGGAATGTAGATACCTGATCTAATTCTATCATCTTCTCTTCTCTTCTCTTCTCTTCTCTTCTCTTCTCTTCTCTTCTCTTCTCTTCTCTTCTTCTTTCCTTTCCTTCCCTTCCCTTTTTCTTTCCCACTTTGTTCCTTCCTTCCTTTCCTTTCTCTTTCTCTCTTTCTAAGATCACTTCAGTGATCTTGGAATGATTCTGTTTTTGCCCAGTGTGCTCTGTTAAATTCATTGTGATGTACATCTTTCTTAATTGTAATCTGAAATGAAAATGCCAATGAATCCATACTTCTTATATGTATATCTTCTTGTGTGGTTTGTCAGAAAAGGTTCCTAAGTCTATGAGAATGAGCAGAAATAGGAAAAGAATTATGTTCAAGTAAAATGATTTATAGTTGTTCTTTCAATAATTTTTATTTTTTAAGCACTGTGGTTTTTTTTTTTTTTTGGTCTATTTGTCCTCTTTATTTATTTATTTTTAAAAATTTATATCCAAGTTAGTTAGCATATAGTGCAACAGTGATTTCAGGAATAGATTCCTTAATGCCCCTTAACCCATTTAGTCCACCCCCCTCCCACAACCCCTCCAGTAACCCTTTTTTTTTTGTTCTCCATATCTAAGAGTCTCTTATGTTTTCCCTCCCTGTTTTTATATTCTTTTTGCTTCCCTTCCCTTATATTCATCTGTTTTGTATCTTAAAGTCCTCATATGAATGGTCATATGATATTTGTCTTTCTCTGACTGACTAATTTCACAAAGCATAATACCCTCTAGTTCCAGTCATGTAGTTGCAAATGGCAAGATTTCATTCTTTTTGATTGCCAAGTAATACTCCATTATATATACATACCACATCTTCTTTATCCATTCATTCTTCGATGGACATTTGGGCTTTTTCTATACTTTGGCTGTTGTTGATAGTGCTGCTATAAACATTGGGGTGCATGAAAACACTGTGTTCTTAAACAATTTTTTTGTTAGAAACACGTCAAATCACTACTTGGAATTAATTTAGGATACTTTAAATTTATGTAAGCAGTTTCTTGTCTATTATTACAAATTACTTAATTCAATTAGATTTTAACTTGTATCAAATAAATGGCAACTTAACAACCAAATTTGGATATTTCCCATATGTTGATAAATAGTGTTACAGTACTCAGTCTCCAACTTTCTTGAAATAATAGTAGATCAAGGATAAAAACTCAAAATTTTAATACTCAGTTAATAGCTTTATTAATTTATATGAAAGAGGTCATATATGGTTATGATTTGTTTTTCTACAACACATGTTTTCTACAATGTATGTTAATTACCTTATCATTTGATATCTGTCTTGTGTGCTGATCAGTTAAGGCAGGGACTGCTAAGGGTCCCCTCTATCTGGATTCACCTTTTTCTTTTTAAAACCAGAACTCTTGAGTTTCAGAAGGACACATGGCGGCACAGCTAGTGACTATATTGTACAGACTCTCTTGTAGACAGATGTGGGTAGGCAACGAAATGCTAGACAAGAGGAGAGCAGAGGGATGTACACAACTTTTTCTTAAAAACTAAATTGCTTTTTTATCTCCCTCCTTCTTGAAGTTAGAATGTGGACGTGATGCTGATGAAGCAGTTTGTACCTATGCTGCCAAAAGGAGCACACTCTGGGATGGTGGAGCAACAAAATAGAGGGAGTCTGAATGGTCTTAAGGGGCTGCTAGGGGAGAGAGCAATCAGCTTTCTAGCTCTTTGAGGCACTTTTTAATAAGGTATTTTCCTATATCATTAATAAACCTACATACCAAATTTTATATACCTTTTATTTAAGGCAGTATATATGGTAATTTTTTTATATGGTAGTTTTAAACACATAAATTTATGTTATCAGTTACTTGTGTTAACAATGTACTTATGAAACTGGGTTTAACCTTTTATTAAAGAATTTACAATATTATCTTTGCCATTAATCCAAGTGGTTCTAATTATTTAGCTTGAAATGTCTTTAAAACACATTATTGGAATTTATGATAAAGCAGACTAACTCAGCTCTGATTTAGTGAGATATTTGGCATGCTTACTCAATCATTCCAATACGCTTAAATGTGTTTTTATATCATGTTTTTATATTATATGTATATACAATCTTCTACATTAGGTTGAAAGAGAATAGTATGTTCATATTTACTATTATTATGTAACTAATAAGAATGGTTGAGTGAATATACATACTTGTTACAAATAATTTCACTTTTATTGGTTTTATATGCTAAGGACTGTATAGAGAAATCTGTCAAAGTTAGATATTACTGTCTTCTTAAAATTGGAGTAGCCATGCCAAATAAAGAAACATCTTTTCAGAAAATGCAAACAAACAGGAGATTCAACACATTTGGAAACACAGATAATAGACAATAAACTTAAGAGGTATTTAAATAGTGAATGAACTCCAGTGAAAGTAGAAATCAAGTCTGTGGGTGTGCCTTATCTTTTAAGATCCTAGAAAGCAAGTTCTAAATGTATTAATAAAGTAGTGATGTTTAGTGGGTTGATTTTAAAATACAAATAAAACTAAAACTATACTGAAATACTTTTCTTCTCTATGTTTGACAGAGATCAGAAAGGTTGATAAATAACCCAACTGTTGCTCAGTAGAACAATCAACTGCTATTTTTTCATTTTAAGTTTTAGTAGTTTTTTTCACATGATACAACATTAAAAAGTCCAACCGTATACTTAGTAGATGATATTAATAACAATCCTATATTAAAATGGTGTCTTGTTTTGAGATGCCCAGTGGTTTGAATAAGAAAAAGATTAATTCTTTTGTATATTTGTAGATAGGTAAGATTTTAATAGGCAGTTTCTATAACTTTCTGTAGCAGACATGGATAGATATCTCTCAACATTTTGTCACTTCTTCTATTATTACTAATTTATTTAGCTAGCTACCATGACTATAAAAATAATGACTCTATTAGCTTCCTTTAGAGCATATAACCAAATTCTGGCCAATGAGGTGTAAACAGATGTGTCTTGTAGTAGCTTTTGGGGACTTTCTTTAAAAGACAACCATTACCTGGGTTTGATCCACACTTCATCTCTCTGTCCTGCTGACTGAGCCATGGATGTAACAGCTGCCATTTTGAACCTCACAGAATATGACTTCATTTTAGAATAGCAGTGTGGTAAGCTGAAAAGGACCTGGGTCTCTGAGGATTTGGGAAACATAACTCCATATCAGTTCTCCACTCCTAGCTCCATACTTTTATGTAAGATAGATATAAATTTTCCATATATTCCATTATTTTTCATCTCTGTAACTTAGGGACAAATCCAATTTCTACTGCTAGACTGATCATGACATTTACAAAAACTATGCCTTATAACAGGATAGAGAGCACCCTGAATATATTAAGAAAAATGAAAATTGATTCTGATTAAAAATCTGAGTATTTAAGGATACCAAATGAAGCAGAATTTGAAATTTTCCAGGTGAAAAATGTGACAACATGAGGAGTTTATCCTCTTCCAGGGACTCATTATTCTACCTAAGAAAAAAGACAGGATCTCTGAAATGCCAAAGGAACAATGTCTGGGTGGTCACAGTGAAAGCACTGTGTGAAACCACTACAGTCTAATTAGCAAAGAGTGCATTCCCCAGTTCAATCTCCAGGCCCTGTCTCCTTTTTCTGCCCTGGGTTCTTGCTTATTGAGGGCCTGAATTCAGAGAGCTGACATTTAATCACCCCATTTGGACTTGTCCAAATCCACTCTAGAGCCCCAGGACTAAGTTCTATTAGCTGTTTTTATTCACTTGAGAAGATGGCTGCTTCAGCAACATTTATCACATTCTCGTTCAAGTTCAGAAAAAGGAGGCATGGGACGTTCCTTTTTTTATGAGAAAAAGCAAACCTTCTTTTAATCTTCAGAAGTATTTCTCTTATATTCCACTGGCTAGAACATGGTCACGTGGCTACTTTTAGCTGCAAGAGGATGTTTTCAAAAGTGAGAACTTTGCTGGGGGCTGGGTTCATCACTGCCTCAAAGAAAACTCCTTTATCTGAAAGGAAGGAGTAGGGAAGGATGTCTACCACACTGAGTGTAAGATCATAGAGAAAGGTGGGGATAGAGGGCACATGGCCCAGTAAACAAAGGAGACTGCCTTTACTTAGTGCCCCCAGATTTTCTGACATTTTCAGAGAAGTCAGAAATCTAAATTTTTATGAGAAATTTTATGATTTCTAAAACACTGTGCAGCCAAATAAAATATTTTACTGGTCAAATGTGACCAGCTTGTGGCCTCTGACTTGGGTACTTAGGCTCAGGAGTATGAATTTGTGTTGTGAATTACAGGTCTTCTCCATTCCATGGTTCCCCCTTTATAGGACTCTGAAGGTGTCTGCTGCAGCCATCAAGGTCCTGGCCATTTGGACTACATGCGTAACACTCAATGCCCAGCCTGCATGGTGCTTAGGGAGTGGCATTTCTTTCTGTTGCTTGCCATCCATTTCAGTGCCATTTCTCCAAAAATGACTCCGGCTTCTTTTTTCTCAGTTTTCTTACCTCTAGGATGCTTGGGCACCTTTCTTAGATTTCAAGCAACATTTTTATTTGAGGTGTGTTTAGCTTGTTGTCCCATAGTGACAGCTGAACCTCCAGGCACGGGATCTGATTTCAGTGGTTGGAGCATGGCAGAGACCTGAGGCACTCTCAGTTTATCTGTTATTGAGTTCCTTCTCTATCCAAGGACCCCACTCTCTTAAGAAATATGATGTCCTTGAAGATGGGTTGCTGATAGATTACTGGTTTCTTCAGCTTCCTCAGTTTGGTGAGTCCATTAAACATTCTTAGGGTAATGTCCACCATTTCCCTCTGGTTCCATGTTAATATCGAAGAATGGTCACTCTAATTGCAGTGTTCCTTCTGTCAGAGTAAAGGTGCTCTCTCTGCACAAATCTGAGGTGTTTTGTCTGAGGCCAGAAGAGTACTGTACTTTAGGGCTTAAATCTCTAATGATACTGCCCAGTTAGAACACAAGTATATAGATCCGCACTTTGAGAAAAATCTGGCATTCCATAAGAAAACAATTAAAAGTTTTAATACCTTCTCTTGAGAAAGCACAAAGCCATGGTTTCATATATTTTGTCCACTTTTCTACTTGTTTCAGCTGGGGGATAAATCCAGTCCCTGTTACTCCATCATGGCCAACAAAGGTGGTAAAAATGCAGCCTAGCTAAAGCTGTTTTTTCTTTTATAACTGTGATTGTTTTGCTCCCAGAAGCAGCTCTTTATTTCCACAGGATCATTAACATCTCTGCATTTTCTACTTTTTCTTCGTCTTTCCATTATCTTTGCCTGCACCTCCATTGGCATAATAAAGAGCTAACTAGCTTCTAAGGCTACTTGGGCATCTTTTTTTTTTTTTTTTTTTTTTGGTGACATGGATTTATTTTTATTTTTTTTCCATAATATTTTATTGTCAAATTGTTTTCCATACAACACCCAGTGCTCTTCCCCTCAAGTGCCCTCCACCATCACCACCACCTGTCTTCCCCCCCCTCCCCCCCAACCCTCAGTTCATTCTCAGCTTTCAATAGTCTCTCAAGTTCTGCATCCCTCTCTCTCCCCAACTCTCTCTCCCTCCTCCGTTCCC
>NC_043706.1:74534297-74614878 GCF_006229205.1 Suricata suricatta | reverse complement strand
GTGCCCTCCACCATCACCACCACCTGTCTTCCCCCCCCTCCCCCCCAACCCTCAGTTCATTCTCAGCTTTCAATAGTCTCTCAAGTTCTGCATCCCTCTCTCTCCCCAACTCTCTCTCCCTCCTCCGTTCCCCCTGGTTCTCCATTAGGTCTCTCTTGTTTTCCTGCTAGACCTATGAGTGCAAACATATGGTTTCTGTCCTTCTCTGCCTGGCTTACTTCACTTGGGCATCTTTATCTCAGCATGTAAAAAAAAGCTGAGGCTCGGGCTGAGGGTCAGTGGTGAGGAGAACAAGATAGCAGACACACCATTTAACATCTTTGCTCTTACGCCTGTTATTTCTATTTATATTTCTATTTATATTGCTAGTTTACTGTTTGTTTCCAACACCAGGAGGCTTTAATCTCTATGAGGATCTTCTTGTCAGTAGTATTCACTTCTGTATACCTTAAGTAAAGATGTATGTGCTATGCTCATAGAAGGAATTCAGTGTATTTTTAGAATGAATACATATTATAGAAAAATGAATTGGTAGCACATGTGAATAGAATTGGGGAAGAAATCTTTGAGAACCATTTGGTAATGGCTTTTGAGTTTTCTGTTTGTTTGTTTGTTTGTTTTAGGAGCACTATAACCCACAGACTAAAACTTACAATAATATTTCCTGCATTAAAAAAGTTCAAGTTAACTGTTACTGGAGTGTGAGGTTTTTTGTTTATTTCATTACAATTATACAATGCTTCCTGCT
This sequence comes from Suricata suricatta, assembly GCF_006229205.1. Classification (NCBI taxonomy): domain Eukaryota; kingdom Metazoa; phylum Chordata; class Mammalia; order Carnivora; family Herpestidae; genus Suricata; species Suricata suricatta. The sequence goes on along the minus strand of NC_043706.1, from coordinate 74,614,130 downwards.
TATAGCTTTTCTATTAAGCACCTTTGGTAAAAGCATTAAAATTTATATGCTCACCATAGCAACTATTATATAAAAAAAATCATAGATTTTGAGACCCTAGAGACCTAAAAGGATATATAACTCAAAATTTTGGATTAGCTCAGACACAGGAAGAATGAAGGTTATTGATTGGTATTATTAGGGATTTTCTTGGTAGAAAGAAAACAATTTAAAGGAAGGGGGATATTGCTATTTTGATGAAGTAAATTAATTTTGGTAAAAACTTTAAAAAATCATTAGCTTTGCAAATATATGGATTAACCAATAAACTTCCTGTAACATTATAAGCTCCCTGGAGATTTGTTGTTTGCTTGTTTGTCTTTTGTAGACGGAGAGAGAAAATTAAGGTTCACCTTTCATGGCATGCACTTTGTATACATTATTGATTACTACATGGTCCTTTAGATGCTGGTATAAGTGAAATTCAGTTCCATTGCCCAGAGTATCATAATCAAGCAGTCACATTTGATTTTCATTAAGAGTGAAGCAAGCACAGTATAGTCGATACTGAGTTTTATAGAAATTTATGTTAGAAAAACTTACATTATTGTTTCCTTTTATACACAATATGGATAAATGATAAGGCTTTGAACTTGTCAGACAAGTCTGTATTTAAAGATATTTGATTAGGCGCCTGGGTGTCTCAATCAGTTAAGAGTCCAACTTTTGATTTTGGCTCAGGTCAGCATCTCATGATTCATGAGATCAAGCCCCATACTGGGCTTCATGCTGACAAACCCATAATGTCATAATGTTAGATTGCGGCATATTTGTCCCAAAAGAAACCTTACCCCTCCTTTGTGAGGAGTGGACACAAAGGTCAGAATTCATGGAAGAGGCAAGTTCCACCTGGGAGTCATGCTCTTCCTTTCTTCCCTTACCCCTGCCGCACCTCAGTTTGAGCATCTGATCAGACACTGAGATCTGTTAATTTTATACCCTACATAAATACATAAATTCTTTTTTTTTCCTTTGTTGTTGCTAATGCCATTCGTTCTAACTCATCATTTTTTCTTAGTGTTTGTTTATTCTTGAGAGAGAGAGAGAGAGAGAGAGAGAGAGAGAGAGAGAGAGAGCGCATGAGCATGAGTGGGGGAGGGGCAGAAAGAGAGGGAGACACAATCCAAACCAGGCTCCAGGTTCTGAGCTGCCACCACAGAGCCTGACAGGGGCCCAAATCCGTCCCATGCCTAACCAACTGAACCAGCCTGGCATCTCCTATCATGTCTTAATAGGACAAAGCAAAGAGCTCCTGACCAGTCTCCTTTAAGAAAATCTTTCAGTAGTTTCTATTACCCACAGAATTAAATTACAGCTTCTGAGAATGCTTTTGAGGCTGTGTGCGGTCCAGCCCCTGTTCACCTTGTAAGAGTTACTTTGAGATGGCCACCGAGCAGCTCCGGGGGAGAGCTCCATGCACCAACAAGCCGCACCCACAGACCTGGAATGTCCCGCACTGTTTGATAAACAGCCAATCATGGAGCTCCAGCCTCCCCTCACCCGATAAAAGAAACAATCAATCCCACCCCGCCACAGTCCAAGGACGCCCATGCTTGGCAGGCGGCCCACCCAAGATCAAACCTGGAACTCTTTCCCCATAAAAAACCTTGCTCTCGAGTACTAGGTGCGACTTCCCTGTCTCCCCTCATACTAGTCACAGAACCTCGCCCTGGAGCTGCAGACCCCAACAAAGGCTTCCCTGTGTTCTTGAACTTGGCCTCCTTCTTTCCTCTCGGCTTTGCCTCCACCTAATAAATCTTACACACCTAATAAATCTTACACAATCTTATTGTCCTTCACACTTCCTGAAGCCCCAGTACTAGATGACGTGTGTTTTTTCTGAAGCTATCATGCATCTGGCCTCTGAGCCTTCCATTTGTTCATGATCCCTCCTTACATGTTTGGCAGTTCCCTATGTATTCTGTATTACTACCATCAGGATTACTTCTCGAGGAAAGCCTGGGACACCCAGGCTCAGCAGTTTTCCTCCTCCTTAGGAGGAACACACCTGTTATGGCAATCATGATATAAATTGTAACTGTGTAAGTCTGTGTTTCACCTTGTATGCCATGCTGCTTTCCTTATGCTGTAATGACTGAGTGGTGGCTAAAAAAATGGAATATCAGATAATCAGAGATTTTTTTTACGAGGATACTTAAAATATGTTTAATAATAAAGACAACTAGCATTCTGTTTTTACTTTTATTTGCATGTATTTTATGAAGAATTTACTCCTGGGCCATAAGTTTTTGTTTCTTCAGTTTCTTCTGGGATATTTTTCTTCTGTGCAACTTCCTCTTCTGGTTTAGGAACAATCTGCTCTTTTTCAGTGAGGATCATCTCAATGTGGCAGGGAGAGCTCACGTATGGGTTAATCCGACCATGAGCCCTGTAAGTTCTACACCGCATCTTGGGGGCTTTGTTCACCTGGATGTGCTCAATGACCAGAGAATCTACATCCAAACCCTTAAGTTCAGCATTACTCTCTGCATTTTTAAGCACGTGCAGTAAAAATTCAGCCCTCTTTTTGGGCCACCGACCCTATGTCCAGCCCCACTGTTTGGCCTGGGCACACCTACCAACTCCACCGTTGTAGCATCGGAACGGCACACACTGCTTCTGCAGAGTGACATCTTTAGGATACTTGGTGGCTTTTCGGATGTGCATACCGTTGATGGCCTGGGCAGTTCCATGGGTGTTCTTAAAGTGAACACGAAGATTTGAACCTCTTAATTTGCATGATTTTGTCGGGTTTTCCGGGTCAAGTGAATAGCGAACCATTTTCAGAGATCACCTCAGGCTGCTTACGGGAAGAGAGCAATTAGAGATTTTTTTGTGTGTTCTTTTCTTATGCATCAGATGGTGGATGTATGTATTTATATGTCTGTATAGCCAGATTAGGTAAGTGAAAATCATGATATGGTCATAGGAATTATCAGCTAAAGACGGTTATTTGGTGACAAAGGTTCTGACCACAATAAATTGGCATCATGGTTCAAGAATGTAGTTTTAGTTTTCACTTTATGAAGAGAACTGATGACCAAAGATTAAAATTAGGATAATTTCAAAGTAGACGCTTATGCTGGAAATAAGATGTGGATAGTAAAGAAAACTGACCATTAAAATCTATTTAGAAAATGTTCTATTTATTTTAACTTTGGAATTACAATTATAATATAGATTTCATTTCATACAAATGATAGAGATATTTTTTGTTGAATACTTTTAATAGGAATATATTTAATTTATTAGAGGTCAGGGTAGTTTGAGCAAATAGCATTTAATTAACTTGGATAGAGATAAAATAACATATTTAAAATTTTTTTATAGTTTGTTTATTTCTGAGACAGAGAGAGACAGAGCACAAGTTGGGGAGGGGCAGAGAGAGAGGGAGACATAGAATCTGAAGCAGGATCCAGGCTCTGAGCTGTCAGCACAGAACCCGACGCAGGGCTGCAACCCATGAACCATGATATCATGACGTGAGCCTAAGTTGGACACTTAACCAACCGAGCCACTCAGGCACCCTGAAATAACATGTTTTTAATGCCAACCAATGTGTAAGAACCTACTAGAACTATCACTAAATAGTTTTACAGGCTTACAGATCTAAATTTAACAAATGCTCATTTCAGAGTTTGAGCTAAATCATGTTCTTGGGAGAAGTTTTTAATATATCAATTACCACTTGGATGTTAAAAAATATGTTAAAATTTCCAATAAATAATATGGCATAATATCTTTGAAATGTGAAGATAAAAGTGTCAATTGCTTAAGACTATTTAAGTATGTAGAAATTCTTTACTGTATCATTTATACTTACAGGTAAGAACCCATGCAAAATAAATGACATGTCCTTGAAAATAGTGAGACAAAAGTTGAATGGTATAACTGAATGTCAGAGTTATGACAGAATATGCTGTAGCATTGTAAAATTAAAAAAAATTAATTTGTCTTCCTTAAAAAATTAAACATTGAATTAGTAGATCTACTCCTATATCCCAAAGAACCGAAAACAGATACTTAAATAGATGGGCATGCATGTTCATAGTAGCTCTATTCCTAATAGCCTAAAGGTGGAAATAGCCTGAATATCTACAAATTGGATGAATGGATATATGTACAATGAAATATTCAGCTTTGAAAAGGAAAGAACTGATACATGTCAAAATATGGATAAATCTTAAAAATATTGAAGTGAAAGAAGGCAGAAGTAAAATCATGTATATATTGTATGATTCCATTTATATGAAATGTCCAAAATAGGTAAATCCAAAGAGACATAATGCAGACTGGTGGTTGTCAGGGTCTGGGGAGGGGAGTGGAAGTGTGAGGAGAAGTAACTGCTGAAAAACTGGAGTTTTCCTTTGGGATAATGAAAATGCTTTGAACTAGACAGACATGGTGGTTGCACAACATTGTGAATGCATTAAATGTCACTGAACTCTTCACTTTAAAATGTTTAATTTTATATGAATTTCACCTCAGGGGAAAATGAAGACATTTCCTAAGCAGTTCAAAAGTGTTAAGTGGGAACATAGTTAAAGGATGGGTAAGAAATACTTGGGTAAGAAATCAAAGTGACAAATAAAATTTGTTATGCTATTTTGTTTTTATTTTAAAAATTTAAAATAATTTTAAAATGTTTATTTTTTTTGAGAGAGAAGGCGAGAGAATGGGGGAGGGGCAAAGAGAGAGGGAGACATAGACTCTGAAGCACAGAGCCTGACGCAGGGCTCGAGCTCACTGACCAAGAGATCATGACCTGAGCCCAAGTAGGATACTTAACCAACTAAGCCACCAGGCACCCCTTTAAAAAAATTTTTTTTTAATATTCACTTATTTTTGAGACAGAGAGACAGAGCATGAGTGCAGGAGGGGCAGAGAGGGAGGGAGGCACAGAATCTGTAGCAGGCTCCAGGTTCTGAGCAGTCAGCACAGAGTCCGATGTGGGGCTCAAACCAATGAACTGTGAGATCATGACCTGAGCTGAAGTTGGGCACTTAAATGACTGAGGCACTCAGGTGCCCCTCTCTGTAATTTTAGTAACTCAACCATTCCTATTTTTCACATGTCCTAAGATTATATTAGTCAACTTTTGACTAATAAATGAACATAATTTTCTTTAGAACCCTGGTATATTAGCAATCTTACTACTTTATTATGAGTATTGAAGGGTAGAAAATCAAAAGACTATTCTGATTGCTGCAGTCAGAGCTAATGTCCTTTTGAATAAATGAGAATTGTAAGTCACATAATCCTTGACACAGTGGGCCACCTTTCATCTTTTCTGTAGATGCAGGTTCCTATTACCACAAGGCAATATATACACTTTCAGTGGGGAGATTCTCATAAAGAGACACAAGAGATGAGCATGCCTGCTTTTTCTTCAGTTGGATTGGTCACTTCTTTTCCTCTTAGAATGAGGCATAAGTGTTGGGGGAGAGAATCTAGGAAACAGGAGTGAGAAAAAAGTAGTGTTCCATGTAGAGTTGTTTTCAAGCTTTTTGTTTGTTTTTGATATTCCATGGTTTCACTACAACTTGTATTGGTGTGGATGTTTTTTCTCTTACTCAGGATTCACAGTGTTTCTTCAGTCTAATGATTCAATGTTTCATGATTTCTGGCACATTATCAGCTATTGTTTCCTTGGATGGTGACTGTCCCCCATCCTTGCACTCTATTCTTTAGGATCTCCTGTCTATCCTCCATATCTCTTCACTTCTATTTCACATTTTTCATCTTTTTCTGAGTCATTTCCTTCTAAACTTTGGCATGTCAATCATATTCTTGTTTCAGGGCCTTTGCACTGGTATTTCCTCTCCCTAGAATGACTTTCTTTCAGATATTCTCATGGATCATCACTTCCTTTTTTGTTAAATTTTATTTTAAGTAATTTCTACACTCAACATGGGGCTGGAGCTCACAATCCCAAGATCAGAAATCTCATGCTCTACTGACTGAGCTAGGTCAGCACGCTGGACCATCACTTTCTTTAGGTATTTGCTCAAAAGTCATCTCCTCAGAAATTACTTCTCTGAATCTCATCTAAAATTGCATCTATTTTTGGGGCACCTGGGTGGCTCAGTTGGTTAAGTGACCGACTTTGGCTCAGGTAAGGATCTTGAAGTTAATGGGTTTGAGCCCCATGCTGGGCTCTGTGCTGACAGCTCAGAGCCCCGAGCCCACTCTGAATTCTGTGTCTCCCTCTCTCTTTGCCCCTTCCTCTCTCTTGCTATTGCTCTCTTGCTCTCTCTCTCACAGAAATAAACAAACATTAAAGAAATAAATAAAATTGCATCTATTTCAGTCTCTAGGTCAGTTTTCTTTTTTATTGTTCTTCAAAAGCTTTTACTTGGTACAACATTATATATTTATTTTTGTTTATTTGAATATTACATCTTCTATATATTATAAACTCTACAAGGTCAGAAAAGGAACTTTTCTGTTTAGCTCTGTGAGATATCACCAATGCCAAGGACAGTACCTGGCATATATTAGCATTCAAATAGTTACTGAATGAATAAAGCATTTTGCTGCATTCTGCATTTCTTAGCTGTTTTCTACTTAATTTGTCTTCTCTTCATTTTTGTCCAGTATTTTACTTAAACTATTTATGGAAGCTTTTCAGCATTTTAAAGATGTTGCCTTATTGTCTTTTGGCTTTTGCCATTCCTATTTTTATTACTTTCTATGTCCTTTCATTTTTCTCTGGCTACTTTTAAATGTTTCTCTTTTTTGGGGGGGATTTTAATAATTGGATTATGATGTGCCCTGGTATGGTTTTACATATGGTGACTCTGCTTGAGTTTCATTGATCCTTATTCTTTCACCTGTGAGTTTATAATTCCATCAAACATGTTTAATTATTATTTCTTAAAAGTTATTTTCTTATCTCTGAGATTATAATTAGATGTATGTTAGATCATTTGATATTGATAGGTCACTGATGTTTTAGTTTTTTTAGTGCTTTTTGATTTTTGTGCTTATTTATTTTGGATAATTTCTTTTTTTTAAAAATTATTTATTTATTTTAAAGTTTATTTATTTTGAGAGAGAGTGAAAAAGAGAGAGAGAAAATGTGAGCAGGGAGGGGCAGAAAGAGAGAGGGAGAGGAGGAATATTAGGCAGGTTCTGTGCTATCAGTGTGGAGCCTGACACAGGGCTTGATCTCACTAACCACGAGGTCCTGAAGTCAAGAGATGGATACTTAACTCAGTGAGCCACCCAGGTGTCCCTATTTTGGGTAATTTCTATGTCCATATCTTACAGTTTGCTTTTTTTCATTGTCTAACCTGTTGTTCATATCACTGAGAATATTTTTCATTTAAGACATCACATATTCCATTTCTAGAAGTTCCATTTGTGTCTTTTTTACATCTTCAATTCTTTCCTCATTATGCTCATGTTTTTTCTTTACATTTTTAAATATAAAAATATACTTATAATTATTTTAATGTCCTCATATGTTAATTTTATCATTTTTGTTACTTTTGAGTCTGTGGCATTTGATTGATTTTTTTCTTGGTTATGGATTATATATTCCTACTTCTTTGAATGCTTAGCAATTTTTGATTGGATGCTACACATTATCACTTTGTTAGATGTTGAATTGTAGTCTTTTAAGGAATATTGACTGGACTTTGTTCTGGCAGTTTAGTTACTTGATACTAGGCTGATTCTTCCAAAGGCTGATTTTAGAATATGTTAGGGCAGGTCCAGAATAGTTTTTACAGGCCAATTTATTAAGGTAATATCCTTCTGAGGACTCATGTGTTACGAAGTCTCTCTTCTCTGTCTGGTGGTATTGTGAACCATTCCCAGTCTTGTGTGAGCTCTGGAGATTATTCATCTTTTGTTTTCTGGAGTTTATCAGCCTCATAGAGTTTGCATTAAGAATTCAAAGTAGATGATACAAACAAATGGAAAGATGTTCCTTGTTCATGGATTGGAAGAATTAAGTACTAAAATGTCCATACTACCCAAAGCAATCTACAGTTCCAATACTATCTCTTTCAAAATATCGACAGTGTTTTTCATAGCTGTAGTAATCAAGAGTATGCTACTGGCACAAAATAGACACATAGATCAATGGAACAGAATAGAGACCCCAGCAGTAAACCCATGCTTAGGGGGTCAATTAATCTACAACAAAGGAAACAAAAATATACAAAAGGGAAAAGACAGTCTCTTCAATAAATGTGCTGGAAAACCTGGATAGATAGCTACATGCAAAGAATGAAATTGGACCACTTTCTAACATCAACTACAAAAATAAACTCTAAATGGATTAAAGACCTAAATGTGAGACATGAAACTAAAAATCCTAGAAAGAAACATAGGCAATAATTTTTTTTGACATTGGCCTTAGCAACGTTTTTCTAGATATATCTCCTTGGGCACGGGAAACAAAAGCAAAAATAAACTATTGGGGCTACAGCAAAATTAAAAGCTTTTGCACACTCATAGGTCTAACAGGAAAACAGGAGAAACCTAATGGAGGACCAGGGGGAGGGGAAGAGGGGAGGAGAGTTGGGGAGAGAGAGAGTCGCAAAACTTGAGAGACTATTGAATACTGAAAACGAACTGAGGGTTGAAGGGGAAGGGGGAGGGGGGAAAGAGGTGGTGGTGATGGAGGAGGGCACTTGTGGGGAAGAGCACTGGGTGTTATATGGAAACCAATTTGACAATAAACTATTTTCAAAAAATTAATAAATCACAAGAAAAAAACCTTTTGCACAGCAAAGGAAACAATCAACAAAATGAAAGGGCAACCTGATTGAGAGAGGATATTTGTGATTGATATATCTGATAAAAGGTTAATATCCAAAATATATAAAGAATTGAATACAACTCTAAAAAGCCTAGATATCCAATGAAAAGATGGGAGAGAACCCGAATAGACATTTTTCCAGAGAAGACATATAGATGGCAAATAGACACATGAAAAGATGCTCAGCATCACTTAAACACCAGAGAAATGCAAATCAAAATCACAATGATATATTAACTTACACCTGTCAGAATGGCTTAGAATCAAAAAGACAAGAAATAATAAGTGTTGGCAAGGATGTGGAGAACCCTGTACACTATTGGTAGGAACATAAGTTGGTGCAGCCACTGTGGAAAACAGTATGGAATTTTCTTAAAAAATAAAAATAGAAACAAAACAACAACAATGAAAGCCAAAAATAAAGATATGATATAATCCAGTAATTCCACTCTGGATATTAATCAGAGAAAGACAAATATCATATACTTTCACTTATTTGTGGAATCTAAAAAACAGATGGAGAAACAGACAAAAAGTGGAAAACAGACCCCTAAGTACAAAAAACAAATGGATGACTGCCAAAAGGGAGAAGGCTAGGGGGATGGGCAAAATGGGTTAAGGATAGTGAGAAATACAGGCTTTCAGTTATGGAATGAAAAAATCACAGGGATAAAAGCTATAGAATAAGGAATATGTAGTCAGTGGTATTGTAATAGTGTTACATGGTGACAAACGGTACCTTACACTTGTGGTGAGCACAGCATAATGTACAGAGTTATTGAATCACTGTATTTTACACCTGAAACTAATATAACATTGTGTGTCAACTATATTTGAATTAAAAAAAAAGGAATTCAGTCAAAGGTTTGAGTGGATGCCCCCTGTGAATCTCTGGAGTTCTCTCTTTCTGTGCAGCTCCTTCCTTTATGGCTTTATGCCCACAAATTCTAGTTCAAGTGGAAGTGGAATAGGGTATACACATGGTTTCACCAGGGTATGAAAATCTTTAAGCTTTTGGCCAGTTATTTTTGGACAGATGTCAAGATGGAACTGTACTGGAAAGAGAGAGAGAGAAAGTTAAAGTATGTGTCCTAAAAGCTTCTATGTGAAACTAAGAGGGGTGCCTGGCTGGCTCAGTCTGTGGAGCAGTGGCCCTTGATCTCAGGGTCATGAGTTTGAGCATCATGTAGAGCATGGGATTGTTTAATAACTAAAACTTAAGAAAAAGCTAAGAGAACACACACAATGCTGCTTTGAGATCTACCAGAGACAAGAAAGACACAGGTTACAGTTCTTAGCAGTTTTGACACCAAGCTGGCATCCTCAGTGAGGTGGGACTTTATGGGCATTGGAAACATCCTGTTTCTTAGATACATTGGCAAGGATTATACATTGAGAAGCCAGGCGAGACAAAGAAATGAAGAGGAAGACATTAATGTATGACTTCCCAGGGGTTCTTCTCCTTGCTTTGAGTTGGCACAGAGGATTTAGATGGGTCTGAGTTACCTGAATTTTGTGGGAGGGGACCAAGTCAGAGAAATATTGCTGTGTTACCTTTTGGTAATTTTATAGACTGGTAGTCTGTGAAATACTCTTTGTTTCACAAGATTTCTGTTGGTTGGTGCAGGGGCCAGAAATGAGAGACTATCAATGACTTAAATGCTGTCACAGGAGGAGCTGAACTCTGATTACTGTACGTCAGAAGGTTACTGCAAGGAAATACTGAATTAGCAAAACTGTGGAGTATCAGGGAAAGACTTGTAGGTTATCCTACCTCACAACTGATGACAGTCTCAACTTATTTGTTGTACCAATTGCTGATCATAATTGTCTACAAGGGCAAAAAATGAAAGTCCATGTTTATGTAAAATAAATGGTTATTTAAAAAAATATATATCACTTTGGGTCCTAGCAAATGTTACTGGACAAAGTGATCCCAAGCAGCTTGTTCTGATCAGGACAGACATTTCTTTGCTTAGGATTTTGTAATTTTCCTCTATTGTTTGAATCTGAATGGTATTTCTGAGCACAAAGAAATGGATTGAGTTTGGAGGACTGAATTTAATTGGAACACTTGCTCATCTTATATGTGTTTACATAATGGTCATAAGAATTATGGATATTAAGATCTAATACTTCAGAGATAATATAGGAGTCAACAAATTGTGCTATATAAATTATACTATATAAAATTTCTGGAAAGCTAAAGGTTTTGTTAATTTGTTTTTTCCTCCTCTCCCTTCATGTTTCCTTTTATAGTAGAAGTGATCTTTATCATCTTACAGTGCTGTGAGGGCTAAAATTTTAAAAGTGTGTGATTCGTGCAAATATAGTAATGTTGTTCAGTGGAGAAAGTAAATGTCAAGTAGATAATGAAGATACTCAATTGATTATAAAGTTTTGTTTAAAAGGTAAATATTATTCTCTGGATAAAGAAAAGGATTAACTATGTGTAAATATAATTTTCTATAAATTTAATTTTTGGTATGAATTTAAACTGTATTTTGAGTAGAACCTTTTGTTTTTACTCCCTTTTTAAAAACATTTTACTTTGAAAAATATTCAAACTTACAAAAGAGTTGCAGGAATAGCATAATAAACTCCTTATATTTTTACACACACACACACACACACACACACCCATCATCATTATGTTTATTTTTGCTGACCTCTTTGAGACTCTATTTTTCCGATCGATGATTAAATCTAGAAACGTGTAGTATTTAGTTTTCTCCTTTATCGTGGTTAATTCGGAATAGCCCTTTTGGTTTTTCATGACATTGATGCTTTTGAAGAGTGCAGATACGTTCTTTTGTGAAATGTCAGTTTGGGTCTCTGTGATGTTTCTTCATGATTAGGTTCAGCTTACACATTCAAGTTTTATCTTTCACATGATATCAGTTTGTTCCATTAACTGGTGGTATTAACTTTATCATTCAGTTGAGGTTGTGCCTGCCAGGCTTCTTTTTAAGTTACCATTTCTGGAATTAGGAAGTAATCTGTGAGGAGAATCCCTTGAAACTGGGCAAATACTTTGTCCTAATCACACTTTCACTCAATGCATTTTTAGCATCTACTCATGGTTCTTGCCTGAATGAATTGTTACTGTTGCGGTGATTTTCTAATTCTACTGTTTCTTTCACATTTATTATAAGAAAGGACTTTCCCTCCTGGGTTAGTTTGCTAAAGATGCTTTGACAACCTACCATAAACTGAGTAGCTAAAACAGCAGAATTTACTCTCTCACAGTTCTGAGGCTGGAAGTCTGAGATCAAGGAGTCAGCAGGATTAGCTCCTTCAAAGGCTGTGAGGGAGGGATCTGTTCAGGTCTCTCTCACTGGCCAGTAGATGACTGTCTTCTTTTTATGTTTCTTCCTTCCCTGTATGTCTCTGTGTTCAAATATCCCTTCCCCCTTTTTATTGAAGGATAGTTGACACAGAATGTTACATTACTTTCAGGTGTACAACATAGTGATTATGCTATGCAGAGAACAAGTGCAGCTACCATCTCTTACCAAACAATGCTATTACAACACCATTGACTATATTCCCTTTGCTGTGCCTTTTTAAACAAAATAGTATTTTATTTATTTTGAAAGAGAGAGAGAGAGTGCATTCAAGCCAGTGGGGGAGGGGCAGGGGGAGAGAGAGAGAGAATCCCAAGCAGACTCCCTGATCAGTGTGGACCCCCACACAGGATTTGATCTCAGGAAAAGTGAGAACATGACCTAAGTTGAAGTCAAGAGTGAGCCGCTTAACTAACTGGGCCACCTAGGCACCCCTAATGTACTTTTGATCCCTGTGACTTACTCATTCCACATATGGAAATCTGTATCTCCCACTCTCCTTTACTGATTTTGCCCATCTGCTCCCCCCCCTCCCCTCTGGAATGATTAGTTTGTTCTCTGTTTAGGAGTCTGTTTCTGCTTTTTGTTTTGTTCATGTGTTTTTTTTTAACTCCACACATATCATATGGTATATGTTTTTGTCTGACATACTTCACTTACCATAATGCCCTCTAGTCCAACCATGTTGTCACAAATGGCAAAATGTCATTCTTTATTATGGCTGAGTACTATAATATATATATATATCTATCTATTGATAGATACTTGGACTGCTACTATATCTTGGCTTTTGTAAAGGATGCTACAGTAAACGTAGGGATGCATATATTTTTTTAAGTTAGTGTTTTCATTTTCTTTAGGTAAATACCCAATAGTGGAATTACTGGTCACATGGTATTTCTATTTTTAATTTTTGAGGAAGCTTCATCCTTTTCCACAGTTGGATGTACCAATTTATATTCCCACTGAAAGTGCATGAAGCTTCCTTTTTCTCCACATTCTCACTAATTCATGTTATTTCTTGTCTTTTTGATTTTAACTTATGTAAGGCATTATCTCATGGTTTTCATTTGCATTTCCCTGACGTTAGTGACGTTGAACGTATTTTCGTTCAAATATCCCTTTTTGTAAGGACACCAGTCATATTGGATTATGGCCCACTCTGACTTCACTTTAACTTGATTACATCTATAAAGACTATCTCCAAATTATGTCACAGTCTTATTTACTGGGGGTTAGGATATGTGAAATTTTTTTTTGGTTGGGGAGAAACAATTAAACCCATAACATCTCCCCTCCTTGCCTTTATTTATTATTAGTATGGACTCAAGTTTTTTTTTTATTATAATCCATTTCTGTCATTACTAATTTTAATACTCAAATTATTTCAGATTTGGCCTACAGGAGCTTCTCTGGTCTGGCTCTGACATCCTTTCAACATGTGTACCCATCATTTTTTGAGCACTGCTCTACTGTCTGCTCTAACATGCTCCTAATTCTTTTTATACTTTCCCTGTCCCAGTCCTGAAATTAGCCTTTTCTCCAAGGAACTCTGGTTCTTTTTAGAGCTAAGCTCCATTTTTTTTCTAATTCAAAGTTGGTTAGAAAACATAATGGAAGTTTGAAACTATAAACAACAACTGGCAGTTTGCTGAGGAATCTTGTTTGTTTTGTGAATGTTGACTTATAACCCTGAGACGAAAAATGCTTGTTAGGGTGACCTACATTGGTTAAAATGCTTGTTGTAGAAAGCTTCTTTGTTCACATACATTTCTAACTGTATTTTCCATAATGTGTTGACTTTAACTATTATGAAACTATCGTGATCTCTCAGTCTGTCTCTAGTTAACCGGTACAAAAGTTACTCTGTAGATTCTCTTAAAACCAGGCAAATAGTTAATTAATTAATTTTTTGTACTGTTTCACTTATTTTTATTTCTCTCAGCATTCTAGGAACCCAACTTTAGATAACTTAATAACATCAAAATAAAATAGTTTGGTTAAGTCATTCTGACTTTAAGGCCGGAGGACTGAGTGGCATTTATGCTGCCCCTTCCCCATCTTGCCGGTATCCCCCATGGGACTCTTGAAGAGCTCAAACCCAACTTCACAAACCACATCATTACTCCAGCAAGTCGCTGCCAGTAGGAGGTTCTCCTAAGATGAACCCTCTTTGCCAATCACATGAGTGGGCATGGCAAGCAGTTTTGCACTGAGAACTTGAGGATAAATGGGCCCAGGGAAGTGGATTCTTACTTGAATATATATATAATACATATATAATATATATATATATATTATATGTGTGCATGTGTGTGTGTGTGTGAGTGTGTTATATCTTAGATATCTATCTTGGATATCACAATCTTAGAGGTATAATTCTGATCTAGATATCTTTAAACAAGGTATGTGTACCCATGGGGGACTTCCCAGGCCTACACAGCTTAGGCAGCTTTAAGGTAATCATTTTGTAGGTACTCAGCTTCTCTTGTATCCCTTTCTAAAGCTGATCTACCCAAGAACCAATCCTGCGGTCAGTGTTTCTTTCTCCTTTCCCATCTCCCTTTCCACAGTTAACTGTCTCCTGTTTTACAAAGAAAATGTGTACCTTTCACCCATCTGAATCTTATTATGAGGCATTTCCCAGGGTATAAAAAACTTAGGGGCATTTGAAACTTAGGGTGTTTGAAACTGTAGAGCTCCTAAATAAGAGCCCCTAGATTTGGTAAAGTGGACAAACAAAAATAATGGGAGAGAGCAATGCCTGATTTCATTCAGGTCACAAACTCATGGAAGGGCTCTAGGTCCACTTTGTTTCTGTCTATGTGTTGAAATTGGGATTCAGAAACAAAAGTGTGCTATGGAGCACATATTGACATTTTTACTTAAATTGAAAAGTGACAAAAAGAAAGTCCCATTTCACTAATTGGTTTGACCATGAGAACTCTTTGACAGTGAGGTTTTATATAGTGGTTATGTTTCATTAATTGAATAAGCTATATCTGAAACTCCAAATATGTTTTAAGATAGAGATCACTCTCTGTTATTCTATTTTGATGTTATTTACATATAGTAAATAATATTCAATATACTAGACACTGGATATTTGTAGCTTTTACATTTGAGATAAAAATTTAGATTCAGTTTAAAAATATATGAGGAGGTATATAATTTTTCAAAATTGGTGTCAAATTGCCAATATTTTAGGTACATTATAAAGCAAAGCTTCAAGTTTAGTATCCCACAATAACTTGAAAAAAATTATGCTTTGAATAATAGGGCGTGAGCACATTCAGAGACCTTAAAGACCCTCACAACTTAATTATGAGAAAACTAGGATGCACAAATATCAGTGACTAACCCATATCCATACTCTAAATAAGGAAAGATCCCAGCTAGTTCTCCTAATTTGTTAGTACACTGTTCTTTATATTCCTTATAAAAGGACTATAAAATTGGCATCGACATTCCACAGACTTTGATTATACAAGGAAGCATAAATATACCATAGAGCGTAAGAAGCCCCATGTGTAGAGTTCTACTATGTTATAAATTTGTTATAAATTTAGCTTTAAAATGATATAACATGTATACTGAATGTTAATTAAGAACTTAATTTATAGCATTTTTTCTTACATTCTTAACATTTAGAAGGGCTGTTAGAAATTATTTTTATAGCACAGATCTTTTAAAATGCCATCCAGGGAGCTATAGATCAATTTTTCATTGTCTTTCATTAATTTTTTCTTGGCAAATAAAGGCATTCCAAGCTGTCACAACTATCATTAATTTACTAATTAGCCATCATAATACATTGTAGAAGAAAGAACGCTAGTCTCAGGAAATAGGAGTCCTGGACCTTAGTCCCAGATCTATCACTAATTTGTTGTGTGACCTTAGATCTTACTGTGTGTATGTGTGTTTGTCACAACACTGAATAGATTTTACTCTGAAGACCAACTCTAACTGATAACAGTTTCCTGGGGTTTTGCAGTAAGATGCAAATGATTCTAAGGCTACTTTTGACATTTGTGGGAAAGGGTGGTATGACTAGTTTAGAATATCTATTATGGGGATAATTTAGGAATGTTGTGTATTTATCAACCCATATGATAAAAATATTTATGTTGTCAGTATTTGGTCTTCTGGTACAAGAGAGGTGTGTATATGTATTTCTTCCTTCTAAATAAGGGCTTACTAAAAAAATAAAAAGTCAAGAACAGTCATATTTTCTTCAATTAATGTTGAAGTATTTGCCCTTTAAGAACAACAAAAAAAAAATAACGGACAACATCATCTTGCCGTTCATCTAGATTTACAGCTTACAATAGATCCATGAAGGAGAATTAGAAATGCATTTATAGGAATTTGAGGGAAGGCCAATGAGTTTGTTTTTGAGGGACAGTTGGGTTGTGGGTAGAGCCTCTTAGAAAAAGCATTGTGTTTGACTCCTCATTTTCCATTGTTTGTTCTGTTCTATTTCCTTGCAGGTCTAAGGAAAAGTTTTGCTTGGTTCAACCAGAGATTATTATCTCTTGATGATAAACTCATTGCTACTAAATTCTCATATCATAACATTATATGCAATTTATGCTAGGTGGCAAGGCCTTTTATAAATCCCTTACCAAAGATTGGCAGTTCCTAGTATTAAAGTCTCTGGAAGTGAGCTTATTATGATCATAAGATGAGCATAGAATTATAGTACTTGAATTAGCATGTGTTAAAGTGTCATTAAAAAGGTTCCAATGGTATATTGGACACCTGACTTAAGGGGCAATCTATTATAATCAGTAGGGGACTTGTTTTCCATTTTATCTTAGAATGTTGTCTAACACATTTATAGGACTGTGTTTTTACTAAATTATATTCCCATGAGACAATTTTTGTGTTTGTGGAACTCAAGGAGAATAGTGTCTGGGCTGAAAGGTTGGCAATGCCCAGATCTATCTGAGACTATGCTACAGCTAATGGATGGGTGCTGTGTGACAGAATTTCAAGAGTTTCAGCATGTTGGAAAGATAATAGAGGTCATCTTCAAGTACAAACATTCTAAAAAGAAGCAATTGACTTACATGCTCAATTTACTCCCTTTTATGGAATATAAACTATTATGGAAAATGGGAGGCTGAGCTGAGATGGTATAATGTGTGGGGGTTGAAATCTATGTAAACTCATCCAGGGTGAGTCTTTGAGTCTTAATTTGAGATGCCGCATTGCATACTCTGCTTTGCAGACTCTGAGGAAGCCATGTTAAAACAGGGAATCAAAATAATGGGCTGGGATTCTGAAATCTCCATGTGGCAAAGACTGCTGATTGCTCTTCACTAACCATTTTCCTTTCTCATTAGTAACAGAATTTCTTTCAAATCAGTTTTAGCAGAGCAGGTGACTGATTACCCAGCTGGAGAACACATTTGAGTCAAGGTGTAGTGTGTAAATAAATTTAAGTTGATGGGATGTGAGCAGAAATATGGTCATCTCCTTAGCACCTGTTTGCCTTGGGTTGTCTTTTCTCCCTTGTCTGCTGGCTGGAGAATGGTGACAACTGGATCAGCCTTGGATGTCATGAGTCACCAATGATAGAGCCACCCTGGGAGCTCTAGACTGCCTTGGGGGAAATAATGAACTTCATTTTTATTATAAGCCACTATGTTGTGGGGTCCTTTGTTATAGCAGCTGATGAATACAGGAAATACCCAGAAGTGAGGTCTTACATAATAATAGTTAAAACTATGCTTAGCAGTGTGACAGTGGGTTACAGACAGTATATTCTGCAAGTTCTCATGCTACTGACTGTAAATTGTTTAAAAAAATATTTGGTAAAATTTAGTATATAGTAATCTGGAAAACAGACTACATGCTTATTGAATCTGTTGGTCTAGGGTGACTACATAAAAAAAAATCTCAAATATTTGATATTTATTGGCTCCTTCTTCCTGGTTTTTGCAAAAGAGAGATGAAAGCAGATGGGATCCAGTTTTGTAAGCAGTGATAGAAAGGAATGTAGATCTGCAAAAGGAAAGTCTCTCTGCCTATGACCTGTAGGATAAAATCTGGGGATTCCCAGGGTTGGAAAAGTCAACTCTCTTGGAGCAAACTTATGAAGATAAAATTGTCATTCAGAGCTTTTCTCACAAACCTGTTAGACACACATCCAGACCAGGGAACAACTCCATGGCAAGGATCTGATTATGGGCATTGTTTTTCCTGCCAAGCTTATTGTTTAGAATGGCCTTAGGGCAGCAGTCATGAAACTGAAGAAATATAGAGGTCAGTAAATAAAGGGAAGAGTCACTTAGCTTAAGAACTATGCCTGAAGGAGAACTTTAGGAATGGTTATTGCACTTGGAACTTTGCAGAAGCAAATCTACAAGAGCCTACCACAGGTTTTAGAGAATTGTTTTGCTAAAGAAACAAGTCTGGCCTAGAAAAGCTTATGATTGTTTTAAAGCATCTTCCCTTCTTCTGAATGTGTCCCAGCAAAAACTGACATATGTGTCAAGGATCACTTTTTTGTTATGGAACCACTACAATGGTGAGCAAGAGAAAACCATCGAGAGAGCAGTGCTGGTGACTACAGAGAATAATTGACAAGGAGTTGCCTATTGATGAACAAAACCACATTCCAACCAAGAGATCTCCTATACTTTCAGGGCAAGAGTCCTTCATAAATCCTGTCCAGAAGAATTCATCATCCCTGCAGATCATTCATTGTTGTGTATGTCCCCTTCTTGTCTTTTATAAATTGGAAATTTTATGACAGTTATTCTTGTCTTTCTCTGCCATTGCAAACGCATGTATGCGCATGTGTATGTGAGAGAGAGGAAGAAAAAGGAAAAAGGAGGGAGAGAGAAGGGAGAGAAAAAATGGGAGAGATAAAAAGGTGAAAAGAGAGGGGGAGAGAAGAAATGGAGAGAGGGAGAGAAACAGAGAGAGAGGGAGAGATAACATTTGGGTACTAGTCTATAGGTCACAGAAATGTGAGGAGCCTCATTTGGACCTGATTGAAAGGACTTTGCATCACTCAGAGACCTAGGACTTTGAGCTGAATGAAATGAAATGGAGGGGTTTGGGGAGAATGTGAGTGTGCTTTATATGTGCAAAAAATGCTGTGCGTGAATACTGAGATGACCAGAGAGTTGGACTAGAACAGAGACTACTAACTTCTTCCTAGTATCGTTTTTCTTCTTTTTCTTTTTAAATGTTTACTTGTTGACTTTGAGAGAGAGAGAGAGGGAGAGCAAGTGAGTGAGTCCAAGTGGAGGAGGCGCAGAGAGGGAGAAAGGGAATCCCAAGTAGGCTCTGTTCCCACTGTCAGCACAGAGCCTGACACAGGGCTCAATCTCACAAACTATGAGATCATGACCTGAGCCGAAATCAAGAGTTGGATGCTTAACCGACTGAGCCATCCAGGTGCCCCTCTCTCCTTTTAATAAGAAAAGTTTCTCACTCAGCTAGAAGTGGCATTTCCAATCTCCCTTGCAGCTAATTATAGACCAGTGAGATGTGAGCAGAAGGGATATATATGATTCCTGGGTTATCTCCTTCAAAATTGATTCACTTGACCTAGACGTCCTGTTTGTGTGTGTGTGTGTGTGTATATATATATATATATATATATATATATATATATATGCACATATATACTGAATAGGGAAATAGTGAGAAGTTGGGCAGCCTTGAGAGCTGAATATGGGGGTTGGACAAGTTGACATTACTAGGCTGGTTCACATCCAGATGCTCTGTGAGAGAGGAAGAAACCTCAATCTTATTCAAGTCACTGTATTTTAGAGATGTTTGTGGTATGTTGTCAGAATAGAGGAACTTCTTTCTCCTAATATTATGCAAGTAACCCTGGTGGTAACACCAGAATGATTTGTTGGGATGTTACTGCTAAGCACAGAGGAAGTATGACCACACGGTACCAGACGTCATTGGGGGAACATCTATCTACTCCTGGGGTTGCTGATGTCTGTCTTGTACAGTGATAGATAAACAGTGACATGGTTAGTTTTTCTGAATCTGGTATTATTAGCTTGATTACCCTTTTTTCAGGAGAGACTTTCATTGAATGTGTTTATGTAACTGATGACATTTTTATAGGGCTGGAAAATATTTTATGCAATCCCAATGTGTATTTATATCATTAGTCCAACCCCCAGCATTCTTGGAGACTCTTCCCAAAGGATAAATTAATATATTAGTAGAGATGACCTTTAATGAACAGCAACAACAAAAATGGAATGAGATACACCAAATAATGGATGCTATATGGATTTTACAATAATGATACCATAATAACACCACTCAAATGAAGTTATGGAATGCAATTTTACCTATAATTTTATATTGAGAATAAATGGAAAATGTACATTAATGTTATTCTAGAGGCTAAAAGTAGAACCCAGCTCCCTTGGGCACCTAGAAGAGACCCATTGTCACATTCATATTGGCAGAGAGAGAGAAAAAGAGAGAGAGAGAGAGAGAGAGAGAGAGAGAGAGACTGACTTAAGAGTGACATTATATTCTACCATTTTAGTTTAGCCAAAATTGTGGTGATCTAATTAATATTGTGATTTTAGTGAGGCAAGGATCTGTCATAGTTATTGATTATTAACTGATTTGAGATGTTTTGCATCAAAATATATCACACAAGTAAGGAAACTTGTTTGTATATAAGTATGATGCATAGCTGAGATGTATACATCCTTTTTTTTTTTTTAAAGTTTACTCATTTTTGAGAAAGAGAGAGAGATAGTGAGAGGGGCAGAGAGAGAGGGAGAGAGAGAGAGAGAGAGAGAGAGAGTCCCAAGCAGGCCCCATGCCATCAGCACAGAGCCTGACATGGGGTTGAATCCACCAACTGTGAGATCATTACCTTGGCCAAAGTTTGATGCTTAACTGATTGAGCCAGCCAGGCACCCTGGGGATGTACAAATTCTTATACCCACAAACAAATTGATAGTCCAAGGACTACACTGTGGTAGGCAGTCTTCATAGGTACACTAACAAATGGATTAATAATATTTGTAAGAATGAACCCCAAAAATATAAAATTGGCACTCCAAGATATTTTGGGATAGGCCAATAATTATATGGGACTGTGGAGAAGATAGCACAAAATATCAAAATAAAGATGTTGTTCTTGGTGTTAAGAAACTACTCCAGGGGCACCTGGGTGACTCATTCAGTTAAGCGTCTAGCTCTTGATTTAAGCTCAGGTCATGATCTCACAGTTTGTGGGATCAAGCTTCTGGTTGGGCTCTGTGCTGATAGTGCAGAGCCTGCTTGGGATTCTCTCCTCTCTCTCTCTCTCTCTCTCTCTCTCTCTGCCCTTTACCCCACTTGTGTTCTCTTTCTCAAAATAAATAAATAAATGTTAAAAAAATAAAGGGGGGGCCTGGGTGGCTCAGTCGGTTAAGCCTCTGGCTTTGGCTCAGGTTAGATCTCACATTCGTGAGTTCAAGCCCCACGTTGGGCTCTGTGCTGACAGCTAGCTGAGAGCCTGGAACCTGCTTCCAGTTCTGTGTCTCTTTCTCTCTCTCTGCCCCTCCCCCTCTCATGCTCTGTCTCTCTCTGTATCAAAAATAAATAAAACATTAAAAAAATTTTTTTTAAAAAGGGGCTTCTCCAGCCTCAATAACTGATCTCTAAGAACTCGGATTTATAAGCATGATCAATAAGGGAGCTGTGAATACTACTTATGAGGCCATGTGATTTAAAATATTACCATGATCTGTCGTTATGTACAGAGTTCATGGCGGTGTCTGAATCACTGCTCATATGGAGTGCCCATCGAATTGCAATTAGCAGTGAGTACACTGCTTGTGTTACTCTGTCCAGTCCTGTTCTCCCTGCCTCTGATAATGAGGGTATGTTTGCAATACAGCTGTGGGAAGCTGCAGGAAAACTACCTGGTATTAGTGTTAGGTTTATAAACTCAGATTCTAACATACTGAGTTAGCACATCAGTCCAGACACTAATTATTATGCATTTGAATCTGGCACAGATTGTTTTTGTGCTTAAAAATCTAGTTAATTTTGGAAGTCAAACATAATAGGAGTATATTACTTCATTTATAGCTCTGCCTTGATATTCTTCAAAGTAATTTAAAAGCACAAAAAGTAAACTTTTACTTTAAATGTTTTCCTGTGGTGGGTAGCATATAAATTCTTTATGGTAATGGCCTAAAATTTGGAAAGGTTGATTCAACAGTGAGTAGGAGAGCCTCTTTCATTTCCTTTATTATAGGTTGTTAGCATTCGAATGTTCTCAGTGCTCTTGAGAAACAGAATAAAAACTTTTCTTCCCTACCCCAATTTTTCTTTCTACTCCATAACTTTTGGCGAACTGCTCGGCCTGTATCTGAGGCAGGCTGGAGCGAGTTTGCGTACAGGCATTTCAGGGGGCAGAGTTAGTAGTTTTGCAATCTACAGTGCTTCCCTTATGTCAGATCGTTAAATATAACTTAGGTGCAAAGAAAGGTTTTTTGCATGACGTTTTTATTATTGTTTACCTGTAGCAGAAAATGGTCCTAATAAAACTTCTAGGCTTTTAGTTCCACAGGCTGACATTCTGAATGACTAAATTATGACAGTTCAAGCTTTTTTTCTGCCAGAATGTGTCAGAATGAGCCAGACAGAGTGCTAGAGATGTTGAAATTGATGTTTTCTGTCCCTTGACACTTTTGGTGTCAGAAGCTGCCTTGCTCTGGTAGTGAGTTTATTTTATCTACCTGTAACTGTGGAAATTGTTGTGAGACCAGGAGACTTAGAGTGATGAAGGAATGGGACTATTTTGGCCAATGCTATACTTAGGTTAATATTTATAGGGTCATAAAATTTTTAAATGCGAGGGATCTTTGAGATGATTAAATGTCTCTTTTTAGGCTGGGTTAAGTTGAGCCCATTTAACAGTCTGTTGCTGGTGGTTTTAGTGTTGGTGGTTAAAAAGTATTGAAGCAATGCATAGGTCAAAATCTGGTCGTTACCTAAGAAGTTCAGGCCCTATTCTCTCTCCCGGTGACTAGTGTGCCATCAGCCTGTGGTCTCTGCTTCATTGTTGATGCACACCTGTCTTCAGGCCATCCTTAATGAGAAGTCTTGCAAATGGAGCTCTTCCCTTACAATTTCCAAATGCCTAATGTTCACACCACCAAAGGCTGCATTGCTGTCTGCACCGTCGTTTTAATTTCTGTCGCTCCTTCCTTAGAAATGCATTAACAGTAGAGAAGAGAAGAAAAAGGAAGGGAAGGATGAATCTTGTAATGACAAGTTTCTATGTCAAGAGGACACATCATGTCTTCTTCCTTTGTCTCAGTGCCATCTGATTAAGCCTCTCTATCGTTAAGTGGGAGGCAGGATAATGTGATATCTAAGACCTTGGATTCTGGAGCCACATCATTTGGGCTTGAACCCTGGCTGTGCCACTTGGATCATCACTTAATTTCTTGGGGCCTCAGTTTTGTCGTCTGAAAAGTGGGGATATTACTAGTACTAGCTCATATTGTTGCTGTGAAAATTAAATTGTTTAGTATACCTAAAATGCTACGAGTACTGCCTGGCAAATGGTAAGTTTTTTGTAAGTCTTTTTTTTAAAGAGACAGAGCACAAGCAGGGGATGTGCAGAAAGAGAGAGGGAGACACAGAATCCAAAGCAGCCTCTGGATAATCAGCTGTCAGTGCAGCTTGAACTTGTGAACTGCGAGATCAAGACCTGAGCTTAAGTCTGATGCTTAACAGACTGAGCCATCGGGCAGCCCTTTTTTGTGTCTTTATTACGAGAGACACACACACACACACACACACACACACAGATCATTCTTTGGTTAAGGAAATTTGAATTACTGTGGCCCCTGCTAGAACCCCTGAAACAAGTCTCAAGATCCATGCTTAAGAGACAAAGGAAATATAACTGACACACACATTTGATACTACGGGTTTGGCTACATTTTAGTAACTTCTCCAGCAGAATGTTTGTGATCAGGGGGCTCCTGGATGGCTCAGTCATTTGATTTCTTTGCTCAGGTCATGATCTCAGGATTTGTGGGTTTGAGCTCAGGGTCAGGCTCTGTGCCAAGAGCGTGGAATCTACCTGGGATTCTCTCTCTCCCTCTCTCTCTCTGTCCCTCAACGTGTTCATGCATGTGCTCTCTCTTTCTCTCTCTCTCAAATACATAAACTTTTTTAAAAAAAAGAACATCTGTGATAATCTGTGATAAACACTAGATGAACCCCCATCTCTGTCACTGTGTTCATTGTGGACATGGGTCTGCATCGATCCTGCCCTGGCTTCCTGCTCAGATTCCTCCATCAAAGGTCAAACCAGCCTCTCTATCCTCCCTAAATTTGGAACTTCCAACTCACTGAACTACTTTTTTTTTTTAATTTGTTAATGCTTATTTATTTTTGAGAGAGAGAGACAGAGTGTGAGCAGGGGAGGAGCAGAGAGAGGGAGACCAGAAACTGAAGTAGGCTGTCAGCACAGCCTGATGCAGGGCTCAAACTCATGAGCCATGAGATCATCAGCTGAGCTGAAGTCAGACGCTTAACCAACTGAGCCATACAGGTGCCCCTGCACTACTTTTAAGCTTAAACAAAAGTGATGGGGTAAAAATGATTAACATGGAGATTATAACTTTCTTTCCACCCGTACAGAAATGAAGAGGACAGGGGTGGTGTTATCACAATTATCACCAGAAAAAACACTGGGAGCCGGAGACAAAGGACACCTCTCAGAGGTCTGGCACAGGAAGCTATTACTGTTGGTGGTGGTAGTAGCACAGCGGGGCTTGTGCTCCTGGATACTTGGAACTCCAACTTTGTAGCAGGAGAGAGAAGGTGAGATAATACTCATGGGCTATTTCTAGCCAGAGTGGGTGATTCCCAGACAAATCTCCACTCCAGAAATATTCGCCAGAACTGCTATTGTATGTAAGGGAAGTGTGGGGGAGAGGGGGAACAGAAGGGAGAAATTTTAATAAAGATTTGCTTTGGCCTACATATACCTCTCACAGGGTTCAAGAAGTGCAAGTGACGAACTTGAGATATTTTCGAAATGGTGTTTGGCTGTCACAGTGTATCTTCATGGTGTCACTGAGACTCAACCATGTGATTCCTGGCCTCATAGGTGTTACATAAGCCAGTGTCTTTCCCCAGTGGGAAATAGTCTTTTTGTTCATCACTGAGCCATACTCCTCTGTTTGTAGCTCGAGATCTCCCTTGTGCTTTGCAATATAGTTGTTAATTATCCTCCCACGCTTGCCCTTCAGCAATTATTGAAGGTACGCTATAGCTTCATGTTTGCGGTATAAATCTTCCCATTGTGAGTAATTTACCCATTTGTTCATCAGTATGAGTTTTAAAAATCCACTTAGAACTTATAAACTTTTGGGGCTGCCTGGGTGGCTCAGTCGGTTGTGTCCAACTCTTGATTTTGACCAGGTCATGATGTCACAGTTCATGAGTTTGAGCCCCGTGTTGGGCTTTGTGCTGACAGTGCCGAGTCTGCTTGGGATTCTCTCTCCCCCTTTCTCTGCTCCTCTCCCATTTGTGTGTGCAAGGGTGAGCGAATGAGCATGCTCTCGCTCTCTTTCTCTCTCTCAAAATAAATAAATGAACATGAAATAAATTTATAATTACAAACTTCTTACAAATAAGGAAAATGTTTGTTATGTTTTGCCTCTTTGTATATTTTATATAATTTATTTTTATATTTTCCTAAGTGATTTTAAAGTATGTTTCACACATATTATCTTAGTAAATTCTTGGAAAAGTTCTTTATTCAATAAAGAGGGAGGGTATTTACCCCATTTTACAGATGGAGAAATTGAGTCTTAGTGACATGAAGTGAGTTACTCAAGTCAAATGGCTAATAAATGTCAACAATATTCTGTTTCTGAGTTTCGTAACTAGATTTTCTCAGTATAGCATAAGAAGTTGGACCAGAATTTTGTTGGTCTGTATTTCCTCATTTGATACTAAGAGGACAAAGAAGAAGAAGAAGAGAAGAAGAAAGAGAAGGAGGAGGAGGAGGAGAAGGAGGAAGAGGAGAAGAAGAAGAAGGATAAGAAGGAATGAAAAAAGAAAATTCTCAGCACCTTACATTTCTATGTGAGCAGTGTCTGGATATTATTTCAAAATCTTTGGAAACAGAACCTGATTTCTGCCTTTTCATTATGCTTCTCTCTCATATTACACTGAGGATTAACACTAGGTAACTTCTCAGTATTTTGCAAAGTATCTCAGTGTGTGTTGAAGGGAATTATTGCACATGATAGAGGGGCATAAATCATGAAAACTGTGGATACGTTTAATATTTTAAGTTTCTAAAAAAATAACAAGTTATTGGGTTTGAAAGAAATATTGATGGCAAGAAATTGATGCTGACACTTGAATTATGAAGGCTGTGATTATAATGGGAATTTACAACGGAAATTTACATACATTTGATATAGTCTGTAGTATTACTATTAACTGTCTTTCCAAAAAGTTTGCTGCAGTTTTGTTGATACTTTGGTGATCTGTTGGGCGTAACTGGACCCTTCATGTGCTTAGCCTCAGAATCATATAAATGAAGGAGTGGATCAATTAATGATACATATTGCCTGTATCAGTAATAAATATTAGGATCACATGACACAATGAGGACCTCGCTTCACCTGCTATTGAATGAGGCACCTAGCACTTATGCCTGCTGCCATACTTTAAATTAATTTTTAGCAAACGGCAATTATTGCCTGTAAAACTCTTTTTTGGATGATATGAGAGCCTATAAGTGGAAATGACACAAAATTGCTAAAATGCTGTCCTCTAGCACAACACTATTTAGTGGAAGAAGAGGACTCATAAAACTGATTAAAATAGAAGACCCTGAGTGTTGTATAAAATAGCTACACAGGCAAAATCAGTATACATAATGTGTTTATATAGTCTAATTCATGATCTACATATTCAGCTATTTGGACAATAGCTTTTATAATGTTCAATTGAAGTTTAGGACCCTATATAGGTTTGGGGGACTCCTGGGTATACAAGACACCCTATTTTCATGGAAGGAAAAGATGAAACAAACACGAGTGGGAAGGAATCTGTGCAGCTATGGAGAGACACAGTGAAAGAAGGGACCAGCTGCTTCTAGGCATGAAGGGGAAGTTAAGTGCCGGAGTCCAGCTCCAGCAGGTCCAGAGTCCCCTGAAGGGGTGACGGTGTCAGGTTTTGTGTCTTTATTTACAGATTTAAGTGTTAACATGACATCAAAAAGTGGAATTTTTACTACAAATAATTCTCAGTGATAAGGTGCTTTGAAAAGGGTGCAGAAACAGGTTTGACAGAGGCATTTTTGCACAACTACTCTAATTACAATCAGGTAACTTACACATCATAGGATAACAGGATAGTCTCAGTGAAAAGCAGATAGCATACACATTTGTTTGAACTGGTAGTAAATCTTACAACTAAGAAGATAGCAGGATGTTTTCAGTGAGAAGCAGATAGCAAACACATTTGTTTATAACAATAACGCTAAGATTCAGGCATAAACAAGGCTAGGAGTCATTCTGTCTGGCTCACGGGAGGAAGAATATATTCGCGCTGGTTAGTAAATAAACCTTTTGTCAACCTTGTTCTTTGATGTTGAAGGTTTAAGCACCATAGGCACCCCAGATGTGCCAGCCTTTGCCTATGAGATTAAGTTGTAACTACTCTTACCCATCCTCATAATGGGCACCAAATTAGCATATGTATGCGCAGTAACTTATGCCTGGCTCTTGTTTGTTTCTTATTCCTAAATTAGGCTCTTTTTCTCTGGGCCAGAGTTAATCATAAATCTTGTGTTCTTTATCCCCCTTCATTATCTATGCCTTAAGATTGTGAGGCTTATTAGAAGAGCCTTTCAACAAACATCTTCAGTGCTTTGTTTAAATTCCTCTTTATAGAGGTGGGAATATGCTTCTTCCCATGAGGTATCTGCGTGGGGAATATCGGTCTGATTTGGAACATTGTGAGGCCTAATCAATAGCAACAGGCTTAATTTCACATGAGCAGTAGTAGCAGAAGGGGATGCCAGTTTCCGCTCTCATGGCAGGAGCCATGCAACGTCTGCCATTTCCTTACTGTGACCGTGTCATCCAGCAAGGCCGGTGCGGCTCCCAGCAAGTAAGGAGGCAAAGAAAGGCTTTAGATGGTATAAGAAAAACTCATCAGTGGGCAAGGAATAGAGACATTCTGGGTGGAGCCCAGGGCTTGTTGCCCTCCATATTATGCTTACCTTAAGTGGATGCTTAAAGGTTAATCAGCATCAATTTACATTTTGAGTTTCCCCAGAAAATGTGGTTTTGATTCTATTTCTCAACTTTTCTGTAATTTTGAAAGTAAAATTACTTCGCTCCCTTCCAGTGTGAAAATGGGGCTACACAGGTATTGAAACGCCATGAAAATGTAAGCACTGAAATTAAGTTGAGGGTAATATCTAGATATTCCACAATTCAGGGCACCACCATTGCTTTTTTCCATTTCTAATTGCTTTATCAGTGCAGAAGTGTTTGATAAATATGATGTATTAGCTGTGACACTAAATTGAAGAACCAAATTTTATGGAAGTTTAGAGATCTCATTTCAGATTGAAAACTTCATTTGAAACTATACTCTTCCTTTCTTCTTTTACAATTTTTTTCACATTATAATCCTTTCTGAAAATATTCATTAAATGGCACAGTAAATTGCTATCACTTATTCTTATTTTCTTTTGGAAAGATATACTCTTTCAAAAAAACAATACCTGCTAAAATACTTACAATCTGAAAATGGGGTTGTGATAGACATTTTAAAATAGAGGGCTGGTTCTGAGTTTGGAAATGAATGCCATAACAAGGAAAAAAAGACACATATGTGATTGTATAAATTATAATACTTAGTTATTTTTAAAATGTTCCAAGCACCTGGTGGCTCAGTTAATTGAGCATCTGACTCTTGATTTTGGCTCAGATCATGATTCCAGGAATGTGGGATTGAGTCCTGTGTCTGGCTCTATGTTGAGTATGGAGCTTGCTTAGGATTCTTTCTCTCTCTCCCTATGCCCCTCTCCCCCACTCTCTTAAAAAATTTAAAAAATTAAACTTGCCTTCATTTCTTAAAAAAAGAAATAAAAGGAATATATTTATTACATGTGCTTTCTTATTATTTCTAGATTATTAATAATAGATAGTATTTACTGAGTGCTTACTCTGTGCTACCCTGAACAAATTGTTGAGGTAGGTACTATTATTATACTCATTCTATAGTGGATGAAACTGAGCTCAGAGAAATTAAGCTGCATGCCCAGGATCACGGAGCTAGTCTGTGAAAGAATAGAAACCTGAGCTCGGGCTGTCTAGGGGCACAGGCTAATTGAGGCTCTGCCGTCTTATAGCTGCACCATCTAGAACGTGTAGACTTTCCAGTCTGTGCCTCAGGGTAAGAGAGGCAGATCACATGTTGGCTTCTCAGTGATTCTTTCTGGCAGTGACAAAAGCCACATCTGCTTGCAGCCTTTTTTCCAGAGCTAGTTGGGCGGCCCTTCCTAGCTGCCAAAGGGTGGGAAATGTGACGGAGCAAAGAATATTTGGTGAGTAGCAAGTCTCTGCCACAGCTATTCTCATTAAAAACTTTCCTCACAAGTCTCAAATAACAGAATACCATTGAATAATATGAATTTCAAACATTAAGCCAGGAGAGAACCTACATTAAATATTCAGAATTTCTGGGCGAACTCAGCTGGCCCAGCCTCTTCACTTCCCCTGCTTCCTCTGGTGTGGTGCTCCTTTCTCTGGGTGGGTGTGTTAAGACTCTGAGTTACATTCACTTCATGACTTAGTTTTCTGGCAGTTTCTGGACTCCACTGAATATGTGGAATTATTTTTTTATGTATTAAAATTTTCTTAATGTTTATTTAGTTTTGCGAAAGAGAGAGAGAGAGAGCATGAGCAGAGGAGGGGCAGAGAGGGAGACACAAAATCCAAAGCAGGCTCCAGGCTCTGAGCTGTCAGCAGAGAGCCTGACTTGGGGCTCGAACTCACAAGTCGTGAAGTAATGACTTGAGATGACGTCAGATGCTTAACTGACTGAGCCACCAAGGTGCCCCTGTATATGTGGAATCCTAAAATGACTGGGATTCTCTCTCTCTCAGATTTGCCTTCTCCAGGGGTCCTTCTCTTCCTACTGAGATTTGGTACTGCCTTGCAGAAGACTGACTGTTACGGTAAAGTGCTTGTCTTTTGCTAATTTCCTGAATACATATAACAACAAAGTAATCTCCAAAACTGGCAGAGGGAATAAGGAATGTTATTTATTTCAGTTCCCTTCCCCATGATTGCACCCGCCCCCCATTATGTTTTATGACCGTTGGATCTTACACAGGTGCTTGTATTCACCGATTGATCCATCTATCCATCTATCCATCTATCCAAAAAATACTTTTAAAATTCTTACTAGGTATCTTTCTGTCAGACGAGTCTCCTTTGCATCACTTTTCGATCCTCAATTTTATTAAATCCTTTTTTTTTTTTTCTGAAAATGAGCTTACTTTTCCTACCCTTTGGCAGCTAGGAAGGTCTGTTGTTTCAGACCTAGCCACTCCCCAGGGAACAAACAGCTTGCCCTGTGGTTGACACTTCTCTGCCAGTCCATTGGATTTCCCTCAAGAACTTAACCATGATAAATGAAGGACATTTAGTCCCTAGAAATGCAGAGAGAAGAAAATGTCATGTGAATCCCCAGCATTCTTTTGAGGTAGCAAACACGAGGCAGAATCCTTGACTTAAAATCTCATCATTATGCAACTAAAGTAGGACAAGTAAAAATCACAGCCATAAAACTCACCTCCTGAAATATGATAGCTACAAAAGAGGTTAGAACGGACACTTATACTGGACAGCTTTTCCTGTGAAATTTACACACAGCTAGAATAAATGCCATAATATAAACACACCTGTTGCTTCAGTTATGGCTTTATTAACACTGTAGTGCTCTTGTCTGGCTAAAATGAACATTCCAATCAGATAAACATCTGTGACCTTTGGTTCTTAACCTGGTTTTTGGTGGACTCCACAGCATCAAAATGGTATAATGGAATTTTATGCAGACCTCGGGGCTGGGATTATTGGTGCTCTGAACCAGACTTGTGCGGGAAGGAAGGTGGATTTGAGAGACAGGAGGAGACCTTTGTGCATAAGACAGCTTTTTGCTTTAAGGTATATTGAGAAAATCCTCCTTCCCAAGATACTCCTTTGCCCCTCTGCACACTGCCAGTAGCAGATATTCACTTAGTCATAGCAACAGAAATTCCACTAATTAGGATTCATTTACATTAACAAGAATCCTTTTTAAGATTCAATTACTTTAGGATGGCAATTACTAATTCACAAGTTCATGCAAATTTTCTTAGTTAGATTGCCTTTCTCTTTAATACCTAACTGAGATTAGTGTCTTTGAAGGAAATGGAAGGAGAATTTGGAATTTGTGGTGTTAGGGGGTGGAGCTGGGGAGAGGTAGAGCAAGGAGGGAAAAAGGCAATTAAAAGCATGTTTTTCCAATTATGAAAATCCTTCATGCAGTTTAGTGGAATGCTTCCGAGAGCAGGCTCTGAAGCCATTTGACTCTTGCCAGCTCTGTGACTGGGCAAGTTGCTTCATTCCCAATTACCTCAGTAATACGAAGATAATAAGACTAATAATTACATTAGAGGGTTTTGTTGTTTGTTGTTAATAGATTAAGTAAATTAATGCATGTAAAGAGATTAGTATATAGGAAACACTCAAGAAATATTAGCTATAATGAATAATTTAGAAAACACAAAAGAAAGTGAGTTGCCCAAAGTCCTATACTTATCTCTAGATCATCATACTTTAGAATGGGCACTATGGGGGCACCTGAGTGGCTCAGTTGATTAAGCATCTGACTTTTGTTCCATGAGTCCAAGACCTGACTTGAGCTCTGTGCTGATGGCTCAGGCCCAAAGGTAATATTTCTCCTTTTTCCATGATGTAGGTCAAAGTAAGGACATTTTCTGATTCAATGTTTTAAGGTTTAGTTAAATGGCATTGATACTTATTGATTCATTTTTAATATTATGATTAGAAAAAAATATTTTCAGATGATATCTGCAACATAACAGCTAACTTTGAATCTTGTTTCTGTCCTAATTAGTTGAATAATCTTAGGCAGGTCACCGAACAGTTCTGAGATTGTTTTCTCATCTATGAATCAGACACAATGGTTTCTAAGACAGTATAGTTGTGAGCATTAATTGGACAAAATTAGGACAACTGATCCTTCCTTCATCAAATATTTACTGAGTACTTGCTCTGTTCCAGGCACAATTCTGGGACTGTGCATGCAATAGTGAGTAAGGCAGACATGGTTCCTATTCTTGTGAATCTTAAAGTCTGATAAGTGCCATTAAATACAAGGAAAGGATAATGGGGAAGGACAACAATATATTGGGTGGGCAAGGAAGTCCTCCCTAAGGAGAGGACATGTCAATTAAGAGTGAAAGAAGAGAGAGGCAATTATGAGAGAGTAGTGAAGAACAGTCAGCCAAATGCCCTATGATAGGAAAGGTGTGTAGAAGGAAATGGTGGAGGTCAGTGTGCTGGAGCATCAGAAGTTTAGGAAGAGTGGTGTGAGATATAAAAAGGCTGGTCATAGACTCAATTGTGAAAGACCTTGTAGATCATGGCAGGGTTTATGGATTTTATTTTTAGATCATGGGAAAGCCAATGATGGAAAGTCAGAACTGTCAAAGATCTGGCCCTAGTGTTGTTATTTAGGTTATAAATGGTCATGAACTAGGTTGGTGGCATGAGAGGCACAAAGAAGAAAATAGATTAGTCATCTGTTCTGATAGAGAGTATAGGTTTTTAAGTATGGAATGGATATGAGAGATAAAAGAGATCGATGAACCTAGGATGATTTGGTAGATTCTGCCTTGTATATTTGGATGGCTTGTGGTAACATTTACTAAAATGAGGGAAAATAGAGAAGGAGCAAGATTTTTTAAAATTTAATTTTGGCAGGAGGGAGGTTAAGAGTTCTGTTTGGAGCATGTTAAATTTGAGATAATTCAAATAAAGATATCTAGAAGATAACTAAGTTGGACGGTATCAGATACTTGCTCAAAACCCTTCACTGGTTTCCTGAGTTAGAATAAAATCTAAAATTCCTTTTTAAAAATTTTTTTAAATGTTTATTTATTATTGAGATAAAAACAGAGCATGAGTTGGGGAGGGGCAGGGAGAGAGAGAGAGAGAGAGAGAGAGAGAGAGACAGGGTCCAAAGCAGGCTCCAGGCTCTGAGCTGTCAGCACAAAGACCGATGTGAGGTTCGAACCCACAAACCATGAGATCATGACCTGAGCTGAAGTTGGACGCTTAACTGAATGAGCCACCCAGGTGGCTTAAAAAATAATGTTTATCTATTTATCCTGAGAGAAAGAGAGTGAGAGTGTAAGGGGGGGTGGTGTGCAGAGAGAGAGAATCCCAACCAGGTTCTGCAATATCAGCACAGAGCCAGATGTGAATCCCAATCTCATTAACTACAAGATCATGACCTGGCTGAAATCAAGAATTGGATGCTTAACTACCCAGGTGCCCCGAAATATAAAATTTTTATAATGACTGAGAGGGTCTTGTTTAGCCTTCTGGTTACTTCTCTGATCCCATCTTCTTCCTTTCTTCCCCTTGCTCCCTGCTCCAGGCACACTTGACTTTTTTCTCTTTGTAGAAACTAAACATGATATTCATGTCTCCAGGCCTTTGCATTCACCTTACTTTCTACCTAGAAAATCTCTTTCCCTATGTCTTTGTTTCTTGGCTTACCCCTATTCCATTCATGTCTCTGATGAAATTTCATCTCATCAGAGATTTCTTCCCTGACTGCTCTACCTAGAATGGTTTCTACCTTTACCTTAAATACTCTGTCCCTGTATCTTTATTACTTTTTCTTTTTAACAGTTGTTACTTCTAACACATAAACATTCCACCTGTTTATTGTTTTTATGACCTGATTCCCCACTAGAAAATAAGTTTTGTGGAAGAGGGACTTTGTTAAATTCACTACTGTATCTCCAGGCCCAGACTCATATACCACGGGTACTCAGTAACTCAGTATTTGCTGAATGAATGACTCTGTGAGTCAAAAAGCAAAAGAGTATTTGAGACTAGAGCATATATTTTGGAGCCACTCGCATATAGATGGTGTGCAAAGCTCCAGGAGGGACTGAGGTGATGCAGGGGAGAGTATAGAGAGTGCAAAGAAGAGGGCCATGGCTTAGTGCTAAGACACTCCTGACATTGAAAGGTTGAATTGAGGAAGTTGGGGGAAGACTGAAGCCAATGGAGACCAAGCGGTGATAATCAGAAAAGACTGGAAGAAAAAGTTGAGGAACACAGAGACAGGATTCCAAAAAGTAAGTTCTATTAGAAGGCAGAAGTTCCCTTTTTGTTTGATCTGTTCTTCGACAACGTTGATTTTCAGCTTTCACATTATTGCTCAAAGTTAATTTCTCTACATAATTAAAACTTAGCCACATTGAGACTATTAATTGTAAATTGAGAGAAAGTACTCAATTAATCTGCTTTTGCATATCATAATTACAATCCTTCTGTCAACCTCTTTTCCTATTACTGTTGCTAAAAAACAAAATTTGAGTAAATTTGAAGATCTTATTGGCTTTATTCAGTGATTCATAATTCAAGCAGCATCTCATCTAGCAATGAGGCTCCAAGGATTTATACAAAATGGAAGGTTTTTATAGGCAGAAGGAGGGTGGGACAAGGAAGTTAAAAGAATGGATTATTTCAGGCAAGCTACCTCCCATTAGGGAAAAGCAGGAAGTCTGTCTTATCATGTCTCACTAAAGCTGATCAGGAAATTCCAGACTGATTGATTTAAAATTCCTCTACTGGGAGAGGCTGAAACTGTAGTTAGGTTAGGTATTAAGCTGTGGTAGGCTTAGCAAAAGTGATTCCATTTGGGCCTATTGTTTCTTTTTAATACTGTTTATTAATATATCTATTTGGCAAATACATAGAAATATCTTCAGCCTTAAATTCCTTCATAAGATTATTTTTGTTCCCACTGACTGTTCTTTTGTCTTTGTAAAAGTATAACTATATAGTTTAACAAATGAAATCAAAGTAGCCCAGAATAGTTGGGCTATTAAAAGAAATAGGATTATTTGTCTTTGATTATTTATATACCAGTATCCTAAAAGTGGCAAGAACACTATGAAGACATGATAAAAGTTGTTTGAAAATGGTAGGATGGATATTAATATTTGATCTATTCAACAAATATAGATTTAATAAATCAACATTTTAGGTTGGGTGCTACTTAAACACGGGGTATTTGATTTTATTTTCTAAAACATAATCAGAAAGTTAATTTTCTTTCATTGTTGATGTTACCAAATAATTTCCTTGGTTCTGAACTACTTAAAAAGGTCTTAAATAAGGAAAGGCAAACATGTATTTTCATAGGTGATTTTATCTGTCCTCTAATATCCTGACTTATTTCAGTATTTAGAAATGTATTTAATGTCAATCACCTTGGTCACTGGTAAAAAACATGTTATTTGCTTCTTGCAGAAAAAAACTATTCCTTCAATTTAGATACCACATAGTGTTTCACACTGTTCTCTTGGGCCACAAAGAAATACTGCATTCTCTGGTATTAGGACAAATCATATACAATTACAGAAGGTAGCTTTTGCTTGAAGTTATTTGTTACTGGTCCAGGCAGTGTTTATTGTTGCATATAGAATACTTTAGGTTTTGATAAAACTCTAAAACCAGTTTTTATTAGCTTCAAGAAATCTGCAAAATTGTTTTTCTTATAATTATTGTTTCTGATACAGGTAGGACAAAATGTTCGGAATTTGTACCTTCATATTAATTTCACTTTGAAATGTAAGAAATGAAGGCTTGAACACTTGAGTTTTATTATTATACTTGGAAAGTAATCTCTCTTTCCCTCCCTGTTTTTTTTCTTTCTCTACTCTTTTCCTTCTGTTTCACAAAGATTTAAAGTGGCATACAAAATATAAAGAATAAGTGAAAATAAACATAAGGCCAATAAGAAACATGAGGCAAAGAAAAAGTCAAAGATAAAAAAGTAAAAAGGGAATTAGGAGTAAGGTTAAGTGTCCAAATTCTAGCCCCAAATTGCCATGTACTTGTTAGAGGTAGGCTGTGAATGTGAAACTAAACTTTCTAATTGGCAATATGAGCGAGGGAGAACAGTACGTTTTACCAAAAGGAGAAATAAGTCCGTCACTTAGAATAATCATTATCTTTCCTGACAGTGAGACCAGAAAGACTTTTTTCTACCCTTGGCCTTCATAGAGGGAATGCTATGTATGTAATGAACAGTCTTTGACAACATTCTTAGTAACTCATGGACTTATGGTATTAAACCAAAGTACAACTCAGTAAAAGTAATTTAGGTCCAAGAGGGAAGGGGTGCTTATCCTAAAATGTAGTCAAGGTTAAATACTCCCTAATGATTTACTCTCACTGGATTACATAATGTTTAGATGAATGGCAAATTTTATATCCTGTATGATATAAGATAGATGTAGGTTACATCTATTAGTGGTTAGTAAAATTAATTCAGTGGTTTGCAACCAACTTTTAAAAAGAACAAAAAAAACAGAAGAGAGTAAAAAAGAAAAATCAGAGTGTCTTAAGAAACTTCATGATTTCTTTCAAATGTGTATATTGGGTCATGATGCAAAATGCATTTCTTACTCTGAGTCTAGTTAAAAGGTATGAAAAATCCTGTGTTGAGGCAATTCTCACAGACTGTCTTTCATGCCTAATTTTGCAGAAGGTATTGCTTGGCAGTAACTCTCAGATTATATCCCTTGGCAAGCACCCTGAAAACTGCAATTCTGAGTTCAGTCCTCAGCTGGGGGCTGGGGGTGGGGTCATAGAGGTGGGGGGTGGAGAGAGAAATATGGAAATACACTTGGAAAAATGGAGGTCACTGATAAGTCTTCCACACTGCTGTGTGATGGTGAACCAAGACAGTAGACACCAGGGGGTAACAAGAAGCTTTCCGGAAGCAAAAGGAAAGACTGCATAACTCAATGCATAGCTTAGTATGGAGCCTCAGCTATAATTCAGTTAAGTCTTGGAAGTCACCCATCCAAAAGAATAATTTTGGTCCTTTTTACAGGCAGTAAGTATAGTGTAATTTGTAGTTCCCGTGATAAGTAATAAGTTGACTATATAATTTTGATAAAGTTACATTATTTACAAAAGAATAACCTATAAAAAGTATCCTTGATTTCCACAAGGTAAGTCTCCTGATGCTAAATACTATTTCAACTCTAGAATTTGATTCGTTTTCTGTGACTACAATTCAAAGGAAAATTCAACCTGTTTCCTCTCAGAAGCTTCAAAAGTGATTTCCTGTGTTTAGAAGTGCTATACTTACAAATGTCTTGGGGGCACCTGAGTGCCTCAGTCGGTTGAACATCCAATTTTGGCTCAGGTCATGATCTCGTGGTTTGTGGGTTTGAGCCCGCATCTGGCTCTGTGCTTGACAGCTTGCTTGGAGCCTGGGGCTTGCTTTGATTTTGTGTCTCCCTCTTTCTCTGTCCCTCCCCCGCTTGCACTCTCTCTTTCTCTGAAAAATAAATAAATGTAAAAAAATAAATAAAAAGAAATGTCTAAGGAAAATAGGACTTCAAACATGACAATCCCTGCATTCCATTTGATGCATAATTAAACCCAAGAAGAACCACATAAGGGGATGTTAGAACAGCATGGCTTATGAGGTTTTCTTTAAAAAAAAAAAAAAAAAAGATGTACTTAGTAACAGTGAATTGTCTGTTTGCTGGCCAGACTTATCCACCATCTTTAGGCTCCCTGAGATTGGAGACAATGTTACACATTTTTAAAAAGAGACTTGAGGGGCACCTGGGTGGTGCAGTCGGTTAGGCGGTGGACTCCTGCTCTGGCCATGATCTCATGGTTCGTGGGTTTGAGCCCCGTGTCAGGCTCTGTGCTGACAGCTTGAAGCCTGGAGGCTGCTTCTGATTCTGTGTCTCCCTCTCTCTCTGACCCTCCCCTGCTCACACTCTGTATCTCTCTCTCTCAAAAATAAATAAATGTTGTAAAAAAAAAAAAAGTTAAAAAAAAAGAGTTGAGTTCACTGATGTTTACTTTCAGTGGAATTCACTCTTTTTGTGTGCACAGTTCTAATGAATTTTGATATATACATACTGTGTTTGTGACCACCTTACAAATCAAGGTGGAGAACTTTTCCATTGCCACAAGAAGCTTTCCACACCCCCCTTTGCTGTCATTCTTCTTTTGGTGCTTCTGGGTCTTGGCAACCACTGATCTGTTTTTCGTCCATAATATAGTTTTGCCGCTTTCAAATGTCACTTAAATGGAATCATGCAATTTGTAGTGTTTTGAGTCTGTCTCCTACCTAGCACAATGCTTTGCGACACATCCTTGTCGCTGCATTTGTCAGCAGTTTCTTCCTTTTCAATGGTGAGTTGAATTCCATGTAAAACTCTTTATTCATTTGCCAGTTGACGGACACTGTATTTCTTGAGTGTTTAGTAGTACTAACTAAAGCTACTGTAAACATTTGTGTACAGGTGTTTATGTTGACATGTCTTCATTTCTCTTGGGCAAATGCCTAGTTGAGGGATTACTAGGTCATATGGTAAATGCACATTCAACTTGTTCAGAGCAAGCTCTTCGTAGCATCATTCCTCAACCACTTTTGGTCAAAGATCAGCACTTACAGGGAACAAACTGAGTAAACTTAAGGGAAAAACCACCAATCAGACATCAACTCCAATGAAATTATTATCAGAAAACATAGAAAAATAGACTGATTTTGACTTCTAGTTCCTTAATTATCCTCAGCTATTCTGAATTAATTGCTGATAAACAGTGAGATAGTTCAAAGCAGCAGGAAACAAGTTAGGGAAGGAATTAGAAGTGTGCTGAATCCATAAATTGAAAAATAAGTGTCTAGAGAAGAAAGGATTAGCTATGCTTACAAATCATGCAGCGTGCTTGCTTTTCTCATTTTCATTCTTTGAGCTGGAAAGTTAATAATATTTTTAATGATTCTGATTTTAAGTTAAAGGAGTTGAATTTACATGGAAGCAACATAAAAATGATCTAGCATATTTCTTTTGAAAATGTGAGCTAAAAAATCGATTTTATATGTATCGTGCTACATTTCAGCCACTTGAACAGAGACTCATGTAACAAATGCTGTCAGCCGGAAATGCTGCTCGATATTCAGGTGTTTCAATGTGCAGCTGTCCCCTCTTACTCCACAGTCTGGAAGCAGCGATCTCCTGATGTGTCGTCAGAAGGCCAGTAGTCCTACGGCACAACACCTGTGACGTTCTTCCACTTTGTCTCCTCACGTAGGGGCTGTATCATCTCACATCATCGCAGGAAAGGTGAGGAGAGCACAGTAAGATATTTTGAGACAGAAAGACCACGTTCAAATAACTTTTATTATAGTATATTGTTCTAATTGTTCTATTTCATTATTGTTCTCAATAATAATTGTGACAATTATTACTGTTATAATAATAATTACTGTGCCTGATTTATAAATTAACCCTTATTATAGGTGTTTATGTATGGGAAACAACACAGTATATACCAGATTAGGGACTTTCTGAGGCTTCAGAAATCAATCCGCTGGGGGTACTGGAATGTATCTTCCACAGATAAGGGGGGGGTACTGTATTGTCATAAATAAGAAACCAGCCCCAACAAGAAATCCATATTTTATTTTTTTAATAATTAAACATTTTTTCATTAATTTATTTTTGAGAGACAGAGTACGAATGGGGGGAGGGTCAGAGACAGAAGGAGACACAGAATCTGAAGCGGGCTTCAGGCTCTGAGCAAGCTGTTAGCACAGAGCCTGATGTGGGGCTCAAACCCACCAACTGTGAGATCATGACCTGAGCTGAAGTTGAACATTCAACTGACTGAGGCCCCCCAGGCACTCCTTTAATAATTTTTTTTTAATCTTAGAGAGAGAGAGAAGGGGAGAGAGGCAGAGGGAGAGAGAGTGCAAGGTTTAAGCAGGATCCATGCTCAGTTCAGAGCCTGACATGGGACTTGATCCCACAACCCTGGGGTCATGACCTGAGCCAAAATCAAGAGTCAGATACTCAACTGACTGACCCACCCAGGTGCCCCAGAAATCCATATTTTGGTCAAAGAATTTCTGTTGAATTTCTACTAT
Source organism: Suricata suricatta (assembly GCF_006229205.1). Taxonomy (NCBI): domain Eukaryota; kingdom Metazoa; phylum Chordata; class Mammalia; order Carnivora; family Herpestidae; genus Suricata; species Suricata suricatta. The sequence goes on along the minus strand of NC_043706.1, from coordinate 74,573,693 downwards.
ATCTTTCCTTATGGTTTTATATCTGTAAGATCTTGGTTATTTTGACAAAGCATCAATTCAGTGAAAAGCCATTTTATATCTTTAGTGTTTAGATTAATTCTTCTAACTGAGTCAGTTGTTTGAGGTCAGTTTGAAGAAGTGACTTCTGTGAATCAGAATTCATAAATGCAAAGGTTCTGTGAATGATGCTTAGCTTTATTCTTTGTTACCAATCAATGTGTTGTGGGGATTTACTCACATGGAAAGCTCTCCTGGTTTTCTTTAACTTTTTGAAATGATGTGCTTTTCAAATAATGCATTAAATATGCATTGTAGACCATGCACTTATTTGTGGCTACTGGTTTTGTAAAACAGAATTCAGAGTTATGGAAGAGGAAGTCAGATCATTCTTGGAAGACAATATTAAATTATCACACACAGAGGCACTGAATGGTGCTTAGCTAGACCAGCACATCAATCATTAAGGCCAAATTAGTCTATAGACATCTTTCTGTTTCTGAGGTCTTGCACACAGTAATGCCATGTGTAGGTTCAGTGGGTACATAAACACTGTTGGAATGTACACCCTGACACTGCTTCTTCTGATTCTCTTGGCTGTTACCTGGATTTTACACTTTCATATTTCTATATTTTTGACTGAGGTATTCATTCCTATTAACAACCATGTGAGGCAACATTGGCTCTTACAATTATCTTTTACACTATAGTATGAAAGAAGGGCAGAAGAATAGGTGTCACTGGATAGGATCCAGGGAAACTGTGGGTGACATTTCAAAGAAATGTGAAATGCCTTTGATTGGGAAAACAGTTCATGCTCTAGAACCCAAATGAATGAGCTTTTGCTCTGGAAGTATAAATCACTGTTCTTGCTGACTTACAGTCCCCCTTTGATAAGACCCTGTCACACCTGGAATAAGTACTATACAAGACTAGAGTTCCAGGGCGCCTAGGTGGTTCAGTTGGTTAGGCGTCTGACTTCAGCTCAGGTCATGATCTCACGGTCCGTGGATTCAAGCCCCAGGTTGGGCTTTGTGCTGACAGCCCAGAGCCTGGAGCCTGCTTCACATTCTGTGTCTCCCTCTCTCTCTGCCCTTCCTCCACTCACTCTCTGTCTCTCTCTCTCTCAAAATAAAATAAAGACATTAAAAAATTATTTTAATAAAAAAAAAAGACTAGAGTTCCCAAGGGAGAAATGATACTGTCTTGCACCAGGTGATAGTAGAGAGGAGAACAACTAGACTTGCTACTTGATTGTTGGGCTGGGAGGGAAGGGGGGAAAAGGCATGAGGCAAAGAAGAGGCAACAGGGCAATGTGGAACAAGCTAGAAGAGAATCACATTTTGGGGAAAGAGTGAGAGGTCCATTTTGACCAGACTAATTCTGAGATGCCTAATAGATACCAGGTAAAGATGTCAAGTAGGCTAGTGTGCTTGGGTGGCTCTGTGGGTTAAGCATCCAACTTTGGCTCAGGTCATGATGGCCACCAAGGCTCTGCATGATCTGGCTTTCTTCATCCACTTCTTCTATCTTTTCCAGTACATTCTGGACTATTACTCAATTCTAGTCATAATGGCCTTCTTCCAGTCCCTTGAGAAGACCAAACTCCTCTCTCAGAGTTCTGGCATATGCTATTCCCAGTGCCTTAAACTCTTTTCATATAAATGACCCCTTTTCAGCCACAGCTTAGGTATCATTTTTCTTCCCTGCCCTCAGAAATTAAAGTGTTCCTTCTTATAATGCTTTGTTCCTTTTCTTTGTGTTGCTTATCAAAACTTTCAAGCATATATTTAATCATTGGTTTACTTGTTTATTATTTGTGGTAGTGAAAGTAGAAATGTCCTCCTACTTCTGTATTTACAGAAGCTGGCAGAGGGCTGGGTACATGGTATGCAGCCCAACAGAGGAGCACCACAAAATAGTTGGTGTGCAGGCTCTGATGTTAGATAGCCTGATCCCAAATCCCAGGTCTATGGATAATATTTATGTAATTTTAGGAGGATTACTTTCTTTCTGTCTTTGTCCTTTTCTATCCAATCTGTAAAATAGAGAAAATAGTGATTGTCTTATAGAGAATATGTGAGGTTAGAAATTATATATGAAACTGGAATACCTACCACAGAGTAAGTGTTCAATAATTGTTTGCTAAAATATGCTGTAAATAGTCATTGATTCAACTTTCTATTGTGTATAGGTTTGTCAGAAAAAGCTCTTTTAGTTGCAAAACTATATTATTTCTAACATTAAGTAATCAAATCAAACCTCTCTAATGTTCAGTCTCTTCAACTATAAAATGAGGAAAGTTGGGTACTGTGATCTCTATGGTTTTTTTCTGGTTCTAGAATCTTCAAAAATTATATGACTACATAGTAGGTGTGGGGCTTTCTTTGGGTCTTTTTTTCTAATTACACTACAAAATAGGTTTTGTTTTGACTCCTTTTACTTGTCATAAAGTAGTCACTCTCAATTACTTAAAAAGGTGAGTTGTTTTATTTGTTTTTGTTTGTTTTAGTAAGAGTTGGAGGCTAGTGAAAATCATATAGGAAGCTTTTCTCAAATTACAGAGGTTTCTCCTTTTCTCTTGCCTTTGATTCTAGCACAGATAGGGAAGGGGTGTTGTAGTTTAAAAGCCTCCTCAGCTAAATCAAATATCCTCCTTTTGGCATCTTCCACTGATCACTTATTGTATGTATTGAGAACCAATGCTTAAAAAGTTAGGAAAGAAGAGATGCTTAGCATCATTGTCTGTATATAAACCACATATAACAGGCTTTCCTTCTTTGGACAATGTGATGACTATGACCATGTACCATGTATTCTTCCCAGTTGGGATTGTTATGAATGTCACTCTTCTGAAAATGATTCTGTTCACAGCTTTGTGCAACAGTCTCTCTCCAATTCGTAGAATTGGTCTCTTTAAAAAGTTACAGTCTCTTTAAAAAGTTACACCATAATAAAATTTAGGTCACTTGAATTTCCTTGTATTCTACTTCAGTGAAATTCTATTTAAATTTTAAAAGGCATCATGTCTTTGAAATATGTTATAATCAATTTCCAGTGAAAAATCACAACAAATCTAGGTTTTGAGTGTGAAATTTTGAGTAAGTGTTTTACTCTGATTCTTGTCTGATCTGCTTTAATTCTTTTTACTTCCCTGTTGACCAAGTAGAGACAGGGAGAGGCAGATTCACAAACATGACAGGGCATGGGAGTCGGGTCAAGTGTGGGATGCTTTGACCTTAGTATCTACCAAATTTAGGTGCCTGGAAAGTCCAAAGTGGATTTTTATTTCCTTCATGGTGGGAACTGATTTATTAGCTTAGGTGGTGACTGTGACTCTGGCTCCCTTCATGACTCTTCCTCTGTCTTAGATAAATGTCTGTTCTCTGAGGCCTTTGTTGTCTGCATTTACAACCAGGGAATTTTATACAGCTTTGAAAAAAAAAAAAACAGTGTAAAGAGAAACATTTAATAGAAATCTTTGAAACCTAGTCTTACTTGTATTTAATTTTTTTCTTATAGTTTTACTTTTTTTTAGTTTTACATTTTTCAAGTATAATCAATTTTGTTGTATAAAATTTCCATTTCAATCAGCACCTGCCCACAAAAGCTGTTCAGAGCGTTTTTAATTTATACCTGCTAAAGCTGGATCCTGTTTGCAAGGTGTTTGGATAGGAAAACTTTTTAGTTTGAGCAATCGTTTGCAAATTCTCTTATATTTGCTACTGCAGATGTAACTGAAGCTATCAATTACCTCTTTTTCTCAACATTCTCTGAAACCTCCCAGTGTTTCTGGTATCATAGAACATTTGAAATAGAAAAATAAAGTTTTGTGTAACTTTGAATGGAAAAACCAGACAGTTTTTAGGAGAGTAAAAACATAGGAGCATAAGGGAATTGCTTCACTATTCCAGATGTCTTCTCTGAACTTAAAAAATTGAATACATATCTATTCGTGGGGGTGAGATCAGAACATGTGAGTGTGAGAGAAAGCACCAATCTTCCAAAGACCCAGAGGGAATGCTCTCATTTGAATGTGGATTCTAAGCAAATGTTGATTCAGTTCCACAATATTTAATATGTGCCTGTTGTGAGCAAAACATTGTGAGAGATAAGCATAAAGCAAAGACCCAGCCTTTTGGGAATTCACAGTCTAATGGAGGAGACTGAGATTTATGTGCATGACTTCGATTAAGAAGACCATGAGAAGTGATGTTTTAGGGATAGACAGGTGAGGAATTGGACACATGGGGAGGGACTAGGGAATCCTGAGGAACTTCTTGAGCTGAGCTTGGAAAGATGTGTATGGCAAGTTACATTCTGAAATGCTTTCCATTTCCATTAAGTATTACATACTTTAGAAATAAGCTAACTCTACCATTTAATCACTTATTTATTCATTCAGCACCATTGAAGACTCTCTGTGGGCCAGTTACTAGGCATTCTTGGATTTATTCACTATTTATTCATTCAATGTACATTATTTTAGTGCTTACCGCATGCTCTTTACTACTCCAGACTCCTTACTGTATTCTCTCCCTAGGACTATAATCTTGGGAGGTTCTGAAGATAGTCAGCCATGAGAAACTGCATGGTCAAGGAGTCCAATTCAAACTTCTTCATTCTCCAAATAATTCATAACTAACCCATCATTGTTCGACTTTCTATTCATAACTTCAGTTTTTCCAAGCAGAGCCATTCTAAATTTAACTGATACCACAATTTGAGGTTAAAAGAAACAACAGTGGACTAGAAGAGAAATGTCTAGTCTTGAATCTATTATGTATTATCTTCTCTATCTTGGGCAAGTCAGTCTCTTCTTGTCTGTTCTGCCCCTTTAAGATGAGGATAATAATCTTCATTTGGTAATATTAGAGTGGGTAGTTGTGAGAAATGAGAAAGCATACCTGAAGGCCCCTTATAATCTATGAAGCATATAGAAATGTAACGTTTTATTGATTGGCAACTTTTAGTATAGCAGGTACTAGACATTTGCAAAATACTTGATGATCATGAAGTTGATGGCAAATGCTTGGTTGATGTTGAATATTATCAACATACCCAACAAGTGATCATTGAAAATGTATTTGTTCTGGACTGAATTGTGTACCCCCAAATTCATAAGCTGAAACCCTAATCCCTAATGTGACTGCACTAGGATATAGGGCCTTGGAAGAGGTAAAAGAGGTAGTTTAGGTTAAATGAGGTCATAAAGATGGGACCCTAATCCAATAGGACTGATGTCCTTATAAGAAGAGAAAAAGACACCAGGAGCACTTGTGGGCAAGGGAAAGTTATGTGAGGACACAGCATAAAGCAGCCATCTGCAAGCCAAAGAGAGAGACCTCATGAGAAACTAATCCTGCCAGCACCTTGATCTTGGACTTCCAATCTCTAGAACTTTAAGAAAATAAAATTCTGTTTAAGCCACTTAGTCTGTAGTATTGTATTATGGCATCTCTAGCAATATAATATAGAATCCTTATATAAACTTCAGTCATTTTTCACTTTCTTAATGGTTTATGCATATCACAACTAACAATTATTAAAATGTAGAAATGAAATTATTAAAATGGAATCATGCTTACCTAAAATTTTAGAGCTGGAGTCCCTTAAAAGCAGTAATAACAGATATAGAGGATTACCAGATGTTTAATGCTACAAGTTTAAGAGTTGTAGGACTATTTTACCTAATTCTATTGTTTCTTGCTGAAATTTTACCTCTAAGTTTTTGAATTACATTCAACAGATTTTATACCAAGCAGTGCACATCTGTTGTTAAAATGCACAGATGTGTTATTTGCAAGAAATATATATCTCATGGGATGCGGGAATGGCTTAGTTGGTTGAGCGTCTGACTTTGGCTCAGGTCTTGATCTCATGGCTTATGGGTTCTAGCTCTGCACCAGGCTCTGTGCTGACAGCTTGGATCCAGGAGCCTGCTTTGGATTCTGTGTCTCCCTGTTTCCCTGCCCCTCCCCTGCTCACACTGTCTCTCTCTTGAAAAATAAACATTAAAAAAATTATATATATGTATATATACAAGTAGAGGTGTCAGATCTTAGTATAATGTTCATCAAAGAAATGAAATGCCAGAAGTCTGTTATTATTTACTGGGCTCATTTTCTTACCCAGTGGGAATTATATTTATATATGCATTGATATCTTATTATCATTCAATGTGGAAGGGTTTTCACTTGTGAGATATATGTTCCTACCTTGTTCAAATTCCTAAATATTTGCATTGAGAAATACTACTTCTTTTATTTTATTTTTCAGATATTTATAACACTATGATTTTATTTTGGGTGCTTTGTTTTTCATTTAAACAAGGATTAGGAATTCATGGCTAAAATGACAATTAGTCTTCAGAGTGACTCACTTGGCACTAGCATGTACATTTTAGAATACATATAAATCAATTCTTATTCTTTGATAACTGTACAGCATCTTTTTAAGTAGACAACACTTTATTTTTAGTAAAAGCTTTAGGGCCATTTGTGAAAACTGACTAACATTGTAAGATAGGTTATAGAAAGAGTGAGTTTTTTTGGCATCTGTTACAGCCTCAACCAGAGCCTGTTTTGAAGATTTAGTTGAACAAACATATCCTTAATAAAGAAGGTGGATGATTTGAAAGTTCAGAAACTGATGTAGTCACCAATTCAGGAAACCACACCATTGTTTGGTTACCAAATTAGTGTAAACAAATAGTGTGGTGGCGATAGACGAATAGATGCTGAACAAATATTCAGCCTTGCAACAAAGAGGACTCTTTCTAGTGATTACTCCATGGTCAGAGGTTTTGTTACCAGAAGGAGAAATAAAGGAGGAGGATTAGCCATACATTCACGAGAGAGAAGTGATGGTGGTGAGGTTACCAACAAGCACCAGCACGCTCTAAAAGAATCATATGACTAGCCTAGCATGTTTACCTGGAGACCAGTCTCTTGTTAATCTATGGGCAGCTCGGTCATCATCTATCGTCTTTGTACTGCTTTCTTTGTTTGTGGTGGCTCTGCAGGAAAGGGGGAGAGGTTGAGAAGGCAATAAGAGTCTGTATAGTTGAAACGCTTTCCCCCACCCTGGAGGGGAATCAGCCTGCCACTCTCCCTACCATCGTTCTCAGTTTCTTAGAAAGAGCAGGACTGCTCTGGCTCTCTCACCACATTTTACTGAATTTAGAGCCTTTCCCAGGTGCTCAGGCCAGGTTAGCCAGCCAGAAGTGCATATGTGTGGAGGCTGCTGGTCATTCTTTGGTTGGCTTCCTGCCTGCCTCAGGCTAGATTCATAAGCATGACTGACTCTCTTAAACTCTGGAGTCTTACTCTTGACCAGCCTGTGTACATTCTGGTTCATTATAAGATATTTTGACTTAATAGTTTGCAGTTATAAAGAAAGTCATTTGAGGGATGCCTGAGTGGCTCAGTCAGTTGAGAATCTGACTCTTGATTTCAGCTCAAGTCATGATACCAGGGTCCTGGGATCAAGCCCCATGTCCGGCTCTGCACTGAGTGTGGAGCCTGCTTAAGATTTTCTCTCACTCTTTCTCTCTCCCTTTGTCTCTCTCCCCAGCTCATGCATGCTTTCTCTATAGAATAAACAAACAAATAAAATCTTTTTCAATTAATGTTGTGTCTCAACTGTTTCGGTCCCACATTTGCTTATACTGTTCCCTTTACTTGGAATGGCTTTCCCCCTTCCTTTATTTACCTGAAATTTGTATATCATTCACTGTTAGCCTCAGTCTCAATTACTCATAAGATTCTCTTGGATGTCCTGTCTCTCTTCCTTAGCTACTACGGCACGAGCATTTATGCACAGGGAAGCATATCAGTAAGGTAACAAGTAAGGAAACCTTCCTAGCTATAGCCTACTCATGACTAATAATTAATATTAAAGAATATTAAGAAAATTAAGAATATTAAAGAATATTAAGCATTCTCTTTGCTGAAAAGAAATCTGTTTAACATAGGTTAATAAAGTGTTTTCCAAATGTTTTGACTGAAACATTTTTTTTCTACTAACATCTGTAGACCTCTGACTGGTGTGAGAACTATCAGCATGACCTTCAGAGATGGTCTAACTGATCTTTGCTCCACATTCAACAAAGTACTAGTGTAGGCTGTGTTAACTCAGAGAGGGCAGAGGTGTATCTATGTCTCCATAGATAAGTCTATACTTTCCTCTGTTCTGATATTCTGTTGTGTGATAAGTTGCACTAGGATCACAAGAAGTAGTCCCCAGCACACATTTATTGTTTATTTTTAAAAGTATTTTCTTTCTTCCTTCTTTTCTTTCTTTTCTTTTCTTTTCTTTTCCCTTCCTTCCTTCCATCCTTTCTTTCTCTTTCTTTCTTTCTTTCTTTCTTTCTTTCTTTCTTTCTTTCTTTCTTTCTTTCTTTCTTTCTTTCTTTCTTTCTTTCTTTCTCTTTCTTTCGTTAATTAACACACAGTGTAGTCTTGGCTTCAGGAGTAGAATCGAGTGATTCAACTCTTACATACAATACCCAGTGCTCATTTCCAACAAGAGCCCTCCACAATGCCCATCACCCATTTTTCCACCCCCCCCAATCAACCCTCAGTTTGTTATCTGTATTTAAGAATCTCTTATGGTTTGCCTTTCTCTCTGTTTTTTATATTATTCTTTCTTTCCTTCCTCTATGATCATCTGTTAAGTTTCTCAAATTCCACATATGAGTGAAGTCATGTGATATCTGCCTTTCTCTGACTTATATCACTTAGCATCATACCCTCAGTTCCACCCATGTTGTTGCAAATGGCAAGATTTCATTCTTTTTCATTGGTGGCTAATATCCCATTGTATGATATTTATATATATATATATATATAATGTGTGTGTGTGTGTGTGTGTGTGTATACACACACACTATGTATATATGTGCATATATGTATATCTATCTATACACATTGTATATATATACACATTGTATATAGATAGATATATATACAATGTATATATGTATATATAGATACACATTATATCTACTCATTGTATGCACACATACACATTGAATATACATTGTATAGATAGATAGATAGATACTTACAAGGCTTAGAACTAGACAGCATAGAGAATGTATCATCAATTATGAAAAGACGATGTTAAATTCCAATCAGCAAATCCATATGCTAATGAAAAGTTTGGTTCTAAACCAAAACCTGGGAGAATTAATGTGTTTTTATGTGGTTTTAGTCAAAATGAATTATGTATCATGTGTGTTATGTATCATTTTTAAATGATCTTTTGGTTTAACCATCCATCTTTTTCAGTTCAACAACCAACTTGTCAGTTCAGTCCTGTTACACAGAATGAGAGGCTCCTGTTGTGTAAGTGTTGTGACAAATGAAACCTCACTTTGCCCCCAGTCATTTCAGCTCTCCTCCCTCACCTAGCTGTAGTGTGGACACACCTAAAGCCATGAACCCTGTGCTCCCTGTACTGCAGTTGCTGCATCCACCTTTCAGCTCTTTTCTGTTCAGCAGTCTGTATGAAAGTGTAAAAGATGGGGAAGAGGCTCTCTCCTGGCTCTGGACGCACTTATTCCTTCTATCAGATATTATGGCTGTTGTCTTGCCCTCTCTGAATTCCTGTAGTCCAGATGTTTCTTTGTTTTAGTCCCAGAAACCCAGTTTGCTTTTTCTAACATTGCATTCACTTCTTTAAGCTGGTGACTTGCTTTGGTAGCTGACAGCTCAGATGCTCTCTTCTTTGTTCTCGTTTCCTGGCTCGTGGGTCTCCTACCTATTCTACTCATACTTTCCATGGCTTCATCTTTCTCTGAGTTGAGTGTCTGCTTCATGGTCACTTATCTTGGTCTTCACTTGGCACCTTTGAAGCTTCAAATAGTTAAATTATTTTGCTCGTTTAACTATGTTTTCCATTAGAGGCAGAACACTGGAACATAAGTGTGAAGTCAGCCATGCTTTGTATGTATGGCTTTCAGTCCCTTTCTTCTTTATGCTATTTTGAACTGAATCTAGTGGCAAAGATGAAACTGGAGAGACTAATCTCTTGTAATTTCATAGCTTGTTCATAGACATCTGTAGTTACCACCCACCATTAGTTAGCTCTGGATTATTAATTATACATATATATCTTGATCATGGTTTTGGATTTTAGAAACCAAGAGTAGGAGTTCAATCCAACCATGGAAGCCTGGCAGAATTTGCCAGTAAACAGATAAGAAGGAGTCAGGTGGGGTGGTGATGGTGGTTGTGAATGGATGTTCATTATTATAAAGATGTACTCTATCCTTGGGTCATGGTAGAGAATAAACCCAGTGAAGTTACTGAGAATACAACAACTGAAAAAGGAATAAGAAAACAATGCTTGTGCTTATAATACTTCGTAGGCATTAGGTTTGTTTGAGCTTAAAGTTTGAATAAGGACCTAGAGTAGTTTAAAACATATTTTAGGCTTATTTTTACAGGAACAAAATGAGAATGAGAACATGTACCACTTCATAGTTCTGGCCCTCAAAGCACTCTTCTCAAATATCCTTCTAAGTGATGCTAATTCAGGGTTGTTCAGTGATATGACAAATAACAATCTATATGAACATATACCCATGTCAATATGCCTACACCAATTATTAACTCAAATTGAACCACCAATCCAACCAATAATTTCCAAATAGGCTTGTAGGTCTTATATGGTTTTATAGCTCATTCAATATTGAGAATTCTTCTTCCCCTCTTTGGAACTTATCAGTTAGATGTAGATACCACTTGTGTTAAAATTGTTAATAAATGTGACTCTGTCTTAGCGTACCTTGCTTGAAATCAGTTCCTGATGAGGCAAGGCAAAGGCTTAGGAATATGATTCAGTGGTACAGAAAATAAAACAGACTATACTGCACAGTATGCTAAAAAACAAACAAACTCAGGATATAGGTATAGGGGTAGTTCCCACAAGAGAAAAAGAAACAGTGTCTTTAAATAAAGTAATGCTGGAAGTGTAGGATTCTCATTTTATACGGTAATAGTAGTAGCTAAACAGTGTAAATTGTATTCTCCAGATATCTTTAGCAGAAAGACATCATCCTGTGCCATTTGGCCAATAGTTATAGGCAAAAGGTTTACAAACAATAAAGAATTCCATTGGTATTAGTAGCTATTTTTTTTCCACTTCTATTTGATAGAATTGAGGGCTGATAATTCAAATAGAAGGGATTTAAATGCATTTGCATGGCATTTACTAGCAAATGCCAACTTGCAGTAATTTAAATTACATTCATTTTAGATACATTGATTGTTAAAATTATATAAATATTTTACTGTACACATCAAAGATTGCTTCATTGCTGTATATGCAGAATCCTACACATAAAAATTTCTTCCACTTAATAAGCCACATTGCAAAATCAATTTGGGACCTGCTTGCTGTGCTAAAAATATAAAATTAAAAACACATTTCCAAAGATCTTAGCAGAGTGTGGATTTTTTGACAGAAGAAAATACAAGACGGTTGAGGCATATCTGGGGCTTCTTATGAGGTCCATTTTCAGCTTCCTGCTTGTTGTCCTAAACAGAACGGTGCCCTGAGGACATCTTAAGAAGGATCTGGCATGGGGGTGGGGAGCACCTGGGTGCTCAATTGGTTGAGCATCCAACTTTGTCTCAGATCATGATCTTGTGATTTGGAGTTCTGCGTCAGGCTCACTGCTGTCAACCTGCCAGTGCAGATCCCACTTTGGATCCTCTGTTCTCCCTCTCTCTGCCTCTGCCCTGCTCATGTGGTCCCAAAATAAACAAATATTAAAGAAAAGAAGGACCCTTTGGGTTATATTTAAAGCAGGAACAGTGCACACCTATGAAATTATCTTTATATAAGCATGTGTAAGGCAGTGATTCACCTTTGAACAAGTACTCTGGGTCATTTATTTTGTAACATTTTTAATACTGAGCTGCTGGGCACCCATGCCATAGTCTTGCCTCATCCTTGGATAATTAGAACCAAGTTATCTTCTCTCACTAAACCTCTCCATTCCTACCACATTATTATCTCTTTGAGCTATGCATATGTAACTAGTGTATTGAATGAGCTGGGTGCAGGACATTGAGATACTAGAGTAAAAATTTTTCTTTCTAGTTGTTCCTTTTAAAACTTGATCTCTGAATTTGTTTTTCCAAGTTCCTAGATTTAAAAAAATATGAAGGCAAGTCCTAGAGTTTGGGGGGCTCTGAAACAAGGAATAGACCCATTTCTGAAATTAAAATGTCCTTTTGAGTGTAATAGTCAAACTTCAAACCTCATTTGATTGGTATCTCCTCCCCTAGATTGGGCCTGATTCAGGCAGGTAGCCTGTAATGAGTGAGGCCATATGATTCTCTCTCCACACCATGCTTCCTTTCATCAGTTGTGAGAGGGGGTTTCTGACCCTTGGAATTCAAGCCAGAGGAGGAGAGGGAATTCACAAGAGGCATGATTTGTACATTTTAGGTGAAGTGATAAGGTTCTAATATTGCTCTGGTTCCTTCTGGATGTGGTGGAGGCAATTTGGCTAACTCTTTCTCTAGTGGCTTGTGTGTGTGTGCGTGTGCGTGCATGTCCAGATGTCATCACCTTTAAGCTCAGTCAGGGACCCCTGCCCTGGCCCCTGTTCTGTAGTTTGTCCTCCTTCATCTATGCATATAAAATTTTTTTAAATGTTTTATTTATTTTTGAGACAGAGAGAGACAGAGCATGAGCAGGGGAGGGGCAGAGAGAGGGAAACACAGAATTGGAAGCAGACTCCAGGCTCTCAGCTGTCAGCACAGAGCCCAATGTGAGGCTCAAACCCATGAACGTGAGATCATGACCTGAGCTGAAGTCGGAGGCTTAGCCAACTGAGCCACCCAGGTGCCCATATGCACCTCCTCATAGAATGAAGACTCCACAAGCCCAAGGAGACTAGAAGCCCATACTTCCAGATCTCTTCTCTGTACTGGGACCCTGGGATACTTTTCCAAGTGGCTCTGACCCTCCTTTCCAGTTCCTGGGCCCTAAGCCTAGGGGATGGCCAAGGGTGACATTTTGCTGAGGGTGGTAAATGAGGAGAGCTTGGAGGTTTGGGTTTTGGTTTCATATGTGAGAACAGGGATCTCCTTGCACTAGAGAAAGAAGTCAGGATGAGAGATCCAGACTGGAGACTGAGGACTGGCAACCCCTTTCCCTTATATACCCCCATGCTACCCTTTTGTGCCATGGAACTCTGAGTCTGAAAATTGTAAATCTTAACCTGGTCTTCCAGATCATTCTGCAATTATATTTTTAAAGTAGGAAGATGACAGCAACATGCAGAAGAATAAAACAAGACCACTTTCTTACTTCATACACAAAAATCAACTCAAAATGGCTGACGGACCTGAATGTGAGACAGGAAACCATCAAAACCCTAGAGGAGAAAGTAGGAGGCAGCCTCCTTAATCTCGACATATCCCCAAAGGCAAGGGAATCAAGAGCAAAAATGAACTATTGGGACCTCATCAAGATAAAAAGCTTCTGCACTTCAAAGGAAACAATCAAGAAAATTAGTAGGCAACCAACAGAATGGGAAAAGATAGTTGCAAATGACATTTCGGATAAAGGGCTAGTATCCAAAATTTACAAGGAACTCACCAAACTCCACACACAAAAAATGAATAATCCAGTGAAGAAATGGGCAGAAGACATAAACAGACACTTCTCCAAAGAGGACACCAGATGGCCAACAGACACATGAAACGATGCTCAGCATCACTCATCATCAGGGAAATACAAATCAAAACCACATTGAGATACTACCTTATGCCAGACAGAGTGGCTGAAATGAACAAATCAAGAGGGTGTGGAGAAATGGGCACTCTCCTACACTGTTGGTGGAATGTAAACTGGTACAGCTGCTCTGGAAAACAGTGTGGAGGTTCCTCAAAAAAATATCAGTAGAACTCTCCTATGACCCAGCAATAGCACTGCTAGGGATTTACCCAAGGGATAAAGAAGTGCTGATGCATAGAAGCACATGTACCCCAATGTTCATAGCAGCTTTTTCAACAATAGCCAAATCATGGAAAGAGCCTAAATGTCCATCACCTGATGAATGGATCAAGAAGATGTGGTTTATCTATACAATGGAATACTACATGGCAATGAGAAAGAATGAAATCTGGCCATTCATAGCAATGTGGATGGACCTCGAGGGCATCATGCTAAGCAAAATAAGTCAGGCAGAGAAGGGCAGATACCATATGTGTTCACTCATAGGTCTAATAGGAGAAAATTAACAGAAGACAATGGGGAGAAGAAGAGGGGAAAAGGAGAGAGGGAAGGAAGCAAATCGTGAGAGACCCTCGAATACTGAAAACAAACTGAGGGCTGAAGGGGGAGGGGGAAAGGGGAAAGAGGGTGATGTCATGGAGGAGGGCACTTGTGGGGAAGAGTACTGGGTGCTATAGGGAAACCAACTTGACAACAAACTATAAATTAAAAAAATAAAGTAGGAAGATGAAACATTTTATTCAACAATTTATTAGCTTCATTTATACTTTTAAGTATTTAGGTAACTGTAGGTGGACCTCTAATTGTATTCTTGCCCTAGACCCCTCTGTGTGTGTGTGTGTGTGTGTGTGTGTGTGTGTGTGTGTGTGTGTGTGTGGTCTACTTCCTAGGGGCCTCTATTTATAGTGGCATTGCTGTAGTCAATATTATTATATTAATTATAGTATAATACTATATAACACCCAGTGCTCTTCCCCACAAGTGCCCTCCTCCATTACCACCACCTCCTCCCCCAGCTTCAACCCTTGGTTCGTTTTCAGTATTCAATAGTCTCTCAGGCTTTGTGTCCCTTTCTCTCCCCAACTCTCTTTCCCTCTTCCCCTCTTCATGGTCCTCCATTAGGTTTCTCCTGTTCTCCTGTTAGACCTATGAGTGCAAACATATGGTATCTATCCTTCTCTGCCTGACTTATTTCGCTTAGCATGATGCCCTCAAGGTCCATCCACTTTGCTATGAATGGCCAGATTACATTCTTTCTCATTGCCATGTAGTTTTCCATTGTATAGATAAACCACATCTTCTTGATCCATTCATCAGGTGATGGACATTTAGGCTCTTTCCATGATTTGGCTATTGTTGACAGTGCTGCTATGAACACTGGGGTTCATGTTCTTCTTAAATATTGCTTCTCTCAATGGAGTTTTTTGATAGCTACTGGGAAACAGTAGGTGGGAGATTATGGTTCCTTTATAAATTCCTGGAGTGCAGACAGTCCAGATTATTGGTTAAATTCAGAATCGTATTTCTTTATAGTCAGGTGGGCTAGAAATTATGACTGACATTCTCTTTTCAAATTTGGAGATCTTTAACCATTTCAGGTAATTGGTATGTATAGGATTGTAATTTTTCTTTGCTCAAGCACAGTGAAATATTAAGATGCAAGCAACTAAATTTTATTACAAAGGCCTAAATGCAATAATTTTAGTCTAGACTTTTTTTTGAAGGGAGTGTTGGAAAAAAGTTAACTCAACCATAAAAAATAATTCAGTAAACATCTATGAAATATGTAGATTTAAACATTTAATTTCCTGGTGAAGTTTCCAAAAAAAAAAAAAAACCAGATTGCAAAATGTATCTCAAAAGCCCCAATGATTTCACCTGCTTCACAATGGCTTTTAGATATAAGCCAGTTAAATTTTGGGTGAGTCCATTCAAAAATGAAAAAAATTGGCTTTTGAATAATTGATATATCACCAGTCTTCTTGGCAGTAATTAGGTAATGGCACATTTTCTTACCTTCTACTTTCAACATGTAATTGATTCCATTAATACCGTTTTTACTGAATTATTTAAGTCAAACTTATTTCTAATAGCACCATTCCTTCTATATAGATTAAAATATTATAGAAATTTCATCTCCTCATTTCCCTACCTTTCACATATGAATTATCCATTTTAAGACACCGTGAGTCCTTTTTATTAGGAAGGTAAAACTTTTCTAGAGGCCCCATTGAAGATTTTTGCTTGTGTACATTAGCAACTGTGTCACATGACCACTTGTAGCTGTAGTGGAGATTGGGAAAGTGAGCATTTAGTTTTTCCAGCCTCTAGAGGGAAAGGCACATCAGGAAGAGTGGGAATGGGTGTTTGGTTACCAATAGACAAATGTTTTCCACAACAGCACTCTATGCCATACTAAGAAAGGTGGTGGTGGAAAATAGGTTTTAGGTATTCTCTTATATTAAAATTTAGATATTTTCATTAGCAAATGAATAGATGGCACACAAGAACTCTTTTAACAGAGTTAAAACAAAGGCAAGAGGAGATTCAAGGAAATAGTCCTGACATAGAAAGTACTAAGTCTTTTTCTTCTTCTTTTTTAAAGTCCTGAATCTTCTTTTTGTCTCTTAATGTAGCAGGCTGCTGTGCACTTCTTGATAGCAGGCCGATATATCTTTCTGTTTCATCTGGAGGCATTTCTATGTCCCTTTTCTGAAAGTTGGAAAGAAAGACTTTCAGATTTCGTGTCCTGCCTTTGAATGAGGTATTTGATGGAAGATATTTTTGAAAATAAAAACATACCATAAGAAAAAGTGGCATAATTATTATGTAGTGGAGTAAGTATGTAAAATAGTCACATCTTTCTCTTTCATTTTATATTAGAGATTTAATCAAACAAATTATTTTTGTGATATTATTGTATAAGAAACATATTGGAAAAGAAAAATAATTACACTTTCATCATTTGAAACAACTGTTTTTACCTTAGAAAGACATCAGATAGAATGTTTTCAGTAGCAAACAACAAATGCCTCATCTCTAATGACTTAAAAAATAATGAGATCTATTTAAGTCACATAATAAGTGCCTATGTAGGTGGACTGCAAGAGTCACTTCAGGTTTCCTCTGCCTTCCTCTGAGAGGCTCTTGGCTTTACCTGCTTCTGTGTGTTGGTACCATTTGTAGGCTGGTACCATAATGACCACAGTTTAGAGCATCATATATGAAACAAATTTCCATGGACGAGCTTATTTTCAAGAACAAAGAATCCTCAAAGTGTGATTTAGACTGGCTTCATTACAATCATGTGGGAACTTGTTAGAAATTAAATTCTCAGGCCTCACTCCAGAATCATCAAAATTGGAAGGAAGGGGAGGCTGTGAAAAGGGGAGGGGGAAGATGGGAAGATAGGGAGAGGGCTAGGCATTGGGACTTCAAAAACTTCCCCAGACTAAGACTCTTTGGTGTCACCTAACTGTGACCCATCTTCTGGACTGGAAATAGCCTGGACTCAGACTTCCCAGAGTACAGTTCTTGAGAAGAAGGTGAATATCTGCACAGAACCATGGCCTTGTTGGTAAGGAAGATGATTATAATCTCAGCAAGATCCGAATCCAAACTCTTTTTCCTCTCTTAATGTTATAATGTATTTTCATATTGTTTTATAGTTTTATTTCATAATTATTGCCTTAATGTCTACACAATGAATTGAGTCATTTTGAAGTTGAAGTGTATGTAATTTTCACAAACTTAAGAAGTGTTCATAAAGACAATAGGAACTGGTGTTATATAAGCTTTAAATTACCATAGAAACAGACTCTGCAAAGCCATGCTATCAGAGGCAGAGCAGACGTGTGTGTGATGATGTGTCAAACATGAGGAAAACATAGTTTTTGGGAGCTGTGCTCAGTGTTTTTCTACCTTCCCTGGTGACAGAACTTGTATGGAGATAATTCCAAGTTAAAAAAAAATGTGCAAGGGTACAGTTATACACTATAATTAGTAGAATACTAGGTATTCTAGGTATGCGATGGAAATACTATGATTCATGCTGGATAGCTAAATATTTGGGAACTCAATGCCAGATATTTCCTAACTTTCTTCTGACAGTGATCATATAAAGTGGGAAGAAAACTAGTTGACAAATCAAACAATAGATACTTATGAGGCACCTATAAGACATACCTACAAGACAGTATGTTAGGAACTATGCAAAAGAAGGAAGACTAAAATATGATCCCTGCTCTTGAGGTGCTTATATTATTGCTAAGAGATGAGTCAATGAACATAAAAAGGCAGCCAACTCAAGGAACCAGACAAATAACTAATAAGGGACTGTGTATTTATCAAATGGCTATTATAAAAAATGAGATTAATAGGTGCTTAGTGGAAGGTTTTGGATTAGGATGAGTAGGACAAAATCATAGAGGAGTGATTGCAGCAGGATTCCAGAAGGTGGACAGCATTTAGATCTACACAGGAGGATCACTGGGTAGTATAGTTAGGTGAGAGCAAGGCACAAGGGTACAGTCTTTTGAGGATGAAGGAATAGACCAGTCTAGTTTGAAGGCGAGATAAAGTCCATTTCTATTGTGTTTCTGGTTAAGACATCCGGTATTTTTACATGCTAAATGTAAGCTGGAGACTTGTATAGAGTGATATTGGAGATATGGGTGTGGGCTAGAGGTGTTAATGAGCCATGTTATGATTTTAAGCTTTCCTGTGCCTCAGTTTCCTCATCTATAGAATAGGACTAATAATATATATCTCAAAAAGTTTTTATGAGGATTAAATGAATTAGGACAAGTGCATGGAACCCAATAATTGTTCAGTAAATATTTGTATTTAAGTACTATTAGCATTATTGTCTTCTTAGCAATGGAAGACCCTTAAAGACTATTAAAAGAAGATATTAATAATGCAGTTCGCCTTAAAAAATTTTCCTTGAAGGCATCTGGATGGCTCAGTTGATTAAGCGTCTGACTGCAGCTCAGATTATGATCTCACAGCTCATGAGTCAAGCCCCATGTTGGGCTGTGTGCTGACAGCTCAGAGCTTGAGCCTGCTTTGGATTCTGTGTCTTCCTCCCTCTCTGCCCCTCTCTCTCATGCTCTGTCTCTCTCTCCGTCTCAAAAATAAATAAACATTAAAATTTTTTTAAAGAATAAAAATTAAGGAAAAATAAAATGAAAATATTTCTCTGGCTGTAGTATAGAGAATGGATTGAAGTCAGAGAAAAGAATAAGCAAAATAGTGGAATTAGAAGGAAGTTGCAATAATCTTGCTGACAGAGGGTGGGGAGCTGGGTTAGGCAGTGGAAATGCATTGGATTGGTATCTGTAGTATTTGGGTATTTCTTCCAACTATCAAACTGATAATTACTGAGCTCTTACCATGTGCCAGGTACTGTCTCAGTGCAGAAGTACAATGGTAAGCAAGAAAGGCAAGGTTCTTTACCACTTAGAGCTTAGATTTCAGAAAGGGAGATAGATAAACCACATGCAAACTAATAAGTGAAAGACCTATCAGTTAGGATAGGATTTATGAAGGTAACAAAAAAAATGAGGGGCTAAGAAAATAACAAGTCAGGGGTAAAGGTGAGGCTAGTTTTTGATGCTTCTTTTAGGAGAGGCCACTCAAAAATAGCTTCAAAATTTTTTTTTAATGTTTTATTTATTTTTGAGACAGAGAGAGACAGAGCATGAGTGGGGAGGGGCAGAGAGAGAGGGAGACACAGAATCTGAAACAGGCTCCAGGCTCTGAGTTGTCAGCACAGAGCCTGATGCAGGGCTCAAACCCACAAATTGTGAGATCATGACCTGAGCCAAAGCTGGACGCTTAACCAACTGAGCCACCCAGGCGCCCCACAAAAATAGCTTTGAAGCTGAAAACTAAAGAAAGAGAAGGAAAAGCTGTCCCTGGGAAGTGGGGTTCAGGAATGGGGAATGGCACCCATAGGACGGAACCAGTGTTACATTAGACATTTAGGCTTCATGGTGTTGTTGGGGTGCTGTTGTTGGAGAAGACAGAGCAGCTTGTTAAATCCAATAATAATTGTGGATGAGTTGTGCAAAAGGTATAAATAAAATTCTCTGTCACTCAAAGACAGGCATTGCAGTAAATTCATTTTAAATGGAAAAGCCTATGTGTATAGAGTATACTTGCCAATGTAGTAGACCAACTTCTGAGAACATCTCTCTTCTATTTGACCAACACTCTAAAGAACCTATAATGTTAAAAGCAATCTTTATATATATATATATATATATATATATATATATATATATACACACACACACACACACACATATATATATATATACACACACACACACACACACACACACACACATATATATATATATATATAAACTAAAATGATAGGTTTTTCTGTTCTTTTAGTTTGGGGGAAAATTGTAGATATTTTCATCTTTACCTAATTTTAAACATGCCTTTCTGAGATTTCAGCTATTTTTAGATCATCTCTTCTGCTCCTAAAATATTTCTTTTAGTCTCATACATTGGAAAAACTGTTCTCGACAGACAAGTTTGGTAGTGAACAGAGAACTGAATCTTAGAACTCTAGAGTTTTGGAAGTGTAAGGATAGCTAGCTATCTTCTTGCCTAAATTTCTACCTATGTCAGATTATTTTCTACAAAGCCCTCTTCAATGAACAGCTCGTTTATGGGCTGGGCCACCATTCCCACACTCAACTGACCCCATAGGCAGACAAGACCACGTCTTTCTTAAATTGAATTTTATATTGCTATGATACCTGCTTTCTTTGAATTTCACACATTGGTTCTACTTTTACCTTCTGAATTATCAGAAAAAACAGCCACATCCTTTTCCTTTAAAATGTTTCATAATGGTGAATTAAGTTCCTGCATGCCTCCACAAAGTATTTCTTTTTTTTAAAGCCAAACATTTTCTATTCTCTCATTTTTTTAAATATAAAAAATTTTTGTCAGTTCACTTTATCAATCTGGCCACCCTCTTCTATTCTAATAGTTAATGGTCCTCCATCTCTAAAGCTTAAAAGTAACTAGGAGTAACTAGACTTACCCTATGGTTCATGTGGGACTGTAAGTAGTTAAAATTCCTAATTTTCATTTGAATTAAGGAAATTTTCTTCTGGCCTGCCTTTGTGTCTTGAATTTTTTTGAACAAAAGCTTAGGATTTATTGTTATTTTTGTTTAAATTTTATTTATTCTTGTACTTCTAGATATCATCTAAGTATTTTGGGGGAAAAAACTTGAATACTTATTCAGCCAGTTATTGAGTTAATTATATTTTAAGTTGTGTTCAAGAGACACTTAGTCACCATTATTATGCCATCTTTGTCTTTATATCTTTTCTGGAAAAATGATAGAAAGTCATAGAAAAGAACATAGTTCTAGGACACAATTCCTATGATTTTTCAATAGTCTGACATTAATATGTTAATTTGCATGTTAATTTGTAATGATAATTAATTGCTTATCAGGTACAAGGTGCTTCAATAATTGTATTGCATACATTATTTATTATTATATCCTATAAAATGGTACTACATTATTATTTCATTCTTTGAAAAAAATGAAGCTTAAAATCAAAGTAATCTCTCAGGGTCACCTACTACAAAGCTATAGAGTTAAGATTTTTAAACCAGAGAATCTGAAACCAACCCCACACCCTTACCCTCTGAATAGTCCTCTCTTTGAACCATCTAGTTGTACTGTAGTCCAATGCTTTTCATTTTGATCTCAAGGATGCAGCTAAGTATTATGGACAACAATGGCTTAAAGTCCATTTTCAAAATATTTAACTTATTTCTCTGGTTTACTGGTGTTTTACCACAATTAAAGTAAAGGAAGAGAAAAGAATTTAACCTATGTGGGTAACAGAGAGTTTCTTTATTTTAAGGATTTTGCTTATAACACGGTGTCAATACGTACAGAGTCCATTTGAGTCATTTATTCCCCAGTTTGAATAACAAAGTCTTTGATTGTAGGAAGAAGATAAAGCATCATTATACCTTTTCTATCTTCCAGTCAGAAGTGGTGTTGAGGCATAAAGTAACCCTCCAATCAAGATACTCGGTATAGGTCCACTTTCTTACACCATATACAAAAATAAATTCAAAATGGGTAAAAGACCTAAATGTGAGACAGGAAACCATCAGAATCCTAGAGGAGAAAGCAGAAGCTATCTCTTTGACTTCAGCCACAACAGCTTCTTACTAGACATGTCTCAGGAGGAAAGGGGATAAAACAAAAAATGAACTATTGGGACCTCAATAAGTTACTCAGAGAAATACAGATATCACATATTTTCACTCATATGTGAAACTTAAGAAACTTAACAGAAGACCATGGAGGAAGGGAAGGGGAAAATTAGTTTTAAACAAAAAGGGAGGCAAACCCATAAGAGACGTTTAAATACAGAGAACAAACTGAGGGCTGATGGGCATTGCAGGGGAGAAGGGGAAATGGGTGATGGGCATTGAGCAGGGCACTTGTTGAGATGAACACTGGGTGTTGTATGCAAGTGATGAATCACTGGATCCTACCTTCAAAACCAAGAGCACACTTTACACACTGTATGTTAGCTAACTTGACAATAAATTATATTTTTTAAAAAGTTTCTGCAAAGTGAAGGAAACAATCAACAAAACTAAAAGGCAACCAATAGAGTGGGAGAAAATATTTGCAAATGACATATTGAATATAGCATTAATATCCAAAATCTATAAAAAACTTATCAAATTCAATGCCCAGAAAACAATCCAGTGAAGAAAAGAATAAAAGACACAAATAGACTCTTACTCAAAGAAGGCATCCAGATGGCTAGCAGACACATGAAAAGATGCTCAACATCATCAGAGAAATACAAATCAAAACCACAATGAGATACCACCTCACACCTGTCAGAGTGTAAAATTAACAACTCAGGAAACAATAGATGTTGGTAAGGATGTGGAGATGGGGGAAACCTTTTGCAAACTCGTACAGCCACTCTGGAGAATAGTATGGAGGTTCCTCAAAAAATTACTGATAGAATTACCCTATAACCCGGCAATTACACTGCTAGGTATTTATCTAAAGGAAACAGGAGTGCTGATTCTAATGGGCACATGTACCCCAATGTTTATAGCAACACTATAAACAATAGCCAAAGTATGGAAAGAGCCCAAATGTCCATCAACTGATGAATGGATAAAGGAGATGTGGTTTGTGTGTGTATGTGTGTGTGTGTGTGTGTACATATATATATGTGTATATATATACATATATACATACATACATATATGTATATATATATATAAATGGAATACTACTTGGTTAATCAAAAAGAATAAAATCTTGCCATTTGCAACAACATGGGTGGAACTAGAGTATATTATGCTAAGCAAAATAAGTCAGTCAGAGAAAGACAAATATCATATGATTTCATTCATGTGGAATTACGAAACACACTAGGTGAACATAGTAGAAGGGATGAAAAATAAGATAAAAACAGAGAAGGAGGCAAACCATAAAAGATTCTTAAATACAGAGGACAAACTGAAGGTTGCTGGAAAGGTGTTGGGTGGGGATGATGGGCTAAATAGGGGATGGGCATTAAGGAGAGATTTTATTGGGATGAGCACTGTGAGTATATATAAGTGGTAAATCACTGGGTTTTACTCCTGAAACCAGTACTACACTGTATGTTAACTAACTTGCATTTAAATAATAAATTTTATTTTATTTCATTTTAATTTTTAAAATGTTTTTTATTTATATTTGAGAGACAGAGAGAGCACGAACAGGGGAGGGTCAGAAAGAGAGGGAGGCACAGAATCTGAAACAGGCTCCAGGCTCTGAGCTAGGTGTCAGCACAGAGCCCTATGTGAGGCTTGAACCCACGAACCGTGAGATCATGACCTAAGCTGAAGCCAGATGCTTACTTAACCGACTGGTTTGTGTTCTTAAGAAGGTGGCTGTCTGACGAAGCTTTCATTTCCCCTTATCTGAGATGGTTCCTGCATGTGAAGGCTTGTATTCTTTTTTTTTTTTTTAATATAACACATTTTTTTAACCCTTGGTTTGTGTTCTTAAGAAGGTGGCTGTCTGACGAAGCTTTCATTTCCCCTTATCTGAGATGGTTCCTGCATGTGAAGGCTTGTATTCTTTTTTTTTTTTTTAATATTTAGAAGTTCTTAAAAATATTAAGTTGTTCCCACTTGTGCAAAAATGAAATGAAACAAGTATTTGGAGTCTAATCTCAGAAAAATAACCTCTTCCTCTTACACTGACAAGGTGATCACTCTAGCTTAGAGTCTTATTCTCAGATTTAAAACTAGCCATTCCTGAGACATTTATTCAAAAGTAGTATTGAATTCCTACGGTTCTGAGGCCTCAAATAATTACAGTAGGACTAATAAAGGTCCCTAAGAGCATTTGGGGACTTCTAAAGCTTTACCTACCACCCCCTTGTTTCTTTAGAGGTAGAGGCTTGAATTCACATTTAAGGGCCCTTAGCTCATTTGTTTTGGACCCTACTCCTCCTTATTTTCTACTTTTCCTTGTAAAAAATAATAAAGTAAGTATTTTTATGGGTATTAATATACACAAATATCTGTATATACAAATATACTTTGGGATATCCTGTCTTAAAAAATCCTATTTTATAGCCCCTTCCTGTGGTCTCATTTATTTGCTCCTTATTCAGAGCATAGTTTCTACTAATATTTCTTTTTCTCCTTCCAGTTTTCTTTCTTTTTTTTAATGTTAATTTTTTTTGAGAGAGAGACCGAGGTCAAACTGGGGGAGGGACAGAGAGAGAGGGAGACACAGAATTGGAAACAGGCTCCAGGCTCTGAGCTGTCAGTGCAGAGCCCGACGTGAGGCTTGAACTCATGAACTTTGAGACCATGACCTGAGCTGTCAAACACTTCATCAACTGAGCCATTCAGGTGCCCTACTCCTTTTGGTTTTCTCCTTTATCTACTGTAATTGAGCTTCTGTTCTTTTTACTCCATTATAACTACTCTTGTCAAAGTCACAAATTATTTTCATGTCGTCAAAGTCAATGGTCACGTCTCTATTCTGGCAACATTTCCATCCACATTTACAGAATTACATACCAAGGAAAACCTGTTATCAAACTCTGTGGACAGTCAAAATGACAATGAAGGCAGGTCCAGAACAACCCTGAAATATGTAAAAATAAAAATGATAAATGAACTAGGATTTACTTTAAAAACAGTATATATTCCAAAAATAGTAGTAGTAGTAGTAGTAGTAGTAGTAGTAGTAGTAGTAGTAGTAATAATAATAATAATAATAATAATAATAATAATAATAAAAGCAGTAAATAATCCAATGCCCATTATGGATCATCTTGAGCAGGTACTTTAGGCAATGGTGTGGCCAGAGCACCTCATGTGACTGAAACACTTTGCAATGCTACAGATAGAGTCAAAAAGTTTTCTTTAGATAGGGATTTATTTTTATAAATCTAGTTTTCATATGTACTGCATTAAAGAAGGTATAAATATGATGACAGTCCAGTTTATGAATAGGGAGAAATTCTCACTTCCTCAGCTTTAACCATGCAGAATCAGTCTGGCCATCAATGACTCATTGTTAAAACACCAAGGACTATGATAAATTCCTATGATTTGAGACCGTTAGCTAATAGGAGTTTTCAAAGTTAGTAAAACAGAGTATCTTAATTTCAGTAAAATGAGTTCCTACTTTAAAGAAAAGCACCTAAAATTTCTGTTTATAGACATATATCTACCTGTGTTACAAGTCTGTGGGTTGGAAATCCACATTTTGTCATTGATGGTTATACCTTGAAGCCACGAGTTACTAACTCTGATTATGCCATTACATTTGTAGTCACTCAGGATATTTTATACTTATGTGAGGCAGACAACATCTTTGAATTTTAAGTGGTAAGTAAGTGGTTAAGTTGTAAGAGAAGTTTAAGCAAAACCCAAAGTTCTAGCAAAATCTATATCTCAGCATTACTCAGAGCCATTTTCCTACCCACCTTATAGGTCTGTGGTAAGCCTCAGCACAAACTGAGTGACAGTCATTCCCTTCAAGGAACACATGGAAGGAGAGGGCTTAACAGAGAAGAAAAGAATGGGGACAGAAGACTGAGTCTGGTGTAGAGCAGAGTCGGCTGGGGCCAGAGAGTGTCACATTAGTGTGTCATATTGTCGACAGCTTGGTGAAGGCTGAGAGGAGCGTGGAGGATGGTGCAGGCATCACTCCCATGCATTACCCACTCCTCTGTGCTAGAGTTTAATGGAGAAACTATGTAGAGTTCCTGGCTCAAAGGCTACTAGGAATGTCTTAGTATGTTTACCTTTGACAGATAATACAGCTTTGAGGAAAGAGAGGCTTGTTAACTCTTCCTGGTATATATTTAGTGAATTTTACGTAGATGGCAAATGCATAAAGAAACAATATCAAGTTACTCTAATGTTCATCAAGGACATCTAAGAACAGATAAAGGTTTAACTAAAGCAGAAGTAACATGGAAAGAGCCTAAATGTCCATCACCTGATGAATGGATCAAGAAGATGTGGTATGTATATACAATGGAGTATTACATGGCAATGAGAAAGAATGAAATCTGGCCATTTGTAGGAAAGTGGATGGACCTCGAAGGTGTCCTGCTAAGCGAAATAAGCCAGGCAGAGAAGAACAGAAAACATATGTTTGCACTCATAGGTCTAACAGGAGAACAGGAGAAACCCAATGGAGGACCAGGAGGAGGGGAAGAGGGAAAGAGAGTTGGGGAGAGAGAGGGATGCAAAACTTGAGAGACTATTGAATATTGAAAACAAACAGGGTTGAAAGGGAAGGAGGAGGGGGGAACAGAGGTGGTGGTGATGGAGGAGGGCACTTGTGGGGAAGAGCACTGGGTGTTGTATGGAAATCAATTTGACACTAAACTATTTTAAAAAAACTAAA
Organism: Suricata suricatta; assembly: GCF_006229205.1. Taxonomy (NCBI): domain Eukaryota; kingdom Metazoa; phylum Chordata; class Mammalia; order Carnivora; family Herpestidae; genus Suricata; species Suricata suricatta. The sequence continues at coordinate 74,546,977 of NC_043706.1, read as the reverse complement.
GCAGAAGTAAAAGAAGTAAAACCATTCCTGGAGGTTAGTGATTGGCCAAGGGACCATTGTGTTTGACAGTAAAGATGGGGGAAATCTTCCATTGTGCAATTTGTTAACTGTTCATTTGTGATCCTTCTTTTAACATTGATAGTAGTTTAATAGGTGAATCTGAAAGAAATTTTCAAGGGAACATTAAATGATTCCATTTTATGTCAGAAATGTGAGAAATGAAACAGATGAGTGGGTAATACAAATACGATAAAACCTAATTTCCTTTTTTGTCTCAGTCTTGGCACAGATTTGGAGTACATGTATTCCTATTCCATTTTATGTATAGCATCCTCTTAAAGACAAATATGAAAAGATACATTTTTCTAGAGAAGAGAAAAATGACAATCAAAGACATAAGACAAAAACAGCTTTATTTGGAGCCAGGTACCAGTGAATTTTAAGTTATTCAGTTCTTAAAATGTTACACAGTTCAGAAATATGGGGGTTAGAATTAAAACTCAGTCAAAGGAGTTTGGTGAGGTTTCTTAGCTTCTGGCTCAGTGTACTTCTAACCCTATTTATCTTTTGAGGCACTCAAATTTTTTATTTTTGTCTCTGTTTCATTTTCTATTTGGTTGCATGGCTGCATTTGTTAAGATGTAATATTTGGAATTAGTAATAATTTTAAAAAAGCCTTCAGGCTCTCTTGTCTAAGGGAATTGCTTCCCCAGCTGAACTTTCAAGACCTTCAAATGGAATCTTCAGCTGGGTCTCCATTCAGTTCCTACCTGATTGTGGTCATATGGTTTTTTTCCTTATAATCAATCTCCTCCACGACATGTTAAATAGTAACTGCTTTTCTCTCCAGGGCTCTAATTAAAAAAATTTTTTTTAATGTTTATTTATTTTTGAGAGAGACAGACAGAGATACAGCATGAGTGGAGCAAGGGTGTAGAGAAAAGGAGACAGAATCTGAAGCAGGCTCCAGGCTCTGAGCTGTCAGCACAGAGCCCGATGTGGGGCTTGAACCCCAAAACCAGAAGATCCTAGCCTGAGCTGAAGTGGGACGCTTAACCAACTGAGCCACCCAGGTGCCCCAAGGGCTCAGATTTTCAAAAAGAGAACCCCAGGGAAAAATTTTTTATGGAGGTTTCATGGTAGCTATTCGAATTATCTTAAGCACTTGTGGATCTCAGATACTCCATTTGCTTTCACTGGCAGAAAGACCCATAAGAGGCACTGAGTTCTTGATCTGTTGTTGTCTCTGTTTGGAGGAACAGAAAGCTTTGCTGAAACTTTGTATTTCATGAATGAGAACCAGATGAACTTTTGGGACTAGAACACATTGATAATGCCCTGCCCTGGCTAGATTTCATCTACCCTTTCGTGTCTCTATGCTGGAATTCATTTAGAACCATATTGAGCAGAAAGCTGTCTTCCATTTTCATTATTGGCCCTGCTAATCAATAATCAACCAGACTTATATCCATTAGTTTTTGGGAATCATTTTTACCCACTGAAGCCTCGCTCTGGGTTAGGGGTGCTGCCTCTCCCATCCCACTCTATGTCTTTCCCCTAATGAGGATCCTGGAGAACTTTCCTTCAGCTGTCCCAGAGTCAGAGTCTGCTGCATGAATCCTGTGGACCCATCTGCCACCAGCAGCCAGTGTCACACTGTCTAGTTTATAATGCAGGAGGTCTTTTCCTTTGGTTATCGTTTAAGTGCAGAGCAAGCTGCTTGTTCTCCTTGCAAAGATGTGTGTTGCCTTTGGATGCAGGGATTTGTCTTTAATAATTTTTTAAAAGCTTTATTCTCCACATCCTGTGGTAGAATTAATCATTTTGGGGGGCCTGATAAGGTACATCTGGAGTTACTGAGCCATAGAAGGATTATATCCCCATAGGACATATGTTGAGAGATGAATGTATTAATTTAAATAGGAAAATTCTCAGCTAATTCATAAACAGAATTTGGTGGGCTTGAGTGGTAGTTTTTAATTATGAAGATGGAACATTTCAGTGAATAACTCCTATTGAATCCCTTATATGTGTTCATATTCTTGTTTCCTCCAGCCTCTTTCTAACTGCTGTAAACACATAATCAAAGTGAAATGCCATGGTGATTAAAAACTGTTAAAGCAAATTTCTTTGTATAATAAAGCAGCTTGCATATTCCACACCATTTTGTAGACAGTAGAACTTCATGATAAGGAACACAAAAGTGTTTTCCACATGCTGTTATAAAATTTAAGTTGCCTTTTATTTGAAGCTGTAAATTTTGATGAGAAGACAGACTATTGAGGATGTCGCTAAATAGCTTCCCCTCATCCCAACACGTAGCCAGGAGGTAAATGGTTCAATAGGTGAGATAACGAGTGGCAATGCTTCCTGAGGAAATGAGAAATTCCCAGAGAGGGACTTTGGGGGAGAGCCAGCTCGATCCGTGGTGGTCTTCTTCTGTGACCCGTTACATTGGACAGTGGTCTAAAATAACTTGTATTTAGAACTGGCATGTCAGTCTTTTTAAAGGCAGTACCAACCCAAATGTCCCCAAAGACTAAAAGTTCTTGGAGCTCAAGAATATTATATACTGTATTTCTCTGATTCAGCTGTGTTTGTAAATGAGCACACAGGAAGAAAAGGTATCATCCCAGGATGGATTATGAAGTATACATTATAATAAAAAGACTGTTACCAAATTACCAATATGTATTTCATTTACTGAGTGACTCATTTCAATCTCAAGATTGTTAACGTTGACTTATGATCTGTAGATTTCTCTTAATACTAAGTATCATTTTATAATTATAAGGAAATGAAGGCATGAGTAGCTATTAGTCAAGAAAATCACGTGCTAGATACTTGGTCAAGTTCACACACTTTTAATAGCCACCTATGTAATATGCTCAGAGAATTGAATATTTTTAAAATTTATGATGAATAAATAGAAAAACCTGCTAATCAGGCATTGTTCATGTGTGAACAGTGCCATGGCTTTCCTGAGCTCTATTTCTTAGGGTGTGTACTCTTAGCATCTCTAGGTGTATCTATATTACTGGTCACTGCCTTGTAGGGGACTGGAGGCATAGCTTAAGAGGAGAAGAGGAGGATCGCATGGGTTGGAGCAGGTAACTTGTACCTCACCCCATCTCCCTGTTAGCAACAGTACAGTTCAATGCCACAAGCTGAGACTTTGAATTCACACAAGCCTGGTCTTCAGTTCCTTTCCTACCAATCACTGGAAATATTTAGTGTCCTGAGCCTCAGTTTTATCTTCTGTGAAATGGTAAAGCTACTACTGCTCCTAATAGCTGCCTTAAGGCATGGTTGTGAGAATTAAATGAGATAAAGTATGTCAGGGACCTAGCACAACTGCTAGCATATGGCAGGCCCTCCGCAAACACAAGCTTTGCTTTACCATCCCTCTGTATATTTTCCTTGAACCAGCTTTTTCCTTTCTGCTTCCTGCTCTTGGAGAAAATTGTGAGCATGACTAGGATGGTGCAGAATTAGAGTATTTTAGTTCCTCATCAACTCCATTGAAATTGCTCCTGAGGTGAAATTCCTAAGCCTAACAGATACATGCCAGTCTTTATCTGACTTGAACTTTGCATCTAACTTTGAGAGCAGCAAGAGTCCACATCCTCATAGGAAAGTCTGATTCTTGTATAGCCATGGCAACAACCACCAGCACAGGTTTTAAGCTTTAAATTAATCAGTAATAGTTCTATATGTTAGCAAACAAACTCTGGAGCTGGTTTTAAACCTATCTAATTGGTCAGTGATATCTTCATTGAATATGCCTCTGAAAGTGAACTAGTTGGCAACAGACTGATACTTAGGAAGTCAGACAATTGGAGGTGGCCATGTTCCAGGGAGCATTCTTCAGAGGCTGATGTCAACCCATTCTTACCTCTGTGACCAACACAAACCCAAATACACTTATTCCCACAAGAATGTATATAAGATTAGCATTTGCTTTCCTCAATAAGATGGTGCCTGACCAGTATGACTCTCCTTTACTCAAGAAAGGAAAATTCTGGCTTTGCTTTTTTTTATTTTAGATTTTCCATGATGGTTTTCTTTTAATAAGCCTTTACACATAAGGCTAAGGCTCAGACAGATGCACTGAGTCAGACACTCAACTTGTTTAGACCTGGTGCTTCTAGGCTTCTACTCACTCTTTGCTATCTCCTCATTCTGTTTTGTCCTTCTTAAATCTTGGTATTCTCTAGGTAGTTTTTGTGTGATCTTAATGAATCCCAAATCTATATTACTAAATAGAAATGCCCTTCCTAATAAGTTCGTTTTCCCATTGGATATCTCCACATTATGTTGCATGGGCACCTTAGATTTGATGTTTCTCAAACTGCAATCCATCTTCACACTCAAATTTGCTGCTTCTGTATTTTGTGAGCAGTCACCTAAGCCAAAACCTAAATCACCTCTCCTACATACTTCTGACAGCAAAGTTCAAGAAATTTTGCTTTCTGAATATCTAGGTACCTGTCTTCTCTTTTCAGATCCCGTTCTCATCTTCTGCTTGTATTTATTATTGGAATAGCTTCCTAAATAGCTACTTTGATTTTAGTTTTACACCTTTCAAATCTTCACTCAGTATAATACTGTATCAATTTTGAATGCTTTGTTCTGCTGCAAGAGAACAATAAGAGAAAGCACAACTAAAGGTGTTCTAAGTAACACAACATAAGTTTTCTCACAAATGAGAGTTTGTCTGGAGGTATCAGTCCAGGGCTGATTCAGTGGTTCTGTGATATGTGATACCATCAAGGACCCTGGTTCTTTATTTCTGTTTTTTTCTTATTCAGTGTTGACTTTTTGTCCTCATGCATGATGCCTCATGTTGCAAGATGGCAGCTACAACTCTATGCAGTATGTCTTGCTTCAAAGCCTTGTGAACTTCTGCTCTTTTTTTCTAGGAAGACAGAACTTTCACAGAATGTCCCTGACAGATTTCCCTTAACAATTCACTGGTTAGAACTGGGTCACATAGCCCTCTTAACTATAATGTGAGTAAGCAAGTTGATGCCTCATTTGTTTCCAACCTCTACTGTGAGAGGTGGACAAGGAGAAAAGAGGATGGGAATAGATTGCATTGGCTAACTAGCTATGTCAAATCCAAACTTATGAACTAACCTCCTGCCCAAAACAAAATGAATTTCTTCTGCCTATAGAATAATGCCCAGGTTTTATAGCATGGTATGTGGACCCCTTCATCAACTGGCCAGGTTAACATTTATTTCCTGATATTTATTTTCACATACTCTCCATTTTTGTGGAGCAGAGGGAGGAAGGAGAATCTGAGAGACTAACCAAATTATTTATATTTAAAGTGGTGACAGATGTAGCTAAAGGAACTGTTTAAATTATTTCACTGAACAAAGTTTGATGTTTATTTAAATTATTTGGTTGTAGTGTGATAAATTTGCTATCCCATTATAGAACATTGGAGAACAATGGGGAAGTTTGAAAATTAAGATAATTTGGGAAATTGCTTAATATAACAACTGATATCTTTGCAATTTAAGATCTTAGGGAAGAAAGTTTAAGAATTTCCTCCAGAGACAAAAATATATGTTTTCAACAGATTTATTATTATTTATAAAATTATGTTTTACTGTACTAAGGACACTTAGCATGAAATCTAGCCTCTTAATAAAATTCTAAGTGTTCAACACATTGCTGTTGATTATAGGTACAATGTTGTACAGCACATCTCTAGAGCTTATTCATGTTGTATAACTGAAACTTTATGCCCATTGATTAGTAACTCCCCATTTCCCCCTCCACCAGCCCCTTTAACAGTTTTGTTAATCACAAGTTTTGTGCCTAGACAAATATACCCACTCATAGGTGCCTTCATGCATTTATGGAGTTAGTTTATCACAATCATAGGTGAGTTAACTGGAGAGGTCATCTGTGATGGGTCAGAGATATGGGACAGTTTTGACTGTAGTGTCAAAGAACCACCTTTGGGTTCAATGTTCACATGGTGGGTTTGTGTGTACATGTGTGTAAAAGTTTTGATGCTCTTTAGCACCACACCTTTGGTTTTGATAGATGGCCTAATGTCATATTGTTTACATGATAGTACAGTGAGTGAGGTTCAGGGCGTAGCCTTCCTGTCACTGACTTGCTGTACTGGTAGAATTCAGCACACTTCTCTGTGGAAGAATGACCTTTGATATATACCCTTTTTGGAGTTCCATTTTTTAAAAAAAGTTTATGTATTTATTTTGAAAGAAAGAGAGAGAAAGAGAGAGAATCCCAAGCAGTCTCCACACTGTCAGTGAAGAGCCCAATGCAGGGCTTGAACTCCTGAAGTGTGAAATCATGACCTGAGCCAAAACCGAGTTTTGGCCATTGAACCAACTGACCCACCCAGGCACCTCGATGTTCCTTTTTATAATAGTCCCATCTTTTGATAACTTTCAACATATTTAAACTTTCACATAATTACAGATTTCCATTTTCTTTCTTTATTGAAATCGTAACCTAAATTTAATTTTCCAGTTTTCTATTACAATATCCATTAAAAATTAATTTGAGCCCTTTGTTATCACATTCTTTTTTAAAATCACATTCTTCTAATCAAGTTAATGTTATTTCAAATCATACTAATAAATTTATATTAATATGCCATTAATAAAATTACTATTAATTTCAGAGAAGGGCAAGTTCTGAATATATATTATCTAATAATATAAACTGATTTTTAATAAAGATTGTCAGTTTGTACTTTGTATGTTTTATATGTAACCTAGAAGATAGTGGGCATGAAGCAAAGTTCCAAGCTACTGCTGCCTGGGGATGTTTAACAGTATTACACAGGAAGTCTAAAGCACTGTGCAAGTGGGAATCAGTTTTTAGTTTAACTTGAAACTAAAGGAGACTTTATTCACCAAACAGGCTTTAAATTTTCTCCTCTATCATCACAGTGCAATTAAAAAAACCCAAAAAACAATAAACCCTGATTTTGCAAAGAGAATGCAACTGCTAAAGAGACTCAGAAACAGGTATGCAAGTGACAAAGACAGAGTTACAACATTACAAAATCATTGCTGGCATTAATTAAAAAAATAAACAAACACAGTAGGGATTGTTCATGATCAGGAACACAAAACCTTCCAACTCATAATGGTGAAGAATACAGTGAAGAAGATTCATTCTAGGGCAGACTATGTGTCCTGGGCACTGTTTGGAATTTATCTCCAAATATTTAGTGAGGAGAGAGCAAAGAATGTATCAGAGTCCTGGATAGATCTTGTTGTGTTGGTTTAACAATGTATGTAAAGTAATCCATATACATTTTTAACTAGGGAGGGTAGCCTTTGTCATCTAAAATTATTTTGAATAAAATACTAAGAAGAAAGAAAAGTACAATATTATAAAAGCACGCACTCACAACACTTCACATTAATATGATCATTTTCAGTAAATTCTTGTATCATTATGTAAAAACTGATAAATAGGGAACCCTTGGGAATCATTGCATATAGACATTTGGACCCTATGCATTACTAGAGACAAGATTCTGTTATATTGGGTAAAACTGTGAATCGACTTTGCTAACAGAATGATTCTTTAGGTTAACAAGGTTTATTTCTTTCTTATTATGATTGGGCTATAGTGCTCAGGAGTTAAGAGAAGAAAACCATTGATACTATCCTTATATGTTGCGCAGTGGAGGAAAACCCCAAAAGTCTTTTTGGTGTGCATTTGGGATGAAAGAAGTGTGAGGACCCTGAAAGGCAATGGAATCCAGAGCACTGGAGGCGATTCCTGCTCATCCTTCCATAGTCTTACCTTCCAATTCTCCTGGAAGGAGTCCAAGACTTCTTGAGGTTTGGACTGAATGAGTCCAAAGGACTCAATCATCAAGAAGATTTGTATTGTTAATAAGAATTTAATCATGCCCTTCTATACATTCAAAGCAAACAAACCAATATAAAGCTTTAGTTCAGTGTCTATTTTTTTTCCTTTTGGATCATGTATTAGTTTGCTGGGCCCCCATAACAAAATACTGCAGATTAGGTGACTCCAATAGGAATTTATAGTCTCATAGTTCTGGAGACAAGAAGTCTGAAATCAGGGTATCAGCAGGGTTGGTTTCCTCTGAGACCTCACTCCTTGGCTTGTAGATGACCATCTTCCTGTGGATTCAGGTAGTCCCCTCCCTTAAAATTTCTATGTCCTAATCTCCTCTTCTTATAAAAACACCAAATGTTTTGGAATAGGGTCCACCAAAGACCACATTTTAAACTTAACTACTTCTTTAAAGATGCTATCTCCAAATATAGGCACATTCGGGGTTACTGAGTTATGGTTTGAGTGTATGAATTTGGAGGGTAAGGGACACAATTCAGCCCCTAACAAATCACAACTCAGACCTGGATAGTTTTTCCAACTCAGATTTTGTGATCTTTTCCTTCCTACTGCTCTGATACACTGCCAAACGTGGTATATGACAACTCCTGGAGACAGAGCATCAGCTGGAAGTGATTAGCACCATCCTCATCACCTAGAGGAGTAGAGCGCAAATGGATAATTGTATGGTAAATTTTTCAAAAAGAGCTGTAATGAGCAGAGGACAGTTTTGACCATTGTTCTCTGCTTTGTGAGGAGCTATCTCATTCCATTTCTGACATTAATAAAGCTGGTGATTGGCATCATTTATCATGACAAATTCCTGCAAATGTGCAAAGACCAACATTCCATGTTTTGAAATAAAAGGCAGAGGTACATAAATGGTGCAGCTTTTTTTCTCCAGGAAGTACTTCTGATGAATAAGACCTCATCAGCATGCTGTGCTTCTTAGAGATGGTTAATGAAAAATTTGTGATGCAATGTCTGGGTCTGCTCTCACACTCACATTCATAATATGAGCAAAATTATTTGGTTGAAAAACAGCAGACAGTACATAAGAGAGAAAATGGATTCACTTGTTTCCTCCTCTATTACTTTGTTACTTGAACCCAGCCAAACATTGAGGATGTTTTAGATTCTGATACCAGCATATTTAAGAGCAATAAAGAGGATAATGAAAAAAAGAACAGTATTTATTTATCTAGTGTCTACTTATGTGCCTAATACCAGGCTAAGTATGTAAAGGATACAGGGAAATTTAAATCTCTACTTCCCTGCTGTTCCTCAGACTTAGCATTTACATTCCAATTGCTGAAACAAGATACACAGGAAGAAATTTAAATTAACAGTAACTGCCTGAAGCACTGCAGATAAGATAATAAATAATTATTGCTAAAATGAGTGGAATAAACACTAAATTTTGTGGAAGAAGTATTTTCCAGCTGGGTGGGCAAAAGAAGGCTTTAGGAGGAGGAAGAAATTTGAGCTGAATGTAGAAGGTTTAAAAGGGAATATGTAAAAGAAAGACAAACTGATCTTTGAAGGAGATTATTAGGAGAAACACTGAGGTTTATGCCAAGTTTGAGTGGAATTTAAGCAGAGGAAATACATAAAAACTTTATCTTGGCATTCAGAAGTCATTGACATTTTCGGACAAGAACAATGTGATGAAATTGCTGTCTTAGGAATAGTTTAGACACTGTTATAATAGCTAATGTGTGGTGTGACTAAGAATCCAAAATATGCAAGGTGGTTTGAAAAACGGAAGGTGGAACTGAGAGAAACTGAAAATAAATAATGGAGTCAATGTGGTGAACGATGTGATGATGCGAGTAAGAGGCAAGAACAGAAGGTGATGCCTGGGTTGTTAAGGCTGAATGAGTACAGGTAATCCAGAGAAGAGCGATAGCATTAGTGGTTAGCAATGATATTAGTGACTTGGGGACACTGTTTCTCTCTGAAAAGATGAAAGGTTTCACAGATGGAAACCAGATGGACGTTCAAGGAGGAATACACTGGATAGTTGAAGATGTAGGTCTGAGAGGCAGGAGAGTAGCTGAGGCTGCCAAGACCTAGAGAAGAGTTACCCTCATAGAAGAAGCCAAAATAAGGACTCTAACAGGAGCAAGTTAGAAAAAGAAAATTTTAAGTATGGAAGCAAATTAAATTTTAGTTGTTAGCATCAGGAGTTTTTCTACATTTCAGAATGTAAGAGTGAAAACTTTTTTTTTTTGGTTGCAAGTAATTGCAGTATGGGATCTGATATATGTGACATTAAGAGAAAGTTACATATGCTAGTTTGTACTTGTTGAAGAAGCACAAAATAGCTATAAGTTTTGTGAATCAATATGTTTTGGGAGGGTGAAGGGAGTATGATAGACATATGCAGCACATCGGTGAGTTTAGGTAAGGTACTAATACCACTATTGTCAGTGCAATGGTCATTATTGCAGTGGGTCAAGTACTCAATTAAATATGACACTTTTAGTTTCCATTAAAATATAATTTATAAAAAGTTGAGCCTGTGCTCATATATGTAAGACATGATGTGACTTTTAATTCATTTGGAATCTGATGGTTTTGAATTAAACACAATCCGCTTTGACAAGAGCTTCTGAGCATATGCACTGATGGTGTCATGGAAGTCTGCAAAGATAAATGAGACGCTGCTTCCTTCCAGAAGTCAGGAAAGAGTACATGCTTATTAAATGCCTGCTTACTATGTGGGACAGGTACTCTTTCTCAGCTCATGTTAAGCCTTCATATGTGTTATTTTACAATCCCTTGGCAGAGCAACATATATCCCAATGACTCTAATATCACCAAAACTTCAATAAAATGATAGAGGTTGGCATAGGAAACAAGGAGAATAGTTGCATCTTGAAAGATCTAGGAAAACTCTTTTCATAGGGTAATGTCTAAGCTGGACTTTGACATATCAGTAAGAAAATTAACATTTTTTTAAAAGAACCATTCAAGTGCCATAAAGGCAAAATCAGTTGCTAGTATAAGTTGTCAGCCTGTTAATATCAGATATAGGCAAAAGCACTGAGAAGTTATCTTATTTGGTTCCACAGTTCTAAATAAATAGTCAAATGCATTGATGTCTTAGATGAAATGCTCAAAAAAGAACTTACATACAGATACAAAATAGAACTGGATTTTTCAGTATTGAATGCATTTAGAAGAGATTTTTTTGAGTGTGGTTGGTAAATCTGGTGAAAATTTTATATGTCAACTTGGCTAAACTCTGGCATTCAATTGTTTGGCCAAACATTAGTTTAGATGCTGCCGTGAAGGATGTTGTAGATGTGGTTAGCATCTACAGTCAGTTCTATGTGAGTTGGAGATGACTCTTAACAGAATGTGTGGTCTTGATCCAATCAGTTGATGGCTCTAAAAGCAAAAACAGGTTTATCAAAGGATAACCAGGTTTATCAAAGGAATACTGCCTCAGGAATATAACAATCTCCTCAGGTTCCAGCCTGCTGGACCTGTCAGTCCTCACAATTGCATGAGCCAATAAAGCTCTTCATGTATTTGAATGAAGGATTTTATATTTCTCTGGAAAATTCTGATGAATACACTTGAGTGTATGGAAGGGTTTTGAAACCCCAAAGTACATGCTCTGGTGTTAGTGGATGTTTTTTATATTCCTTCTGGGGGAGAAGAGAAGTTAGTAGACCCCTGAGATAGGCAGACCATCTGTTTACTCAGCACATGTGCTGTGATAGGAATCTCTCTCCCACCCACCCCCATTGCTATCTCTCTCTCTTGCTTTCTCTATCTCTTCTCTGTCTCTCTCTGTCTTTTGGATCTCCTTATGCTCACCACAGTGACTTTTAGTCTCCTAGTCTCCATTAGTCAACCATTCTGAAAAGAACCTCTCCAAGGAGGGGGTTTTCTCATTCTCCATGTATCCCCCCCCTCATTGGGTGACCATTTCAGAGCTATGAAATTCTCAAGACTCAAATTCCAATAGAAGGTTAAGATGCTTTCATTTAACTTTGGTTTTGGGGATGAACTTTGGGATCCAAATTTACCAAAGACCTCTATATTTTGGCAGTTATGAAATAAAACTGCTAACTTGTTTCTTATTAATTCCTTTGTCTTTTCTCTACCAGTTAGAACTTGGGCATGTGGTGCAGACCAGGGGAGATTGATTTAAATGTTAACTCCAAAATGGTGTTAATGGATCTCAAGTTATTGCTGTGAAGAATCTGTTGTTCACTTTTTCATCTTTTCTGAATTTCTATAAAACCTATTCCTTTTATAATCAAGAAATCACCATAAACTTTAATTTTGTGTCAGTGTAGACAAGCCAGATGTATTAATTTTCTATTGCTGCTGTAACGAATTACTACAAAGTTTGTTGCTTGAAAACAACTTATTCTCTCAAAGTTGTGTGGGTCAGAAATCTGAGTTGGCTCAGATACTTTCTCTATTCCTGGTTTTACAAGGCTGAATTCATAGTGTTGGCAGAGCTGTGTTCTTTTCTGGAGGTTCTGACTGTGAATTCCTTCTCAGTCTCATTCAGATTGTTAATGGAATGCAAATCCTTGCTGTTGTAAAACTGAGGCCCCTATTTCCTTGCTGCCTGTTGGTCAAAGGTCAATCTTGGATTCTAGAGGCTGCCCACACTCCTTGGCTTGTGGCCTCTACCTCCATATTCAAAGCCAGTAATGTTGAGTCAAGCCCTTTTCATCTCTCTGGCTGTAAAGATTCATGTATTATATTAGACCCACCTAGATAATCAAAGATAATCTTTTTATTTTCTTTTTGAGAGAGAGAGAGACAGAGAGAGGGGGGGG
>NC_043706.1:74520758-74534197 GCF_006229205.1 Suricata suricatta | reverse complement strand
TTAATCACCTAATTTCACAGCTATCTGAAGTGGCAATTGTAATATAGCAGCTTATCTATGATACATTCAAGATACATGATATAATTTATTACTTGTCCATAAGCTAAAACACAGCCTGCTTAATACCTTTCCTTAAATTCCACCTCTATACTACAGTATACTTGAGGTCCATGCAAAAAAGTAGCTACTTTTTATATAGAAAATGGATGATTAAGTTTTTGGTGCTGTAAAAGCAACTTCAATTAAATATAACCACCCCCACCACCATAAAAAAAAAAAGAGGAAAGAAAAAAAAAAGTAAAGAAAATAATAAGGGAAAAACCCAAGACACACTCCCTAAGGGGGAAAAAAAACCAGCATGTAATTTCTGTCCTTGACAGAATGTATTAAATAAGCAAACACCACCAACAAGCAAAACAAGTACTACAATGTAATATATTTTTGAGACAGAGAGAGACAGAGCATGAGAGGCGGAGGGGCAGAGAGACAGGAGATACAGAATCTGAAGCAGGCTCCAGGCCTGAGCTAGCTGTCAGCACAGAGCCTGATGTAGGGCTCAAACCCACAGACATGAAATCATGACCTGAGCTAAAGTCTTAATTCCACCTGCAAAATCTTCCCACAGCAGTACTAAATTTGCATTTAACTGAATAGCCAAGGGGTGGAATCTTGGGGGACATCTTTAGAATTCTGCCTATCACAACAGGGTGCCAAAATTTCCTTCTTGCTAGAACCTGCAAAGTTTTGATCCTGTTTGAATTTTCCATAGGTTACTTTAGTACTTAACATGATTAGTAATTTCAGAGTAGTAGTTTCAGGAAAGGATCCAGAAGGCACAAAAAGGGGTGTGCTCCTTCAGTTTGTCGGGGGGAAGCCTCTTGATTGAAGAGAATTGGCTTCAAATTAGACATTCTCCAATATTTTCACATTTAACTGAATTGGACCTGTTTTATAAAGGCCACAACTTACTCTGCTGCTGTTACGGATCCCTTCTGACTCCTGTACCACAGTTGGGTCTTTTGACCAGTCACTGTTCATCTATTGTCTGGATGTTGTGCCATTACCAAACATTGGTGCATTCCTGTCTTAGATGTTGACACCTCTAGAATCGCATTCACTGGGTCTTTCTCCTATGACACATGGGATTCCTTCCCAAGTCTCCTTTATACTTAGACTTTTCCTGTTCTTTCAGTGATACCATTGTCCCGAGGAACCCATCTAATCTCAGAATGCTCTTCCTTCATATCAACTTGGATGACTTCTTGTGCTCATGTTGTTTATCTCCATGTGAAATAGGGACTCACATGAGGGGCTTATGTTTTTGGTAGGGGCAGTGTATGCATTGTAGCCTCTGTCTAGCACAGGATGTGCCTAAGGTATAACCTAAATGGGAAAGCTGAATTCAGCACAGGAAGGGACAGACAAGAGAGCTCTCTGGGGACATTTGAGACAAAAAAAGCCAGGTGGGCTCAGTGGTTGCACAGATATGATTTCTAAGACTGACTCTAATACATTGTCTGCTGATCTATGAATTATGTGTGCTTGCCAGACAACATAACCTGGCTTTATATTCAGGTGATCTTAGGGCTTGGGTATAGGAAAGTCAGTACGTGTTTTTTGTTGTTTGTTTCTTATTGATCCTATCCTTTTATTCTGAGGATTTCCTGACATCTCTAAGTATTTACTTAATGTGTTGATATTGGATATTTTGTCAATCCACACATTCTTCTAAGATTGTATAATAGGTTTTATCTAACAATATTATATTTTCCCTCACAATATTATAAAATGTTTTTGTGGTTTCTTTCTAAGTTTAGATTATGATACATCTTACAAACTTAATAACAGTCACAACATAAATGTTGACATCAAGCCATCAGTGAAGATTATTAATAAAGATATTTAATGGGGTCCTGTTGGGCAGTGCTCACTTGTGTGGTTGATACACATGGTTGGCAAAGGAACTCTAGACTAATGCCCATTTGTGGACACATTTTCATTTATCAACAGTTAATTCAACAAATAGTTATTGAGTATCCTTTATGAAAAGTACTGTTCCAGTGGCTACAAATCCATTGCTAAGCAAGAAAGAGTAGTCCTTGCTATCATAGAGCTGCTGAGGGAAATTAAGAATCAGGCAACACAAGTAATTACTTAATCCATTTGTGATATGTGCTATGAAGAAGAGATCAGTGAGTTCTGAAAGTGTGTAATTGGAAAACTTAAGGCCAAACGACTCTTCAAGGAAGCCATCTTTCAGAAAGAAACATTTGGGATGGGGCTAAAGGGTTCAAGAACAAGTTATCTTTGCAAGTTGAAGCAGAGGAGAAGACATGAGCTGGAGGCTGTGCATGTGTGAAGGCTTTGGGATAGGTCCCAAGACAGTAATGGTGTTAGTTAAAACAAAACAAAACAAAACAAAAAACAAAATAAAACTAGGAGCATTGCATACCTATTGGAATAATCAAAATCCAAGAACACTAAAAAACTCAGATTCTGGCAAGTATGTGAAGCATTAGGAACTCTTGTTCACTGCAGGGGAGAATGCAAAATGATACAACCACTTTGGAGGACAGTTTGGCATTTTATTCCAAAACTAAACATGCTATTACCACATGATCAGGCAACTGAGTTCCTTGATATCTACCCTAAGGAACTGAAAACTTATGTCTACACAAAAACTGGACAAAATTGCCTTATTCACAATTATCAAAACTTGGAAGCAACCAAGATGTCCTTCAGTAGGTGAATCATTGAATTCATTAAATAAATTGTGGTACATCTACTTCCAGGAAGATGTGGACTAGGAGGACTCTAAGCTCACTTTGTTCCATGGATACAGCTAGATGACACCAACACTGGTGCGAATAACTCTGAAAATGACGCAAAGATTGGCAGAACAGGCTCTCCATGCTAAATGTAGAAAAGAGATCACACTGAAGAGGGTAAGAACAGCAGAGATGCAGCTAGGAGCTTAACAGTCCGGAGGTACTGTCCACAGAAATGAGAGACATCGCAAGTGGGAGAAGGGAAAGAAACAGACCTCACCTCAGGTACCAAAGGAATGAGAAACCCACATGAGGAAGACAAATCCTCATAACATTTGGCTTTCAAAACCAAAGACCCATAATTTCTAGAGTTCTTACGATAAGCTGGACTTAACACTTGGAATGTTAAAAATCATCAGGCTCAGCTCTGGGAGAGCTGGGAGGGTGATAAGAAACTGAATCCCTTCCCTTCAGAGACAGCACAACAAATAACCCCATGGAGATACATCATAGAAGCAGCAGTTTGAAAAATGCTTGCAGTATATGGGAGGGAGATTTTTTTTTTTTTTAACTAATCTCAGAGCATGTGCTAGAGGGGCAGGGATCTTTGGGAGACTTCTCCAAGAACAAAATTGTTGGCAGTTGCTATTTCCCTCCCTCACTTCCCAGCCTAGATACACACACCTTCAGGAACTCAGCATTTTCACTCTTCAACTAGCTTGCTAACAGTGTGCCCCATACTAATATTCTCTTGTGGACATGCCTCTTCTAGCCAGGCCTTGGCTCCAGGTGGCCTCCCACAACAGACCTACAGAAATTTTGCTAACACTGCACAGTCTGCCTCTATGTTCTCTTGCCAACCTTCCCACTCCAACATGCCCTCGGCTGAAAACCATCCAAAGTGGTGCCACAAACTTGACAGTATGTAGGCAGCCCTGACAGAGCCCAGAACCACTCCAAAGTGATGCCTACCTGGAAAGAGGGGAAGATAAACACACATACCAGTCTGACTGGGGCTGACAACTGGTCTGACCACAGGCCCCACTCACCAATGAAAGCTTCTCAGGGGACAACACAGGGAAAGTGCTCTACAGTTCAGTGCTGTTGCATCTCTGGCAAATTTCTGGTCTGGCTCAAGTCAAGTCCAAGGCAGTTCCAGCCTGGCCCACTAACAACACAGGGACAAAACACTGCCCACAACAGGCAAAGAGAGCCATTTTGGATCACTGGACTGAAGGCAAAAGCGGCTCAGCCACAGTAGTACGGCATACACGACACACAGGAGATACCCTTGACGCGCCAGATTCTGGTGAACAGGGGATGTTGCACTACAGGGCACTACAGGACCTCTTCTTCATAAGGCCATTACTTTCAACAGCAGGAGACATAGCCCAGTCTTCTAACATAAAATCAGATATAGGGAGTTGGGTAAAATGAAGAAACAGAGGAATATGTCCCAAATGAAAGAATGGGACAAAATCACAGCAAGAGTGCTAAATAATTAAATGGAGATAACTCATATACCTGACTGAGAATTTAAAGTAATGATCATAAAGATATTCACTGAACTTGAGAAAAGAGTGGAGGACTTCAACACCCTTAACAAAGAGATAGAAAACAAAAAAGAAACATTCAGAGATAAAGAAGTCAATAACTGAAATTAAAAATACACTAGATGCAATAAATAATAGACTAGAGGAAACAGAATAACAGATAAGTGACCTGGAGGACAGAGTAAGAGAAAGCAATCAAGATGGACAGGAGAGAGAAAAAAAAGTAATAAATAGACTTAGGAAACTCAGCAACATCATAAAGTATAATAATATTTTCATTATAGGGATCCCAGAAGAGATAGAGACAGGGAAAAAAGTTTACTTGAAATAAAAATGGCTGAAAACTTCCTGTATCTGGGGAAAGAAATAGAAGTCCAGATCTAGGAGGCACAGAGAGCCCCTGACAAAATTAATCCAAGATACATAGTAATTAAAATGGCAAAAGTATAGTCACATACAAGGAAAACCCTATAAAGCTATCAGCTGATTTTTCAGCAGAAACATTGCAAGCTAGAAGTACTTAAAGGGAAAAATCTAAAGCCAAGAACACTCTATCCAGCAAGGTTACCATTCAGAACAGAAAAAGAGATAAAGAGTTTCCCAGACAGGGCGCCTGGGTGGCTCAGTTGGTTAACTTCCGATTTTGGCTCAGGTCATGACCTCACGGTTTGTGGGTTCGAGCCCCGTGTTGGGGTCTGTGCTGACAGCTAGCTCAGAGCCTGGAGCCTGTCTTCAGATTCTGTGTCTCCCTCTCTCTCTCTGCCCCTCCCCTGCTCATGCTGTCTCTCTCTCTCTCTCTTTCTCTCTCTCTCTGTCTCTGTCTCTCAAAAATAAATAAAACAATAAAAAAAAACAAATAAAAAAAATAGTTTCCCAGTCATCCCTGACTGTGTCTCAGTCAGTTGAGCATCTGACTCTTGATCTTGGCTCAGTTCTAAGAAGGACACTTATAGCAATATAGGCCTACCTCAAGAAGCAAAAAAAAAAAAAAAATCTCAAATATCTAACCCTATACCTAAAGGTAAAGGAGGTAGTAAGAAAAACAGAACCCCAATCAGTAGAAAGAAAGAAATAATAAAGATTAGAGCAAAATAAGTGAAATAGAAACAAAAAAATAGATCAATGAACTAGGTACTGACTCTTTGAAAATATCAACAAAATTTATTTTACAAAAAGGAGAGAGAGAACTCAAACAAAATAAGAAATGATAGAGGATAAATAACAAACAACACCACAGAAGTACAAAGGATTGTAAGAGAGTATAATGACAAATATGAAAAGTTGTATGCCAAGAAATATGATAGCCAAAAAGAAGTTGATAAATTCCTAGAAGCATATAGCCCCACAAAACTGAATCAGGAAGAAATAGAAAATTAGAACAGACTGATTACCAGCAATGATATTGAATTAATAATGAAACAGTCTCAACAAACAAAAGTCCAGAACCAGATTGCTCCACAGATAAATTCTACCACATATTTAAAGAAGAGTTAATATCTACTCTCAAAATCTTCAAAAAATAGAAGAGAAAATAGTTATAAATTCATTCTATGAAGCCAGCATTACCCTGATACCAAAACTGTATATAAAGACACTACAAAAAAGAGAACTATAGGCCAATGTCTCTGATGAACATAGATGTAAAAGCCCTTAGCAAAATATTAGCAAACCAAATCCTAGAATACATTAAAAAAATAATTCATCATGATCAAGTGGGAATTATTTCTGGGATTCAAGGGTGATTCAATATTCATAAATCAATCAATGTGATACATCATATCAATAAGAGAAACAATAAAAACCATATGAGTATTTAGAGAGATGCAGAAAAAGCGTTTGAGAAAGTACAACATCTACTCATGATAAAAAAAACCATCAACAAAGGTGTAGAGGGAACATACCTCAAAATAGTAAAGGCCATATATGAAAAGCCCACAGCTATCATCACACTAAATGGTGAAAAACTAAGAACTTTCCCCCTAAGATCAGAAACAAGACAAGGATGTCCACTCTTACCACTTTTATTCAGTGTAGTAGTGGAAGTCCTAGGCACATCCCTGAGACAAGAAAAAGAAATAAAAGGGATTGAAATTGGTTAGGAAGAAGTAAAGCTTTTACCATTTGCAGATGACATGATACTATATACAGAAAACCCTAAAGCTGATAAATGATTTCAGTAAGATTGCAGAATACAAAACCAACATATGGAAATCTCTTGCATTTCTATATACTAACAATGAAGCAGCAGGAAGAGAAATTAATAAAACAGTCCTGGGGCACCTGAGTGACTTAGTAGGTTAAGTGTCTGACTTCGGTTCCGGTCATGATCTCATGGTCCATGAGTCTGAGCCCTGCATTGGGTTTGGTGTTATCAGCACAGAGCCCACTTTGGATCCTCTGTCTGCCTCTCACTCTGCCCTTCCCCTGCTCTCTTTCTCTCTAAGTAAGTTAATTTAAAAAAAAATAAAAGCAATCCCATTTACACTTGTACCAAAAATAATAAAATACCTAGGAATAAACTTAACCAAGGAGAAGAAAGACTTGTACTTTGAAAACTATAGAACACTGATGAAAGAAATTGAAGATGACATGACAAATGGAAAGATATTCCATGGTCATAGATTGGAAGAACAAATATTATTAAAATGTCTATATTCCCAAAGCAGTCTACATATTTAATGCAATATCTATCAAAATACCAACATCATTTCTCATAGAACCAGCACAAATAATCCTAAAATTTGTATGGAACCCCAAAAGACCCCAAATAGCCAAAGCAGTCTTGAAAAAGGACAAAACTGGAAGAATCACAATCCCAGATTCCAAACTATACCACAAAGCTGTGGTAATCAAAATAGTATAGTACTAGCATAAAAATGGACATGTAAATCAACAGAACAGAATAGAGAGCCCAGAAATAAACATATGATTATGTGGTCATTTAATCTTTGACCAAAGAGGCAAGAATATGTAATGGGAAAAAGACAGTTTCTTTAATAAATGTTGTTGTGAAAACTTAGCAGCTATATTTAAAAAATGAAAATGGACCACTTCTTACATCATAAACAAAAATAAACTCAAAATGGATTAGAGACCTAAATGTAATACCTGAAACCATAAAAATCTTAGGAGAGATAAGGCAATAATTGTTTTGACATTGGCAATAGCAACATTTTTCTAGATATGTTTCCTGAAGCAAGGGAAACAAAAGCAAAAATAAACTATTAGAACTACATCAAAATAAAAACTTTGCACAGAAAAGTTAAGAAACAACAAAACTAGAGGACAACCTACTGAATAGAAGAAAATATTTGCAAATGACATATCTGATTAAGGGATAATATCCAAAATATATAAATAACTCATAAAACTCAACACCAAAAAAGCCCTATATAATCCAATTAAAGATGGGGAGAAGACATGAACAGATATTTCTCTAAAAAAGATGTACTGATGACTGACAGACACATGAAAACCTGCTCAACATCACTCATCATCAGAGAAATGCATATCAAAAGCACAATGAGATATTACTTTACATCTGTTAGAATGGCTAAAATAAAAACCATAAGAAACAACAAATGTTGGTGAGGATATGGAGAAAAGGAAACCCTCATGCACATTTGGTGGTAACACAAGCTGGTGCAGCCACTCTGGAAAACAGTGTGGAGGTTCCTCAAAAAATTAAAAATAGAACTACCCTACGACCTAGCAATTACTCTACTGGGTATTTATCTGAGGATACAAAAATCCTGATTCAAAGAGTACATGCACCTCAATATTTATAGCAGTGCTAGCAACAAAAGCCAAATTATTGAAAAAGCCCAAACGTCTAATTGATGAATGGAATAAGAAGATATGGTATATATATACAATGGAATACTACTCAGAGATGAAAAAGAATGAAATCTTGCCATTTGCAACAACATGGTTGGAACTTGGCTTGTGCCAAACGAAGTAAGTCAGTCAGAGAAACACAGGTATCATATGACTTCACTCATATGTAGAATTTGAGAAACTTAACAGATGATCATAGGGGAAGGGAAGGAAAAACAAAATAAAAACAAAGAGGGAGGCAAAGCACAAGAGACTCATAAATACAGAAAACAAACTAAGAGTTGTTAAGGGTGGTAGGGTCAGGAAGTAGGTTAAATGGGTGATGGGTATTAAGGAGGGCACTTGTTGGGAGGAGCACTGGGTGTTGTATGTAAGTGATGAATCACTGGGTTCTACTCCTGAGGCATTAGACTACTGGATATTTACCCAAATTTTATGAAAACATAATTTAAAAAGATATATGCACCCTATGTTTATTGCAGCATTATTTACAATAGACACAATATAGAAGCAGCCCAAATGTCCACCAATAGATAAATGGATAAGAAAGATGTGGTATATATGAATGGGTTATCATTCAGCCATAAAATAAAATGAAACTTTACCATTTGCAACAACAGAGAGGGATCTAGAGAATACAATTCTAAGAGAATTAAGCAGTCAGAGAAAGTCAAATACCCTATAATCTCACTCACATGTGGAATTTAAGAAAAAAACAAATGAACAATGAGAAAGAGACAAACCAAAAAACAGACTTTCAACTATGGATAGCTGCTGGTT
Organism: Suricata suricatta; assembly: GCF_006229205.1. Classification (NCBI taxonomy): domain Eukaryota; kingdom Metazoa; phylum Chordata; class Mammalia; order Carnivora; family Herpestidae; genus Suricata; species Suricata suricatta. The sequence continues at coordinate 74,525,259 of NC_043706.1, read as the reverse complement.
CCGAGAGGGAAGGTGGGTGTGGCGGTGGATGGAATAAGTGGAATATGTAAGAGTACCTGACTGTGATGAGCACTGAGTATAGAATTGTTGGCATTATATTGTATACCTGAAACTAATTTAACACACTATATGTTAACCATACTGGAATTAAAATAAAAAAAATTTTTGGTGCATACAGACAGTGATATGTTATGCAGTGCCAAAAAGAAACGAGCTATCACTAAATTCTACTCCTGAAACCCAATACTACACTGTATGTTAACTAACTTGAATTTAAATAAAATCATGCAAGAGGGGAAAAAAAAAGAAATGAGGTATCAAGCTATGGAAAGACATGGAGGAACCTTAAATGCATATTACTAAGTGAAAGAAGTCAGTCTGAATAAACTACATGCTATATGATTTAAACTAAATGATCTTCTGGAAAAGGCAAAACTATGGAGACAGTAAAAGTATTAGTGTTTTCCAGGGGGTTAGGATGGAGGGAGATATGGATAGTCAGCCTAGAGGATTTTTAGGGCAGTAAAACTATTCTGCATGATACATAATGGTGGATAAAAGTCATCATACATTTGTCCCAACCCACAGAATGCAGAGCACCAAGTGAACCCTAACCTCACCTATGGATTTGCTGATTATGATATGTCAGTGTAGGTTCACTGATTGGTACAAATGTCTGTATTTCTCTGGTGGGAGATGTTGATAATGAGGGAGGCTATGCATGTGTGAGGGTAAGGGGTGTATGGGAAAAATATGAACCTTCTGTTCAATTTTGCCATGAACTTTGTTCTAAAAAAGAAAGTATTACAACAAAACAAAATAGGAAAGTTTTGGGGGAGTCAGAGTGGCAAGAGCAAGCTGCAATGTGTGTGATTTGTGAGCTCAGCAAAGGCACAGTCACAGAGCAAACATATGTGCACAGGCTGACCCTAAGATTCACACTTTTTCTGATTTTATTTTATACTTTTTAGTTGGCTCTTCTTTCTACCTTTTGAATAAGATTTAAAATAAAACAGTTTATCTACAAATCATACAAATGGTTGGTAGTAAGAAACTTGAGTGAAGGAATGAGAATTATTTACTTATTTAAAAAATTTTTAATGTTTATTTTTAAGAGAGAGAGAGAGAGAGAGAGAGAGAGAGAGAGAGAGAGAGAAAGAGATAGAGTGTGAGCGGGGGAGGGGCAGAGAGAACTGTAGGCACAGAATCCAAAGCAGGCTTCAGGCTCTGAGCTGTCAGTGCAGAGCCTGACGTCGGGCTCAAACTCATGAACATGAGATCATGACCTGAGCTGAAATCTGATACTTAACTGACTGAGCCACCCAGGCACACTAAAATGAGAATAATTTAGATAAGCATTTTTAAAGATCAAACATTTTCATTGTTTTCAAGTACTAAGATAACATTATTTAATAAGACCAGCATATTCTGTACGGATACAGGGCAGAGAAATTTGGACCAACAGCATTGTAAATACTAAAATGCATCATCAAAGACCATCAGGGAATATTGATATAAGCCCCATGAAAGCCATTGAACAATACAGAGTAATAATTGTATGATCCTCCTAAGCTCCATAAGGAATCAATTTTTGCTTATAAAGGGAAACATACACTCTAATGTTTCTAGTCCAACTTCGTTTAGGAAGAGAAGAAGTATCTCTATCACTCTGGAGCCCTCACTCAGAGGCCCAAGTAAATGCCTGAAACCCATTTCCATGGTCATTCTGGTCTTTGTGTGATTTCTCATATCAAATGTATGGTTGAACAGCCGTCGTATGTTTTTGGAGTATTTTAGTTATATGAAAAACCACTTCTTAAAAATTAAAGGTTCAGGATACAAAACTGTTTATAGTGTATGATGTTGACTTTGTAATGTGTTTGTGGGCTGAATTTCTCTAGGCTTCACTAGTATAGCCCGTGAGTGTAAATGGGGCCCTATGAGTGGTTGTGTCACAAATGTCACTGTCTATAGCCTCTATTTGCACAATTTAGTCTCATCTTTGCCCAAGAGGCCCTGATACTGCCTTGTGTACTTAAAAAGAGTTCTACTGGTTTTCTTTACTTCAGATCTCTTTGTTGGTATACTGGGCCTACAGATTCCAAAGTGCTCAGTTGAGATTCAAGCTGGGACAACACACATATAAATCCAGATTCATACAGAAGAATATCTAGAAGAAAGTATACCATTTTCTCCATGTGGTGAGATTATAGATAACTTTTTGTGGGTTTTTATTTTTTTTGCATTCCAAATTGTTTTCAATTAACCATTTTCTGATGGGGGGGGGAGAGAGAGAGGAGAGATCGTGCATGGGATATGCACATATGCACACATAAATGGAAGAGGGACAGAGGGAGAGATGGAATGTTAAGCAGGCTCCAGGCTCAGTGTGGAGCCCAACGTGGGGCCTCATCTCACCACTGTGAGATCATGATATAGGCCGAAATTAAGAGGTTGATGCTTAACCTACTGAGCCATCCAGGTGCTTTACAAGGAACCTATTCTGCTTTTAAAGAAAACTGGGTAAAATAAGAGGAGAAATAGAGAAAGGAGGAAGGAGGGATGTGGAGAGAGTGAGAGAAAAAAAGAGAGAAGGGAAAGAGATTGAGGAAGAAAAGGCAGATAGTAAACTTCGCCTATTAGATCAAGGGAATGTGTTTTATGAATTATGCCAAAAATGTGGCAACGCTATAGGCCCTTTTCACATTGGAGGCTACCAGTTGCAGAACCATATACTGATCTGCTTAGAAACTTAGTGACTTGCTGGTAAGCTGGAGAACTAACACTATTTGTGTATCATTCTCTGTGTCTGCGGGATAAGCAAATCATTTTGCTCCTGTGGGTCTGACGTTCCCAACTATCAAACAGAGAAGGCTTGAGCTAGGTCTAATAAATTTCTTGCAGGTTGGTCATAAGATACCATAGTTCTTGTAGCAGCAACATTCACTGAAGTCACATAGAGATGGTGTGTAGATTGAGGGTACCCAAGAATCCTACCAATTCTAGGTAGAGTGGGAGTCTGGATTGAGCAAACATGTGACAGTGCATGTGAGATGGGTCATTTGGGTTTCCTGGAGGATGACTGGAGATGTGTGGGACCAGTAAGAGTGTGAAGCTCAGTGGTATGTTAAAAAAAGAAGTGAGCCAGCAGAGGGCAAGAGCTGTGGGACACTGGAGTACCTGCATGCTTTCCTGTTTTTCCTATACAGCTCAGGAAAGATCTGCAAAATGCAATAGGTAGGGTATCCCCACAAGGGTATCCCTGTGAAGGAACATTGATTGTGTATTAGCATTTCCCAATTTTAATGATCCCCATAGTCTGTTTGTATTTTTCTTTTTTTTTAAATAGTTTATTGTCAAATTGGTTTCCATACCACACCCAGTGCTCTTCCCAACAAGTGTCCTCCTCTATCACCACCACTTCTTTTCCCCCCTCTCCCTTCCTCTTCAACCCTAAGTTCGTTTTCAGTATTCAATAGTCTCTCAGGTTTTGCGTCCCTCTCTCCCCCCAACTCTCTTTCCCTCTTCCCCTCCCCCTGGTCCTCCATTAGGTTTCTCCTGTTCTCCTGTTAGACCTATGAATGCAAACATATGGTATCTGTTCTTCTCTGCCTGACTTATTTCGCTTAGCATGACACCTTCGGGGTCCATCCACTTTCCTACAAATGGCCAGATTTCATTTTTTCATTGCCATGTAATACTCCATTGTATATATATATACCACATCTTCTTGATCCACTCATCAGATGATGGCCATTTAGGCTTTTTCCATGTTTTGGCTATTGTTGACATTACTGCTATGAACATTGGGGTACATGTGCTCCTATGCATCAGCATTTCTGTATCTCTTGGGTAAATCCCCAGCAATGCTATTGCTGGGTCATAAGCGAGTTCTATGGATAGTTTTTTGAGGAACCTCCACACTGTTTTCCAGAGTGGCTGCACCAGTTTACATTCCCACCAACAGTGTAGGAGGGTGCTTGTCTCTCCACACCTTCGCCAGCATCTATAGTCTCTTGATTTGTTCATTTTAGCCACTCTGACTGGCATGAGGTATACAGCATCCTTTCTTTTTTTTAATATTAAAGTATAATTTATTTATTTCTCACCAGATTAATCAAATTTACACCCCCTGAAGTTGTTTTTCCATAATATTTTATTGTCAAATTGTTTTCCATATAACACCCAGTGCTCTTCCCCTTAAGTGCCCTCCACCATCACCACCACCTCTTTTCCCCCCTCCCCCTTCCCCTTCAACTCTCAGTTCATTTTCAGCATTCAATAGTCTCTCAAGTTTTGCATCCCTCTCTCTCCCCAACTCTCTCTCCCTCCTCTGCTCCCCCTGGTTCTCCATTAGGTCTCCTGTTTTCCTGTTAGACCTATGAGTGCAAACATATGGTATCTGTCCTTCTCTGCCTGGCTTACTTCACTCAGAATGACACCCTCAAGGTCCATCCACTTTCCTACAAAAGGCCATATGTCATTCCCTCTCATTGCCATG
>NC_043706.1:74487537-74520658 GCF_006229205.1 Suricata suricatta | reverse complement strand
AATAGAGAACCCAGAACTGGGCCCACAAATGTACGGCCAATTAATTTTTGACAAAGTAGGAAAGAGTATGGGATGGAAAAAAGACTGCCTCTTTAGCAGGTGGTGCTGGGAGAACTGGACAGCAACATGCAGAAGAATGAAATTAGACCACTTTCTGACACCATACACAAGAACTAACTCAAAATGGCTGAATGGCCTGAATGTGAGACAGGAAACCATCAAAACCCTCGAGGAGAAAGTAGGGAAAAACCTCCTTGACCTCAACTGCAGCAATTTCCTACTCGACACATCCTCAAAGGCAAGGGAAATGAAAGCAAAACTGAACCCTTGGGACTTCATCAAGATAAAAAGCTTCTGCACTGCAAAGGAAACAATCAAGAAAACTAATAGGCAACCAGCAGAATGGGAAAAGATAGTTGCAAATGACATATCAGATAAAGGGCTAGTATCTAAAATATACAAGGAACTCACCAAACTTCACACCCACAAAAAAATAACCCAGTGAAGAAATGGGCAGAAGACATGAACAGTCACTTCTCCAAAGAGGACATCCATCCAGATGGCCTACAGGCACATGAAATGATGCTCAACATCACTCATCATCAGGGAAACACAAATCAAAACCACACTGTTTGTATTTTTCTAAGTAACCTGACAACAACTTACCAAAAAACTGAAAGGATTTGACATCCATTATCTCATAGTATTAAGTACTGCCTTTCTAAACTTGACTTTCTATAGACCAGAAGGTACCAATGTGACCCAGGGAAGGATTGTTCTGGCATGAGACCCAACATCCCTAAGCAGTCAGTTCCTGAAATATTGATGGCTTAATATTTTTTCATTCCTGAGTCTCAGAACTTTATTTTTGTTGTGAATTAGTACAATATTTAACTCTAGTTTTCTTTTTTTTAATTTAATGAATGGAAATAAGTATTTCATTTGAATTATTCACCAATTTTTCAAAAGCTGATCCCACTCCCCTCTAAAAATTCAATATCCTTAAGAAGTATATATCTTGTATGGGTTTTTTTTTCTTTTGGGCCACAGAAAATCTTAACACTGCTGTAATTTCAGGACATTTTGTAGCTCTGTAGAGAGGACAAGTGTCTGGGTACATCTTCCTTTCCATGTGCTCTACTGTCATCCATGCAGCTCAGCTGTCTCCAACCAAGGAGGCAACTACTTACAACAAAAATAAGTTGAGCATAAAGAATCTGAGGAGTTAATTCCAACATTAAAAATATGCAAATAATATAAAATAGTGCTTTATTATTTATAGTTTGTTCACACACAGTATTTTGTGTGAGCACTTCATGTGTGCTATAATGGATGAGATTTTGCTGAAAAATTAACAGTTTTCCTTGATCTACCACTTCATGTCCTACCTGTCCCCTTTATCTTCACAATCACTATGAAATATCATTTTTTGTTCAATAAATATATATTTAATGATACAGCATGCTAGGCACTGTACTAGGTGCTGGGATGCAACAGTGAAAAGACAGATACAGATTTTGTTTACTTGGGGTTATAATCAAGTATAAAAAGTAAGCTATTAACAAATTTTTTTGTACATCATTTGTGAGTGTTAGAATAAAGAGGGTTTGGGGAACATAAAACAATGAGTCAGGAATAGTGTATCAGTCAGAGTCCAAGCAGAATTCTACTCAAAGAATAAGACAATTTACAGATGTGCCAACAGACTTGTGCAAACCAGCAGTGGGTGTCGAGTCACTTAGGGACTAGCAGTCATGGGGAAGCTATTATATACCTCATCGGGGGAGGTATGATGCACCATTGTGATAATAGCTCCATTAAGAAGAGAACTCAGTTAATCCTAGAACCCCAGGGCCAGAGCAGGAAAGGAACAAGGGAAGAAATACCCTGAACGTTTTCTCTTCCTTCCCTTGGCTCTCCTACAAGTGCTTCCACTGGCCATCCTGGCCAGAACTAGAGGGCAAAGGAGCCCCAGAGAGGTAGTCGATATGTCTCAGCTTTCTAACACACAGAGCAGGGTAGGAAAGAATATAAAATGGACTGGTGAGGAGGAAGAAGAAATGAGAATCACCCTTACAGAGAGCCTCCTTAAGGATGAAATGGTTTATGTTGAAATATGAAGGACATAGGTATTAGCTAGGCGAGGGAGAGGGAAAAAGAAGGTTTCGGACACTGGTAATGGCATGTTTGAATGTCCTGACATGAACAAACAGGACATGTTCAAGGAACAAAAAACAGCATATGACTGGTATGAAAAGAGCCAAGAGAAGTGCACATCAAATGAAATATTTCAGTGATTCAAGATTCCCATTCCCAGTAATGGGAAATCATGGAAGCCTTTGGGTAGAAATTGACCTGAATCAATTTCATATTTTAAATGATTATTCTGGCTCCTGTGTGGAGAATTGTTTAAAGGGATCAAGAATGGAAGCAGGGAGATCAGCTAGGAAACTGTGAGAAATGAAGGTGATGAAGGAATAGAAAGAAGTAGAGATATTTAAGTGGAAAGATTATCAGGACTTGGAGATTAAGTAGGAATGAATAGAGTGTGGTGGGGAATGGTCAAATATAACTCGCTGGTGATTGTGTGATAATCTTATTTACTGAGGTATAAACCACCAAGAAGATGTTTTGGAAGGTGGACGTGAATTTGTGTCACTCATGGATGGAGACAGTCAGTAGCAAATTGTGTATGTGACTCTGGACCTCAGAGAGTGCCATCTGAGCTGGAGATACTGACTTGGGAGTCACTAGCACATAGATGAAAATCACAGTTAGGAGGATGAATATGACAATGCAGGGACAGGATGTCAACTTAAGGCATACGAATAGAGCCCCAGGTGTGGGAAGTTTTAAAGATTTACTTAAGAAGGGGTGACTTTAGGAGATTGAAAAGAAGCAAAGGAGAAGCAAAACCAAGAGCATGCAATGTGTCAGTCAAGGGAACAGAGAGCTTGGAAGAAAGGAGGTGGTCAGCTGTGTTGTGCCAGGTTCTGGTTATCTTGTGATGAATCCACTGCAGTGAAGTCTTCCTACCCAATTTCCAAGATCTTTTTTGGTGTTGACAGACACAGAGATGCAGGATTCATTTTTCACACATTTTGTTTTTATTCTATACTTTTCCTTCTCAGAAACTTTTAAGTACTTCAAGACAAAACCAGAAATTATTATTTCAAGATATTACTTAAAATATTTTTTAAAGTTTATTTATTTGTTTTGAGAGAGAGAGAGCGTGAGCAAGCACAAGCAGGGGAGGGCCAGAGAGAGGGGGAGAGAGAGAATCTCAGGCAGGCTCTGCCCTGTCAGCACACAGCCCAATGCGGGGCTTGAACTCATGAACCAAGAAATCATGACCTGAGCCTAAATCAAGGATCTGATGCTCAAATGAATAGCCACCCAGGTGCCCTTCTTCCTTCAAGATCTTAAAGTTGTCTACTAATTAATTTCCCTCACTTTGGCTGCCTTAGAATAAGTATATATTAAGTATAGAATAAATACAATAAGTATGGATAAATAACTATAGAATAAAAACACAGTAGATGTTATTATCTTTACTACAACAATAACTGAGAGTGAGCAGCATACAACTATAAGCCAGATGTGAGATTGGAGGTAATCATTGATTTTATGAAAAGATACTTGCATGTACTGAATGAGAGGGTGAAGCAAGCTGAGGACCAACACTGAAATTAATAGTCAGAGTGGCAGCATCAAAAAACAAAAACAAAAGCTGGGGCGCCTGGATGGCTCAGTCAGTTAAGCATCCAACTTCAGCTCAGGTCATGATCTCATGGTTCATGGGTTCGAGCCCCACATCAGGCTCTGTGCTGACAGCTAGCTCAGAGCCTGGAGCCTGCTTCAGTTTCTGTATCTCCCTTTCTCTCTGACCCTCCTCTACTCATGTTGTCTCTCAAAAGTAAATAGAAAACAGGGGGAAAAAAGCTATTAACCGTCTACCAAGGCAGACTGTTAAGCCAAGTTTAGAGCCCTGACTTGGAAAATTGGAGACCCTGATATGGAGGGTGAAGACAATGAGTGGATACTCCCAAATATTTTGATTCCTCAGACTCCTTGACCCATTTCATGAGGGTCACTTCTGGGAACCCACATCTCCCTACTAAAACCCAACACAATGCTGTGCTAGAAGACAATAAAGAGACCTCTCCCTCACAAAGCAACAGGTGCCCATCTCAGAATCTGCTCCCTCCTCTCATTTGGTCAACTACTCCTAGAACTGGGGCCAATTTTCAGCCCAATTCAGCAAGAGCTATTCTGGGCTGAAGCAGAGAAGAGACAGCATTCTCCAAAGGAGCTGCAAGAGCTAGTCAGCATGTTCTGGCAGGAGCCAGGTATATGTTTGTGAGCTATGTGATGATGAAGGTATTTGGTCAAGAAGACCAGAATATAAGATCTGATAAGTGAAAATTCTCCCAAGATACAGAATTTGACATTTTGCAAATTTATTATTAGGGTAGGTTCTAGAAGCATGGGAAAAAAATCATAGCTTACAACTAAACACTGTTGAAATGCACAATTGCTATAAGAGATAGTAGGGAAAATGATATAAAGGCTTCATGATTTGGATATACATGGATGAGTGAGTTTCACAAGAAGGCCTGGAGGACACACCATTTACCACAACCATGAAAGTGCACTAGTGAGAGTAGCACCAGAATCACTAAGAATTTCAATAGTAGTTGTCCTCTGTAGGCCAGGACTGACAGTTGACGAGGTTATTTCTGAATGTGGCATGCTGCTAAAAGTGAACATGACAGAAGCCTGCAACAACAAAGCCCAGGTTGTGACACTTAACTGCCAGACACCAGGGGGTTTCCATTATTATCACAGTTGGCAAGAATGGAATGGCAACCAAGGACACCTGACCTGCAGAAAAGTATGGAGATAATTAATAACACACAGTGTTTCTAGATGGGCAGCCAGTAAGACTATCACTCAGTCCGTATGAGGAGAAAAAAATCATGGATGATTGCCCTAAATTGATTATAAAAAGGCACAATCTCACTTCTCGTTTCCAGACCTGAGCCAGTTTTCAAATGTAGAATCTGCTAACTGGAGAGCCAGGAGCTGTGAGATGACACATGAGTCATAAGGCCATATGAGTCCTGAAACAATGCTTTGTAAGACAGAAGTGGTGCAACTGGAACCAATAGGCATAAGCAAACTGTGGGAGCGGATTGCCTGGGCCCTCGAGCTTCCACCTCTATTACACCATCACCCTGTTTCCAAATCACACATATGATTGTATTGGGGATTCTAATTAAGCACCTGAAGGAGCAGGAAAAGTTTGAGCATGGTTTATGGATGAATCAACTTGATATATGGGCTCTAGCTGAAAATGGAAAGCAGCTACACTCAGAGGTAGCTTGGAAAGACATTGAGAAGGGAAACTGTTCCCAACAGGCAAGATGGTATACCTGGTCCTGGTCACCTATTCTTTGTGGAAAGAGAAATAGCCTGAATTAGAAGTATATGGACTCATGGACATGGCAAATGGTCTGGCTGGGAATGGAAAGATGAATTTGGTGACAACGATTCTGGATTGGAGAAATGTAGATGGACATATGGGAGAGGACATGAAGTGTAAAGTTTTTGGTATCACATGTTACCAACCAGAAAACATCTACTGAAGAGGCACTAGACTGAAAAGTATACAAAACAATTTGGATAGTGGATGCCAGCCAACCTCCATCATTGATCAGCCAGTGTTGTCATAATAGGCAAATGAAAAAAGTGACCATGGAAGCAGAGTGGGAGGTTAGACTCAAGTAAGCAGCTTAGACTCAAACTTAACTGATTTAGGTATTGTTGCCTTCAAATGTCCAGTAAGAAACTGAGACCAATGCTGAGACCCTTACCTGGCACCATTCCTTTCTGGCTTGGTGGATTCAGACTTCCAGGATCAGAAAGTAGAAGCAGTAGTGACTGCACTTATTGTTACTCTCCATGATTCTTTGTAGAACTGTATGCTTTCCATCCAAATCTACCCCTCTGGGCTGTGCAGAAATAAAGGCCTTTTTTCCAACAATGAGACTTTAGTCAGTGAACCTGGGAAGCAGCTCATTGTTTAAGCTGTAGGTACCTCTAGGGCACATTGTGTTCCTTGTGTCCAGAGACTGGTAGGCAAGAAAAGTTACTGTCTTGGCAGGGGTAATTGACACCAGTCATTAGAAGGAAATAAGGGACATGGAAGAACATGTATAGAATCCAGAGTGATCCACTTGGATATCTCTTGGCTTCCTTTTGCCAACCATGAATATAAGTTTCAGCAAACCTAGAATAAGTAATCATGGAGAACTCTCAGGGTCTGGGTCACTCACCTACAAAGCCAGCAAAGCCAACAAGGGTGGCTCTGGAAGGTAAAAAGAACCTAGAATGGATAATGAAGAAGGGAGATAATATGTGAATTGTGGCTCTGAGACCAGCTACAGTAGTGGAGCTTGTGGGTTAATCCTTCTTCTAAGATTCTCTAAGGAAAAGAGGTCCATCAAAATCCTGGAGATGTTTTATGAATATATATGGATAAGTGGAGGTAAATGGGACAACGAATTAACGGTCCTAGAAATGGGTATGCACCATCAAGTTCACCCTTCAAGGAAAGATTTGCTGCCCAGCTCTAGGGAGTGTGGTCAGCTGATAGTCTCTGGCTGGCAGCTCTTTAAGGGTCTGCCTCTATTTTTTTATACAAATCCAAGTTAGTTAGCATATAGTGAGTAATGACTTTAGGAGTAGAACTCAGTGATTCATCACTTGAAAATAACACCCAGTGCTCACCCCTGATATGTTCGACCTTCTTTAATGAGCATCACCCTTACAGCCAATCTCCCTACTGAACACCCCTCCAGCAACCCTCAGTTTGTTTTTTTGTATTTAGAGGCCTCTTATGGTTTGTCTCCCTCTCTGTTTCTATCTTATTTTTGCTTCCCTTCCCCTGTGTTCATGTGTTTTGTTTCCTAAACTCCACGTATGAATGATATTAACATATTTGTCATTCCCTGACTTACTTTACTTAGCATAATGCATGCTAGTTCCATCCATGTTGTTGCAAATGGCAAGATTTCATTCTTTTTGATCGCTGAGTAATATTCCATTATACATTTATACCACCTCTTAATCCATTCTTCAGTCAATGTACATTTGAATTCTTTCCATCATGTGGCTATTGTCAATAGTTTTGCTACAAACATTGAGGTGCATGTACCCCTTAGAATCAGCATTTTTGCATCCTTTGGATAAATACCTAGTAGTGAAATTGCTGGGTCATAGGGAAATTCTTTGTAATTTTTTCAGAAAACTCCATACTGTTTTCTAGTAATCTATCTTCCATATTTCAACTTCATCATTTGATCTAATAAAGTCTTTATTTTTTTTTCATTTTCCCCCAGTACAGAATTTGTTAAGGATCATATATGGCATTTAGTTATCATGTCTCTCAGGCTTTTAAAACCAGGATATTTCCACAGCCATTCTTTGTCTTTTAATGTTATTGACATTTTTAAAGAAAACAATACTTTTAAAAGAAAATACTGTTCATTGTAGGTTTGTTCGATTCTTTCTCATGTTTGTATTCAGGTTGCATATTCGTGGCTGGAACACTTGATAAGTGATGTTGTATCCTTCTCAGGGCCTTACATCTTGAGGCACATGGTGCCCATCTGCCCCTTAATGGTGATGGTGAACTTGTGAACCCAGTCAAGATATTCAATTACCCACTGAATTATCACTTTTCCCCCTTGTAATTGATAAGCAATCTGAGGAGACACTGTAAGACAACACAAATTTAATATAAATTTTGCCCTTGGTTTAGTGCCTATTGATGGTACTAACCTGAATCAGCCTTTAATGTGATGGCTGCACACTGATAATCTGCCAGCTACAGCATTCATTTTGCATTTTCTTCTCTGCACTAGGCATCTTACAATGAGCAAAACCTTACTATTCCTTTCCATTAATTAATTTATATTTCATTTATATGTTAGAAAATGGATCATAGATTCCAGCTTTTTCAGTAGTCTGCAATTCATTACTACCCTTAATTATTTTAGTGCTCAAAGTATCATAAATGTGGGAGCCCCAATGGGAGCTTCTGTGTCTTGTGACATGACCCATCATTTTTTGACGACTTTCTTACATTTTAGCATAAATATGCCAGATTCTTCTTGTAGTTCACATTGTCCAAGTCCTGGAATTAGCCATTTTTTATAAGGAGCCCAGTTGTTGTGGTTATGGTTTTTCTAATGGGGAATGGTATTAGAGATAGAGGTCTGGATGCTAGGTGTGCTAATTGTTGTTGGGGTGTGTTTGTTTCTAGTCCCTGATGGGCAGGTATAGGAAATGTATGCTCATGTATACACATATAAATACACACACACACACACACACACACACACACACACACACACACACACATGATTTCCAGAACCATAAGAAAAGAAATGTGTATTGTTTTAAGTGACTAAGTTTGTGGTTATTTGTTATAGCAGTTATAGGAAACTAATGCAATTGTCTTCTGGTTCCTTTGCATTGTGAGGAGGCTCTAAGTGCCATCAGTTTTCTTCCTGCAGCCCACCCTTCAGCTCACTTCCACAAGTATTGTTTGAACTTTGGCTGTGTGTGAGAACTTCCCAGATGTTGGGCACATAAACATACATACAACTTGGGTATTGCCCCTAAGTGTGCAACTTAAGTATATGGTGTTGCCAAGGTAAACATCAATTCTGCTTAGGGGCAAGGAAGCTGAGGGAGGGGGGCTCCAAGAAGAAATTCCAGAGGAGGTAGTTATTTTTCCAGGCAAGATGTCTGCCTTCCTGCTGTACTTACATTTCATCTACAGGCTCAGCCCAGATTTGTCTTCTTGGCCCATGGCCTCATCTTGCTTGACTTCCCACCACCACACCTATTATTTGACACATACTTTTTCCCTAGGCTACCTGTGCATAACCCAGCTCCTCAGGAACTCATTCTTGCTGAGTAGTTCTTCTATTTGACAGACTTCTGAGTGTTTCCATCCTACTTCTGCCCCAAACTCGGGTAGTGAAGTGCATTCATCTTGGACCTTGAGAAAGGACTTTGACTTTGGCTTCCATGAGGCGTTCTTTTCTCTGACAGCTGTAGGCAGTTTGTAGCTTCTCAGCTCTCACAGATCTTACCTTCTATCTTAAAACACTAAATATTTCCTGACTTAAGATGATTAGTATGCCTGCAGAAAAAATGTGAGGTTTTTCATGCCTTCAAGAGGGAAAGCCTTTTTCTACATTTTATCCTATATACTATCTGGCATGATGAGTGGCACGTTGTAACCCTTTGAAACTGTTTTGTACTCAGTGTTTTGCTGTAGAGTCGAAGTTCACAATCAAGTGGACTGGCCGCAGTAGTCCCAGTGGGCTCACTCCCTGGCTGTATAGGGCAGGGAATGGCATGGCTCTCATAGAGGCCCAGCCAGGATGATGCACAGCCTTTCAAGAGAGATGTAGGGAAACAAGCAAGGTAAACACATATTGGGATTGAAGATTGAAAAATAGTAGCTTAGAGGAAATTGTGGGGTTTATTTCAAAGAAAAATAGCAATGTAGTGATGACTGATTGGCAAGATGGCTTAGTATATATGACTTCTGTCAGAAAAATAAGTTCTTTCTGTAGCTCTTGGTCATGAGGGGAGTCACCTTGTTGATGATAGGGCCTGAAATTCTGATTTCTGACTTCTGGTTATGGGCAACTACTTTGGGAGTTTTCACCTATAAAACAAGTTCAGGAAAGGTGCTAGGGCCGACATGGTCACTTGGAACAAACCTATACCTTGAAGGAGACACATCTGTCCTTGGACTTTTACATTTCTCTAAAAAGCACATCTGGAATTCTGAAAGAACAATGAGAATGACAAACAGGACAGGGGAAGGAGAGATGACAGAATTTGTATTTACTTGACATGGGGAAGAAAAGAACCCCTGATTTTTAGTATTTGAAGTCCACAGCCTTTCAGAAGTGATATGCCAAATTTCCAAACTCATGTTTTTTAGTTTTGTGTTTTAGGAGAGAAATATGGGATAGAGAGAATAGAAAGGAAGTGTTCTTGGAAGCCCATTCTTGTGTTTGTTGATGGGTAGTGATAAACCTTACTATCTCATGGTTCTTATGATGTGATTGTGAACTTCAGGCATTTGAGGAAAATTGAAGTAAGGAACAACCAACCCACTTCTGTGGCCCACTTCAGTCTTCCCTTTCTTAACAAATGGCAATTATTTTCTTCTAGATCCTCAGATCAGAAACTTAGAGTCATTCTTAATGTTTCTTATGCCTTATATATGATATATTAATAAATTCTGTTGACCTTATCTTAAAAATACATCTGGAGTTTATGCAGTGCCTGAGTGGTTCAGTCAGTTAGCATCAGGCTTCAGCTCAGGTCATGATCTCATGATTGTGGGCTCAAGCCGTTTGTTGGGTTCTGTGTTGACAGCTCAGAGCCTGAAGCCTGCTTCAGAATCTGTGTATCCCTTTCTCTCTGCCCCTCCCCTGCTTACACTCTGTCTCTCTCTCCTTCAAAAATAAATAAACATTAAAAAATTAAGAAAACTATCTGGAGTTTAATCATCACTCATCATTTCTACCACTATTACTCTTGTGGTGGACTTGGTTTTGAACTTTTGCCTGGATTGAGCACTAGCCTCCTTACTAGTCTCTGCTTCTAACCTTGTTCCTCTATAGTCTCTTCTCAAAAAAGTGGCTGGATGTTACCTAGTCCTTTTTCCTGTTGTTCCTTGAACTCAGCAAGTATGCTGTTGCTTTAAAGTGTTTGCTGTTCCTTTTGTCTGTAACATTCCTTCTTCAAATATTTTATTGTTTATTTCTCATGTGAAAGCTCTAAGAAGTCAAATATCAACTTGCCAATGAAGTATTTCTTGGCCACCCTTTGTAAAACATCAGCTCTCCCTCCCAGCATCCTGATTGCTCTTTTACAACCTTATTTATTTCCAGAGCACTTGCCAGCATCTGGCATACTACTTATTTACTTTTTATTGTCTGTTTCTCTACTAAATAGAAGCTCCTCTAGAACTACTTATTTATTTTGTTTAACATTATATCTTTAACACTTAAAAGAATGCCTGACATTTTTTCAGTACTCAACTAAATAATGGGGTAAATAATTCCCCATGGAAATGATCAAGTTAGGGACTTATAAAACTAAATTGTAGTATGTAGCTAAGGAATAAGGGAGAGAATTTCCTGTGAATGTTTACATCCAACAAATAGAAACATGGTAAGAAATACCAAGGAATCTCTTCAAGTCTTTAAAAGGATGAATGGTTGTTTTTAAAGTTCCACAGTTTAAGGGGTGCCTGGGTGGCTCAGTTGGTTAAGCATCCAATTTTAACTCAGGTCATGATCTCACCGTTTGTGAGTTCAAGCACCGGAATGGTCTCTTTGCTGACAGCTCAGAGCCTGGAGCCTGCTTCAGATTCTGTATCTCCCTCTCTCGCTGCCCCTCCCCTGCTCACACTCTATCTCTTTATCAGCAATAAATAAACATTAAAAAATATAAAGTTCAACAATTTACTATTCAGTAACCATAAAATTTTAATTTTAGACCTTTTAGCAGGCTTTCCTCATAAATCTAGAATTCTTAGGTGGTGAGGATTCTAGACCAGGGAACTAAGGCTCAGGTTCTCCATAATTAAATAGAATGGCATTCAAGTTTCTCTAAGTACCAGCTGAACATTTTTCATGAGTCTAGGAGGATCAAGGTTGATGGCACAACAGTACTAGAAGTGACAATGTGCACATCACCACCATAGTAGCTAAATGTCCAATGAAGGGCAAGCGGCATTGGACATAAGGATGATAAGGATGAGGAGGGCTCTGTTCTCAACAATTAGTATGGCTGGAAAGGGAATCTGGTTCTGCTAATTACTTGATTATTCAGTTTCCACAGAGTTCCAGACCACAGATACCTGGAAGTAGGAAGTTAATCCAAATACAGTTTAGCAATTCTAAATATGTACATTTTACGGGATCATTTGTTCATAGGTTCCATTGAAGTGGTGGAATCCAGAGTGACTTGCTGTAATCCAGAACCTTCTCTCTATTAAAAAATTTTTTTAATGATTTTTATTTATTTTTGAGAGACAGAGAGAGACAGCGTGAGCAACGAAGGGTCAGAGAGAGGGGGAGATACAGAATCTGAAGACAGGCTCTAGGCTCTGAGCTAGCTGTCGGCTCAGAGCCTGACATGGGCCTTGAACCCACAAACTGAGATTGTGACCTGAGCTGAAGTTGTACGCTTAACCGACTGAGCCACCAGGCACCCCTAAAATTTTTTTTTAATGTTTATTTTTGAGAAAGAGACAGTGCAAGCAGAGAGGTGCAGAGAGAGGGAAACACAGAATCTGAAGTGGGCTCCAGACTCTGAGCTGTCAGCACAGAGCCCAATGCTGAGCTCGAACTCAGACCATGAAATCAGACCTGAGCCGAAATTAGGTGCTTAACTGACTGAGCCACCCTGGGGCTCCTCTATATTTTACATTTAATTTTTAATGTAGAAGCTTTTAAACATGAGATTAGAGAGAATATGATAATGAGCCACCATGAACTCATCATCCAGCTTCAAGGATTCCCACACTGCCATTTTCAGAGCCCACTTAGACATCTACACTTTGCACTTAACGTAACTTTGCATTTCTTTGTGAATAGTAGATGATTACAGCCTGACAAAACGAAGACACCACAGCTGACTGAAAAGTCAGCTGCATAAAAAAATAATTACCTCACTAATTGTGATACATTTGCTTTCTTTAAAAAGTTTTACTAGCTATGATATATCAGGCATAGGTTCACATGCAAAGAACTCCAGCTTGGTGGCTTGTTTTGCTGAGTACAAGAAGAGAGTATGGAAAGTGAATCCTTAAATAAATTGATGCAGAGAGACAAAGAAAACTTAAATTATTGTAGTTTAATATAGATGATTATTTATGATACTGAATGTGTCAGGTATGAGCATTTAAGTGGGAAAACAAATGTGGGTTTTTACGTGAGCAAAAATCTTTAGAAGATTTAAGAAGTTGTGGAAGCTTCTGGGCCACAACATCATTTCTATAACGCCTAGCTGTGAGCTGAGCAGTATGATGCTATGGTGTTCAGGCTGCTCATAAAACCTGCTTCCTCACACAGCTCTTCTAGGTGTGGGCCTGGTACAGGCAGAGAATAGAAAGTCAAAGGTCAGAGGTGGTGAGGTTACCTCTAGAGAAGTGCTTTTTATGAACAGATCTTGGAGGAATTGACTTTTATCTGTATTTGGTTGGCCCTACTCAGCATTTTTAAAGGGGGCCTGTGATCTTTTGGTGGTGTAGTAACTTGTGAGGCATTTATAGAACTGATTCATTCTTAAATAAAGCCAGCTTGTTGAGTAGCTTGTCAACATTTCCGGAGTTAGCCAAGGAATAAGTTATTACTCTATAACTATCAGCTATTTTTATTTAGATAAAAGAGTTTATTGTATGGCAAATTAGCATAAAAGCAGACTTATTTTCATATAACCAGAGATATATGCATTATAAGTCCTAACAGTTGACACAGAAAATACCCTTTTTTTATAACTTAACAAATATTGCTTATATAATTAACTATGGGTTTTTAAAAAACTGTAAAATATTCAAGGAAGAAGGAGAAATTTTTATCATAAGATATCCACATTTGACTATCTGTGAGATTTCTATTATAAATGAAACTATGTGCTAAGACACAATTCATCTATTTTAATGAGAGCATAGGGAGATGAAGACAGGAGGTATGTCAGCCAGGGCTGGAATGTCAATAGAGCAGTATAAATGATATTATATCTCAGTAAGATTTTTACGCTACCAAACTCCAGAAGGAACTTTATTATTGCAAGAAACTACTCAGAATTTAAATAGGAGAAGTAATTTTTAAGTTTATTTATTTATTTTGAGGGGGGAGGGGCATAGAGAGAGAGAGAGAGAATCCCAAGCAGGCTCTGATTTCATTTTTCTACTTGTGGAATTCAGCATCAACTCAGATTAAAGCGTTAGGATGACTGTTGAACAAATAGCTACCTTACCCACAAGTGACTCCCGTCTGATCAGTGTTCTGGAATCTGATCAAGAGTTCCATTATCTTGGAAAAAGTGGGAGTGGTCCAGATATTTTTGCTCCCCTTACCATTAATGCTACCCAAATCTACTGAAGAGTAGAACTTAAGTAAAATTAGTGGTGTATGGGCTTCTGGTATGGCTGAGTAAGCTTCTATGAGATTGACCCTCCCACTGACAACTATAATCTCTGGGAAAAATTCAAAGACCAACCATATGAAGGCACTGGAGAACAAACAAAGCAGGAAGATTCTGGAAGGACGTTAGCATCTAGGCAAAAGGAATGATACCAGGAGAATGTCCTAAATTTTATGAATATAGATTGAGGGCAGACTCCAGTCACTGCTACATGAGGTGACTAAAACTCTTGGGGAAAACTTGTGATCATATTGCTTAGAAGACAGATTTCAGGGCAACCAAAAACCATTGGAAAGCAGGGGTAGAATTGCTCTTGGGTATTTTACATTAATGAATGCGAGGTAATACTAGTAGCTGAACTTTATTGATCACTTATGTGCCAGGCACTGTGCTTGGAATTTACATCAGTACTCCTCAAAGCAGTCTTAAGAAGTAGTTATTTTAATGCTATTTTTAGAAATGAAGCAAATGAGACTCTGTAATGTTGCCTTACATATATTGGCACATAGCAGGTAAATCGGGATGTCAGGATTTAAACCCAGGCTCCGATGCCAAAGACCATGTGCCTCTCCAGACCTCATCTGTTTTGTAACCGGAGTAATCACCGCAGCAAAGTGAGACTCCATGATCTCAATACTCATGAATTAAAGTTGTGTGTCTTTAATTGTAAATGATTCTAATTTTTGTCAGTTATTTAAATTTAATCTATGCCAGTACTTTCCAAAAGCTAAACACTTAATGAAGTGTGGCTAATAGCTATAAAAACTGCTTGTCTTCATGTTTATACATTGTTTCAGTGTGAACTCTGCTCAGGGTAAACAGATATTCTTGAACACTTTGTCATCTCCAAGTTACCTGCAATGATGCTTCTCCTGATTTTAGCACTATAAAATATATTAGTTATGTGATTAATACACAGTGAATATTGAAAATACAAAGTAACTGAAAATACAAAGTAACCAATAACATTTTATGTTATAGTAAATTTTAATTAAAATAGGTAATGAGGTCCTTATATGCATTTGTGAAAATGTCCCTAAGACTACTTTGGTTTATTTATTCCAATCTTTTAATATTTTGTTAAAATAATCCATGGCACATTTTGAAAAGTCAGTAGTCTTTTTTTATTAATAGTTTATTGTCAAATTGGTTTCCATACAACACCCAGTGCTCTTCCCCACAAGTGCCCTCCTCCATCACCACCACCTCCTTCCCCCTTTCCCTCCCCCTTCAACCCTCGGTTTGTTTTCAGTATTCAATAGTCTCTCAGGTTTTGCATCCCTCTCTACCCCCAACTTTCTTCCCCTCTTCCCCTCCCCCTGGTCCTCCATTAAGTTTCTCCTCTTCTCCTGTTAGACCTATGAGTACAAACATATGGTATCTGTCTTTCTCCACCTGACTTATTTCACTTAGCATGACACCGTTGAGGTCCATCCACTTTGCTACAATGGAGTATTACATGGCAATGAGAAAGAATGAAATATGGTCAAAGTCTTTAAAATGTAATAAATACAAGTGGTATCCCCCTTTTCCCCCCATCTTTCATCCTACTTTCTAGAAGTCACTCCCTTAACTCTTTTAGCTATTTTCCATGACATTCATCTATTTTTCTGAATTATGTAGATATTTCACTATTTTCTAAATTTATCAAAAACACCATCTGTTGAACTTAGCCTATCAGTGAAGAGCCTTTTGTGTGTGGTTGTTTGGGTGAGATAATAAACTTCTTTTACAAGGTGTATTATACCAAACATTGGTTCCTCTACCAGGATGTAGAGGAACTGGAGCTCACACACTGTTGGTGGGAATATAAAATGACACAACTGCTTTGGGAAAAAATTTGGCAGTTTCTTAAAAAGTTAAATGTATGCCTACCATGTGATCCAGCTATTTCTTGCCAAGATATTTACCCAAGAGAAGTGAAAGCATATATTCATACAAAGACTGTGCATGAATGTTCATAGCAGCTTTATTTGTAACAGCCCCCAACTGGAAACAGCCCAAATGCCATCACCAGGTAACTGGAAGCAAAGTGTGGTACACTCACATGATGCAATAGTACTTAGGAACAACAAATGAACTACTGATACAGTCTATACTGTGGTTGACTTTTAAGTATTTATGTTGAGTGAAAGGATATAGGAAAAAAGACAAAAAAGAGAACATCTTTAGAATGCCATTTAGGTAGAATTCTAGGAAATTAGGAATTAGGAAACTAATTTACAGTTGACAGAAAGTAAATCATCAGTTGCCTGGGAAGTGAGAGGATGAGGAAGAGGAGGGAGAGATTACCAAGGGACATGGGGAGATTTGGGGGGATGAAATATATATTCATTATCTTGATTGTGGAATTAGTTTCATGATTGTATACATATGTCATAACTTACCAAACTGTACACTGTACATATGTGCACAACTGTTTATGAAGTGCACCTCAGTAAAACTTTCAAAACTTATTTCAAAAGTTCTAAAAATATCTCTAATTGCATGCCGCTTGAAAAATCTGCACTGGCTGTGTCCATCCATGATTACTAAATTTTTCTTTTCCCAAACCATTTTTATCCCATTCTTAGTTATCATCACACTTAGTTATATATCACAATTATATCCAATTGCAAGCTACCATTGAACTTATTGAGCTCTTCTGCTGAGCACTAGGTGTAGGTGTTTTCATTTGCATTATATAATTTAACTTAGCCCCCACATTTTTCGGGCTCTGCTAATGCTGGACCCTAACTGTTCCAGACTTGCCTTTCATTCTTACCTCCAGATCTAGGCTCAAGTTCTCTCAGCATAGAAATCCCACTCCAGGGGTGTCTGAGTGACTCAGTAGGTTGAGTGTCTGGCTCTTGATTTCAACTTAGGTCATGGTCTTAGCTTCATGAGTTCAAGCCCCACATAGAGCTCTGTGATGACTGGCAGAGCCTGCTTTGGATTCTCTCTCTCTCTTTCTCTGCTTCTCCTCTGCTCATGCTCTCTCTTTCTTTCTCAAAATAAATAAATAAACTTTAAAAAAATCAGCAAAAAAATTCCACTTCATCCTGATTTACAATCATTATTATTAGTAATGGTATTTTATTAAAGACCTAGTAGAAGTCCTTAATCCTCTCAGAGACATAATCATACTTCTCTCATAATTAATCTCTTCTTTCCCTAATTAACACTGTCTGCCTAGTATTAGTGCTATTAGTGTGTATGTGTGAAGTTCTCTACCCTATTTTGTTATGAATACTGGAGAGGACTATTTTGCATTGCTCTTCATATTTCCAACTAGTCCTTGCTCATGGGGGACACTAAACACACATTGTGGATTGAATTTCTACTTTTAGTGGACTTCTACTATCTGCTATCTACTGCATTCTATCTGCAAGGGTCCCTCACCCTTCTAAGACTGTGTTTCATGGAATTTAAAATAAAAGGCAAATTTTAAAATACTAGGACATCATTTTTTAAGGTTAGTTTCTTGATTTCTTCTTCTGCTTTCTCCAAAAATTTTTAAACCCTTAATATATGAGGAAAATTTTCAGTTTCCCAAGAACCCTAAGGCTTAAAATGCATGTAATACATATAAACTATTTCTTCAACAATCTTCTGTGGGCAGCAGAAACTCACATGGCCCCAAGTAGCACTTTTGTTTGTAGCCCTTTTGTTCTCTGAAATGTGGCTTTCACATCAAGATGTCCTTAGTGCAATTCTCCTCAAAAGCAGCGATTTTCCAGGATACTCTCTCAACTTCAGTTCTACAAGGTGTTTCCTTCAAATTATTTTTTCCCCTGACCTTTTGGCTAGTTTTGCTGTTCAGATAAGGTAAGGATGAAGAATAGGAGCCTTACATGTTGTAAGAGTCAAATAAATGTTTATATCATTCATTCATTCATTCATTCATTCATTCATTCATTCATGAATAGTGGTTTTTATGCAGAAAGCCATTGCCAACTAGAGAAGTTTCAATTACTCATTGCCTAGAATATTAAGGTAAGGGAATCAAATCAAAATCAAGTCTAATTATGTTTTGGGATATGTTTTCAGTTAAGATCCAGAATCAGAGAATCTGCTTTTGAGGCTTCCATCAAAATTCACCCTCTTTAGTGTCCACATTGGAAATGTGCTAATTTCCTGAATGAATGAATGTTTTATTAGTTTTGAGTAGAGCTTTTGATCAAAATAAAAAGGAATTCCTACCTCCTTTCTCCCAAACTCTAGACACATATACCCAACTTCCTACTTACATATCCGCTTGGATGTCTAAAAGACATCTTAAACTTGATGTGTTCAAAACAGAGCTCCTAATCTTTCCCCTTTAACTTGTTCCACCCACAGTTTTCCCATCTGAATTGAGGACAATTTCTCACACAACTAGCTTTGGAGTCCTTCCTGAGTCTTCTTTTTGCATCCCCTTCACCCATTCTCACCCTCCTCATGTTATTTACTACCCACACCCCAGCTATTACAATATGTTGTCTGGATTATGGCACTTGCCTTTTAATGGGCTTCCTGTTTGTCTCTCTTAGTCCCCAGACTCTACTCTCTTCACTGCAGGCAGTATGATCCCTTTAAAATGTGTATTATATCAGGGTACCCCTCTGCTCAAATCCTACAAAAGGTTCCCATCTCACTTAAGTCAGAACCGATGTCCTCTCCACAGTTCACAGGCCCTTCCACGTCTCATTGCCCCCAGCATTCCCTCTGACCCCTGCTCCTATGACTCACCCGAGGTTGTCTTCCAGACTGGCTTCTACTTTCCTAAGAGCCAGTGTTGCAGCTCTTTCCTCTGCCCAGAAGCTTCCTTTTTCCTGTGTCTGCTTGATTAATTTCCTTACCTGTTTCAAGGATCATTCTGGACTCCCAACCCTACTGGTTCTACTCTACTTGTTTTTCCTTGGCTTTTGCTTCAACTTATTGTTTATTGTCTGTCTTTCCCTACTAGAATATAAGAACCAGAGATCAGGGATCATTGTTTTATGAACAGGTATGCCTAACGTTCCCAGAGTCATGTGTGACACATAGGGGGTATACAACAAATATTTGTTGAAAGAATGAATTAGGTGCATTATCTTTGAAAAAATACAGAGTACGAACTTTTAGTGTCTATCTTTTCTGAGAATAGCACAAAAAATTGTAGCTATATCAGCATAAAGGAATTAAGTTAGATCTGAACAGTGTTCCAAACTGTAGAATAAATGTAACAATTATAATGCCAGGATAGGATTAACAGCAGGTGAAAATAATTAGGCAAAGTTAGAGACTTCTGTTCCCCTTGGGAAAACTTCAAGTGTTCCAGAACTCCAGATCTGCTGTGCATGTAGGATCCCTTTATCCCAGCTTCTTCTTCATGTGTCATAGACCTTCAGAGACCGTCATCTACAAGCAGAACAGGCAAGCGTGTCTGTTGTACAATTTGCCATTGTTCTTACCTGCCATCACTTTATGGAGTAGACTTCTAGGAATAACAGAGAATTGTTTTTAATTAATCTTTCCTTAGCTTTGACTCTGTTAATAAGGACATATTATGGGATACCCTGTATACATTAACTATAGTCATTGGTTTATTGTCCTATCTGGAAACTGTACCTTAATTTTATTGGAAGGGTCTGGAAAAGCAAGGAAATCTGTCAATGACATGTGTTGAAGGTCTCATTAGGAAAATCCTAATGTATAGACGCGGCACTAGATTTAGCATGTCAAAGTGAACTTAATCTCAAAGCAAAGACATTTTGTCTCTACTCATTTTTATTTTTGATATTTTCTATGGGCAGACCTTGATACATAGGTATATTACCAGGAGAGTCAGAGTCTGTAGAGGCTTTTAATTCTATTTGTTGGAGGTGGAATAGAGCAGACTGCATGTTCTTGAACTTTCAGTTCATGAAAATCATATCAGAGCTATTAAAATACTGGCATAATTTCTTCCACCTCATGCAGTAGGTTTACAACATCTAACAAATAAAAGGACTCTCTCTCTATTGGAATTCTTTTATTTAATAATGTTGCAATTGTTGGGGCACCTGGGTTGCTCAGTTGTTTAAGTGTCTGGCTTCCACTCAGGTCATGATCTTATGGCTCCTGAGTTGGAACCACGGGTCAGGCTCTCTGTTGTCAGCACAAAACCCACTCTGGATCCTCCAGTGCCCTCTCTCTCTGCCCCTCCCCCACTAGTGTGTGTTCTCTCTCTCTCTCAAAAATAAATAAACATTAAAAAAATAATATCACATGGGGCGCCTGGGTAGCTCAGCTCAGGTCATGATCTCATGGTTCGTGAGTTCGATCGCCACATCGGGCTCTGTGCCAACAGCTAGCTCAGAGCCTGGAGCCTGCTTCGGATTCTGTGTCTCCCTCTCTCTCTGACCCTCCCCTGCTCGCGCCGTCTCTCTCTGTCTCTCAAAAATAAATAAAAAACATTAAAAAATTTTAAAAATAATAATATCACAATTGTTTAGGTACTATATATAATGTTTGATATTTTATGTGCCAGATTTTAATTAACCCATCTTCTGAGTTCACAAATGACTTCAAGATAGGTAGCAAGTATTTTTTCTACATTTCTCAAAGCATTATTAGGCATACCCCAGATAAAATATCCCATGAATATACAGATTTAGAACTTACTCAGTTAAATTTAAATCCATTAATTTGTTATAAAATTTCATAGACTCTTCAGGGTACAGTGAATCTTCAAAGGATAGAATATAGACAGCAGAAACCTTTACACTTGTTTGGCCAGAGAACCATCCTTTAAAAAAATAATTGGCAATTTAATACTAGTGTTAAAAACAGACATTTTGTTTTTACTGTGAATGCTGTCTCCTGCTGGAAAAATAAAGGACCAAACACACTTCCAAGAAAAAAACTTAAATAATTTATGATCTTATGATGTTTCGAATTCACATGCATTTAATATCACACCATCTGTTTTTAAAGAATATTTTTAATGCTTTGAGGGATATCTATATTTTTAAATATGATTCAGTTACCCACTATAAATATAGATAATAATTGTGTTATGTATTGGTGGTTAGTAAGAAGAAATAGTATGCACAGAAGGTAGGGGTAAACTGTTGGTCTGTAGCACATACAATTGAAGGAAAATTTCAAGTGACTAGCGTATCTTGGACTGCAGTTTGGGAAGCAATTTATTAGACGATTGAGCCAAAACACTAGTGCCTTACCTGTCTTGTTGAAAGGATACAAAAACAGGACTGTGAAAGGGATTATAGCAAAAACTTTAGTGACCAGTAGATCAAGGCGTTTGCCTTCTAGTGCGTTCGCCTCATGTAAACCCTGTTCCCCATCCCAAGTATCTCCAGGACTTTCACTTCAAACACAAAGAAAAAGAAAAAAAAACCATAAAGGATTTCCAAACAACGGAAATCAATAATGACTCTGGTCAGCATTCAAATCAATGCCCTGATATGGGAGATTGTAGTGAAAACATATCTTGCAGGAACACTTAATAGTCAAGGACATATGACAAATGAACATTTTGATTTTCACATAGATAAGGTAGAGACTGTCGTTTGAGATACAAAAGAGTTGATTTATCAAATAATTCTTTTTTTAACATTTATTCATTTTTGAGAGAGAGAGTATGAGTGGGGGGGGGGGCAACGAGAGAGGGAGACACAGAATTGGAAGCAGGCTCCAGGCTCTGAGCTGTCTGCACAGAGACCAACACGGGGCTTGAACCCACGAGCAGTGAGATCATGACCTGAGCTGAAGTCGGACACTTAACCCACTGAGCACTCAGGTGCCCCTGATGTACCAAATAATTCTAATGGAGTTCTTTTATGCAATAATTGTCCCTAGTAAATTTAACATATATTTTAATTTAAAAAGTTGATTTCCACACCACTCTTAAGGAACTAATGGATGGGAAAAAAAGAAAACAAAAGCATTTGAAAGTGCTCTGAAATTTACTAGGAGGAAAATCTTTGGGTGAGAGGTTAATTTGCCAAGATGCCGAGATGTTGCAGTGTGGGGACTGTGGCAGATATGAGTACTTTACTTTAATGAAGCTTCAGAGGCAATAGCTTTAAGAGTCTTTTGCAATGTGTCTGGGGCCCCCACTGTGAAAATGGCAGGACAATATGGAAACTGGGAAGTCCAAGCAATCGTAACTGAAAAGAACAGAACCCAGCAGCTGGTAAATGCTATTAGATGTGAGTGCAACACATCCATTTGGCAATGGAAACAGAATGGGGAACAAAGGAAGTTCATCATTTGCTGGCAGTCTTTATATTCTGTTACTGAGTGACAGGTTGTACATTTCCAGTCGCTCTGAGAAGGACGAGCCTTGCCAACACCATTGGGAGGGCTCACCGGATGCTGAGTAGCCACCAGGGAAAAGTGAAACATAACTGAACAACCAATACCCCATTTGTTTAAAGAGACCTTTTATACACTCAGTCCCAATTGAGAATAAAATAGCAGAAGAATGTCTGAAACCACTGCTGATTTCAGTCCCTGAATCTACTTCTGGCATGAAGTAGGAAAAGAAAAATACCCAGAATTTTTTCAAACAAGATTTCCATAATTATGCATTTGTCATTGCTTTATAATGACAACAAAAAAGATATTCAATTAATTACCCACCTTTTAAATTTGGATTTTTGTGATCAAAAGAGCACCCATGAAAGCTCATTCAATCACAGGGTTTTTCTTTTGGCTGGTGCCTGGAGGGGACTCAAACTGAGAGATGGTGTTTGCAAGAGAAGGGATGAATGCAGGTGAGAAGTAAGTTCGATTATATTCACAATTATTATTAAAACCTCAAAATATTTTTTGACTCATCATAAGATGAATAATGCCAGGAAGTATACTATATGTGAATATTTACATAAACTTCTATTTTACATGTAAATTCTATTTACATAGAATATGATTACATAGGATTTGATTAAGACCAGTGATTAGTCATAACATAAATAATGGTTGTAGGAAAGTAAAGACTAGGCAAATTTCTTTTTAAAACATTTTTAATAGTTTATTTTTGAGAGAGAGATAGAGCACTAGTGAGGGAGGGGCAGAGAGGGAAACACAAAATCTGAAACAGGCTCCAGGCTCTGAGCTGTCAGCACAGAACCCTATGCGGGGCTCAAACCCACAAACCATGAGATCATGACCTGAGTCGAAGTCAGACGCTTAACCAACTGAGCCACCCAGTGCCCCTAGGCAAATTTCTTAATCACAAGTAAAGAATGGAAGACTGCATTTACCTTTCTTCAGTGAGAAAGATTATTATTACCAAAGCAGTGATTCTTTTTCCTTTTCAATTATATAGAATCCATGAGATGTTCCTTGATTCTCTTTTGCAATGAACCAAGGCTTGCATTTATACTTTCCCTCCTTGAATTCCTTTTTCCTTTCTTTCCCTTCCCTTCCCTTCCCTTTCCTTTGTCTTTTTTTTTCCTTTTAAGAGTACAAAATTTATTTAAATTCCAGTTAGTTAACACACAGTGTAGTATTGGTTTCAGAAGTAGAACCCAATGATTCCCTTTTTTTTTTTTTTCTTTTTGAGTTGGCTTCGTAGGATTGCCTTATCCTCCTGTGACATACCATATATGTGTTACCTAGCTTGATTCAGTCTCTCCAGTTTCTAATTATTATCCCTCTGCCTCTGGAGAATTTTGTTTCAGAACCTGCTGGACTTTCTGACATCTCTCATTTCTTTTAAAGTTGTTTTTGTCTCTCCATTTGAAATGACATAATTCACTCTTCCACTTAGCTAGATGGCAATTCTCAAGTTCACTGTGATCAAGCATCCCATATTCCAGCCCTTAAAAGTTCTGATAGAATAGAATTAGATTTAAAAAAAAAGGACAAGCTGATATACTTACACACCAGAAAACTTTTTAAGGACCCTTTCAAGGTAGGGTCTTTGTTCATGTAGCAAATGAAACTAGTATTTATTCAAAGGTAGTGGTGTGTTGGTAAATATTTAACAAATGGCCCTCCAATGCAAGGGTAGGGGCTGAATGGGAGATCTGTAAGTGTATCAGTGCAGGGACTAGTGTGAGACAATTGAATGACCCTGAGAATGAGTCCCTCCTATAAGTTTTGTGCCTACTCTTAGCTCTGATGTGCATATAGGCTTGTATAAGCTTATTATAGACTTAACTGATAAAATAGAATGCATAGCACACAATTTACTAAAAATGATAAACAATATTTTATTGTGAATTTCAAATAGCCATTGAATTCTTACATAATACTTTTGTTGACTTTTTAAGTAAACATTTTATTTTGAAATGATTTTAGACTCACAAGAAATTACAAAAATAGTACTGTGGGTTCTTATGTACCCTTCATCTAGCTCCCCTCAATGATCATTTAATGCTTTTGATTGTGAATCCCTGATGCAGTCCAATACTGAAGAGAGTCCTTCTAAGAAGGCAAGCTTGCACCCAGGTGACTGACTTGGTAACTGTGGTCCCAACTACAGCCTTGAAAACAGCTCTGTACCCCTGAGGGCTCAGTTACTCTCCATTTAGTCTCACCAGCAACCATACACCAAGTAACCTTGGAGGAGTCTTGCCCATTCATGGGTTAGGTAATGGCTAAACAGACCTCAGTTCTGGCTGTGTACTCTGAAGTGACCCCCAAACCGGCTCCAACTCCTCTTGGCCATGGTCAGGGAAGCCCTGGAGGTAAGCCAACCAAACTCTGTCAGACTGTAGATTTTGAAAGGACCCTGTAACTGGGCTCTAAACCATCCCAGCAATTGTCCACAAGCAGTCCTGCCAATACAGGGACCCAGTTGGAGACACTTCTGCCACATAGGATATTCTCAAACAGCCTTATTCTCAGCTCCAGCCTCAACAGTCATAGTCGGGATGCAGTCCAGCCTGCCACAGGAACTGATAGGAGACATGCTCATTCATGCCTGAAGAGCAGGGTGCAGAGCTCAGACTTGGCTATAAAGCCTGAAACAGCCTTTGAGTTCAGTTCTAGCCCTCCTAGCCATGGTCCAGGGCCCGCTCTGCCAACCCAGGAGCCAATCAGCAGTGACCAGGCCCGATCCCTCCCAGGAACCTGGCAGGAACTACACCCATCTTGCACTAAAGCAAAAAATTCTATCTTTTCAAAGTAAATGTATGTGCACCCAACATAGGAGCACTTAATACTTAAAGCAAATATTAATAGAACTGAAGAAAGAATTAGAGAGCAATATAATAATAACAGAAGACTTCAATACCCAGCTTTCAACACTGAATAGATCATCCAGGGAGAAAATTGATAAGGGAAAAAATAAGTCTGAATAATGCTATAAACAAAATGGACTTAAGAGACATATACAGAACATTCCATCCAAGAGCACCAGAATTCTTCTTAAGTGCCTACAGAATATTTTCAGGATAGGGCTTGCTTTGTGACCTATTCAAATATAAGAAAATTGGAATCATAAGAGGTATCTTTTCTGACCACAGTGGTATGAAACTGGACATCAATCACAGGAAGAAAACTGAACAATTTATAAATTTTACAAATATGTAAAATTTAAGCAACACAATCCCGAACAAACAGGAATGAAAGAAGAAATCAAAATGGAAATCAGAAAGTATTTTGAGGCAGACAAAAATGAAATAAACAACATACCAAAACTTACAGGATTCAACAAAAGCAGTTCTAAGAAGGACATTTATAACAATAAATGTCCACATTAAGTAGAAACAAAGATCTCAATCAAACAATCTAATTTTACAACTAAAGGACTTAGGGAAAGAACAAATTAAGCCCAAAGTTGGTGGAAGGAAGGAAATATCAAAGAGCGGAACAGAAATAAGTGAAATAGAGAGTAGGAACATAATAGAAAAAAATTAATGAAACTAAGGGTTGGCTTTTAAAAAATTAAATGAAATTGAGAAATCTCTAGCTAGGCTAACTCCAAAAAAATTCCATTTACTTTTATAATTCATGTGTCAAGTTTCTAAAAAAAAAAAAAAACCCAAACCAAAAACTAAAACTTGCTGCTTTCACTTCTACTTAGACTCTTTCTATGGATCAAATTGTGAGAATTGATATTTTTACAATAGTTTGCTAATTTCTGAATGTGATATATCATTCTTTTTATTTAGGTCTTAAATTTTGTTTCATAGTATTTTTTGGTTTTCTTGTAGATATCTTGCACATCTTTCATTAGGTTTAAGCATAGGTATTTAATTTTTTTGATGCTTATTGTGGGGTAAGTTTTGACAGTTGGATTTCTTTTTTTATGTTTTTTTTTTAAATTTATTTTTGAGAGACAGAGAGAGACAGCATGAGCAGGGGAGGGTCAGAGACAGAGGGAGACACAGAATCCAAAGCAGGCTACAGGCTCTGAGCTAGCTGTCAGCACAGAGCCCAATGCGGGGCTTGAATCCACGAACCGCAAGATCATGACCTGAGTTAAAGTTGGATGCTTAACCGACTGAGCCACCCAAACACCCCCCCCTTTTTTTTTAAGTTTTTATTTAAATTCCCATTAGTTAGCATACAGTGTGATATTAGTTTCAGGTGTACAATACAGTGATTCAACACTTACATACAATACCCAATGCTCATCCCAAGTGCCCTCTTTAATCCTGATGACCTATTTAACATATTTGATCATTTCAATAGATGCAGAAAAACCATTTGACAAAGTACAACATCCACATAAACCCTCAACAAAGTAGGTTTGGAGGGAACATACCTCAATATAATAAAGACCAAATGTGAAAAACCAACAGCTAATATCATCCTAAATAGAGAAAAACTGAGAGATTTTCTTCTACGGTCAAGGACAAGACAGGGATGTACACTCTCAGTGCTGTTATTTAACATAGTACTGGAAGTCCTAGCCTCAATAATCAGACAGTGAAAAGAAGTATCAGGCATCCAAATCAGCAAGGAAGAAGTAAAACTTTCACTATTTGCAGATGACATGATACTATATTAAAAAAAACAGAAAGATTCCACCAAAATACTGCTGAAACTGATAAATGAATTCAGTAAAGTGGCAAGATGCAAAATCAACATACAGAAATCTGTACCTCCTATATATTAATAATAAAACAGCAGAAAGAGAAATTAAGGAGTCAATCCCATTTACAGTTGCACCAGAAACAATAAGATACCTAGGAATAAATCTGACCAAGGACATGAAAGACCTATACTCTGAAAACTATAAAACACTGATGAAAGAAATTGAAGATGATGCAAAGAAATGGAAAGACATTCCATGCTCATGGATTGGAAAAAAAAATTTTTTTAAGTGTCTCTACCATCCAAAGCAATGTGCACATTTAATGCACTCCCTGTCAAAATACCACCAGCATTTTCACAGAGCTAGAATAAACAACCCTAAATTTGTATGGAACCACAAAAGATCCCTAATAGCCAAAGGAACCTTGAAAAAGAAAAACAGAGCTGGAGGCATCACAATTCCAGACTTCAAGTTATATTATAAAGGTGTAATAATCAAAACAGTATGGTACTAGCACAAAAATAGATAAATCAATCAATAGGATAGACCAGAAAACTCAGAAATGAACCCACAACTGTATGGTTAATTAATCTTTGACAAAGAAGGAAAGAATATCCAATGGGAAAAAGTCTCTTTAACAAACGGTATTGGGAAAACTAGACATCAATATGCAAAAGAAGGAAAATAGACCACTTTGTTACACCATACACAAAAATAAATTCAAAATGGATTAAAGACCTAAATGTGAGACCTGAAACCATAAATATCCTAGAAGAAAACATGGGCAGTAACTTCTTTGACATTGGCTGTAGTAACTGCTTGCTAGGTATGTCTCCTGAGGCAAGGAAAACAAAAGTATAAATGACTTATTGAGGCTATATCAAAATAAAAGGCTTCTGCATAGTGAAGGAAACAAAAATGCAGCCTATGGAATAGTGCAGCCAAAATGAATAATCCAATTAACAATGGGCAGAAGAATCTGCATAGGCATTTTTGTAATGCTAGTGCCTGACTAAAGTTTTGATTGTGGAGGCATACACTTCAACCTTGCTGTGCGGCCCCACTTGTGAGTAACAAATCTTTTCCCCCTAATGTTTCCTGATGGTTATTGCCAAAGGACATCTTGCAATCATAGTAAGAAACGCAAGGGCTGGTCCAGCCATAACATTGGTTATCTGGTTATTGATAGGTTGAGACCAGCACAAAACTTTTGTAAATGATATATTTTTCAAAATTTCATTTCCAAATATTTGTTCTAAACATATAGGCAAACAATTAGTTTTTATATATTGTCCCAAGATATTGCTAAGTTTCACTTCTCTATAGAATCTTTTGAATTTTCAATATAAGCAATAAGATTACATGTACATAATGGTAATTTTATTATTTTTCAATCCTTATTAATTTTATTTCTTTGATTAGCCTTATTTACTGGCTACAACTTCCAGTATAATACTGAGAAGTAATGATAATAGACATGATCTCATACTCAAACTCAAGAAGGGAACTTCCAACCTTTATTGAAGGAGATTTTCTTGTTTCTTTGTTTTTGAGATGGGTTTCTATTTCTATTTATATTTGTTAGGAGGCTTTTTTTTTAAACTCATGAGTGAGTTTTGATTTTGTCAGATGCTTTTTCTGCATCTGATTTCATGATTATGTGCTCTTCCTTTTTAATTCTCTTAATTCTAATAATTGTTAATTTCTTTTATTCTGGAATATTAATTATATTGATTTTTTAATTTCTACTTTATTGAAGACCTATTTATATATTATAAAATGCATTCATTTTAAGTACATTTTGATGAGTTTTGACAAATTTATACCCCCAAGTAACCAATACCATAATCAAGATATAGACTGCTTCTTTCATCCTTTTTTCCTGTCAGTTTCCCTCAAGTTGCACCCTGAGCAAACTCTGATCTGCTTTCTGTCATTATAAAGTAGATTTATCATTCTCTTCTAGAGTTTCTTTTTTGTTTTAAGTTTATTTTGAGAAAGAGATATAGAGAGTGTGCATGGGAGAGAGGCAGAGAGAGAGAGAGAGAGAGAGAGAGAAAGAGAGACTACTCCAAGAAGGCTCCACACTATCAGAGTGGAGCCTGAGTTGGAGCTGCAGCCCACGACCTGTGGGATCATGACCTGAGCCAAAATTAATAAGAGTCACTGAGCCGCCTAGATGTCCCCCATCTTTTCTAGAGTTTCATATGATGGAAATATGTGATGTGATCTCTTTTGTGTCTTGCATCTTTTGACCAGAATAATGTTTTTGAAATTCATCCTTTGTGTTGCCTCTATCAGCGATTCATTCTCTTTTCACAAATAGATGATAGTTCCTTGTATAAATATAGCACAGTTTATTCATTTACCTGTTGATGAACATTTGCAGTTTTGAGCTATTGTGAACAAGAATAGAAAGGACTTAGGGAAATTATGGTTTCCAATTTAGCAGTTCAGCCTTGCTATGATTACAGAACTGTCAATAATATAAAAACTATTCTTATGTTGCACACCTGAAATTACTATAACATTATTATACTTTATATATATCACACATATTTCTTTTTTTATTTAAAAAATTTTTTGTCTTTATTTTATTTTGAGAGACAGATACAGAGAGTGAGCGGGGGAGGGTCAGAGAGAGGGAGATGCAGAATCTGAAGCAGGCTGCAGACTCTGAGCTGTCAGCACAGAGCCGCATGCAGGGCTCCAGCCCACAGACTGTGAGATCACGACTTGAGCCGAAGTCAAATGTTCAACCGACTGAGCCGCCCGGGCGCCCCAATCACACATATTTCTATGTACATAAATGTATTTTCTTTTACAGTAAGGACAATGATGCCAGAATGATTACTGCTAGAATTTAAGGTGAGTGAGAGCAGGGATTGAGGGCAGTGACTGCAGTCTGTTTTGTTCACTGTGTATCTTAAATGTCTGTAACAGAATAAGTGCATATTAAATATTGAGTGAATTAACGAAATTACTTTGAAGAATTTTAATTTTTCCTGTATGAAATTTATATTTGTCTCAAGGTTAAATTAATTCATTTTATTTTATAATTTTGAAATAAAAAATATGAGTGGTTAGAATTGAATATGTATGAAAGTCAGCCACTCAGTCTTAAATTTATTTTATTTTTTATGGGAGAATCAGAAATGAAAGTTTTTAATTTCAGTATTCCTAGGTTAAAACTTTTCATGATTGAATGACTTTCTAAATGTCATTGATTTATTAAAATCAATTTTATTCATTTATTTTTGTCAGTCTAATCTTTCTAGGGCAGAGTACTTTTAAGTCCACGTGTATTTATCTTCTTGGGCATTTTATGTTCTCTTACTATTGTGTATAGTATCAGACAGGAAAAAATGTCAAAAGTCTCATCTTATAGCACACATACTTACAAACAAAGGTTTATAAAGATAAAAAATCAGGACCAGGAATAGAAAAAAGAGATAGAGTCTATTGAATTTATCTTTAAGCTGTTATCTGATTTTTTCATATTTCCTTGGTTCTATATCTACAGAGTTACAGTTTTAAGCAGATGGTGTTCATATGAGATATAATGAATTTCCTCAGGTGATACAAATTGACTATAAGTGCATTGTAACATATTTTCATTTTATTATATGTCTTATAGACTAAGAAAAATAGTTAAGTAGAAGTTCTTTCTTTAGATTTAATTTGGTTAAATGAATAAGCTTTAATTGAAGTTTTAATTTGACTTTTAATTTTGAGATAATTGTAGTTTCAAATGTGGTTGTAAAAAAATTATAATAGAGATTCTGTGTGCCGTGACCAAGATTCCACCAATACTAACATCTTGAAAAATCGTAGTACAATGTAACAACCAGGATATTGACATTGATACAATCAAGATAGAATCATTTAGGGGGCGCCTGAAGGGCTCAGTTAGTTAAGCTTCTGACTTCAGCTTAGGTCAAAAGCATCTGTTGTTGACAGTGCTGCCATGAACATTGGGGTACCTGTGCTCCTATGCATTGGCACTTCTGTATCCCTTGGGTAAATCCCTAGCAGTGCTATTGCTGGGTCATAAGAGAGTTCTATGGATAGTTTTTTGAGGAACCTCCACACTGTTTTCCAGAGCGGCTGCACCAGTTTACATTCCCACCAGCAGTGTAGGAGGGTGCCCATCTCTCCACACCCTCACCAGCATCTATAGTCTCTTACTTTGTTCATTTTAGCCACTCTGACTGGCGTGAGGTGGTATCTTAGTGTAGTTTTGATTTGTGTTTCCCTGATGATGAGTGATGTTGAGCATCAGTTCATGTGCCTGTAGGCCATCTGGATGTCCTCTTTGGAGAAGTGTCTGTTTATGTCTTCTGCCCATTTCTTCACTGGGTTATTTGTTTTTTTGGTGTGGAGTTTGGGGAGTTCCTTGTCCATCACCTGATGAATGGATCAAGAAGATGTGGTATATATATACAATGGAGTATTACATGGCAATGAGAAAGAATGAAATATGGCCATTTGTAGGAAAGTGGATGAACCTTGAGGGTGTCATGCTAAGTGAAATAAGTCAGGCTGAGAAGGACAGATACCATATGTTTGCACTCATAGGTCTAACAGGAGACCAGGAGAAACCTAATGGAGGACCAGGGGGAGGGGAAGAGGAAAAGAGAATTGGGGAGAGAGAGGGACGCAAAACTTGAGAGACTATTGAATACTGAAAACGAACTGAGGGTTGAAGGGGAAGGGGGAGGGAGGAAAAGAGGTGGTGGTAATGGAGGAGGGCACTTGTGGGGAAGAGCACTGGGTGTTGTATGGAAACTAATTTGACAATAAACTATAAAAAAATTAAAAGAAGAAAAAAAGAGAAAAAAGATAAAATAAAATAAAGAACCCAAATCTAAAAAGACATTAAATAAAAAATAGAAAATATATTTAACTATAAAAAATTGTGGTTAACATGTGACATAATCTTTGTTTATCTATTGTAAAGTGCCATAAATAATATAAACATATATATTTGTAGATTTTTAAAATAGTGTTCAAATATTTTGGGATCTTAAGATAGATTTTATGTTTGGAAAGATACCAAACCAATTGACTGATACCATGAAGTTCTGATTTATTGAAAAAGTAGGGACCTCTGGGTGGCTCTGTCAGTTGAGCATCTAACTCTTAAATTCAACTCCAGTCACAATCTCATAGTTTGTGAGTTTGAGCTCCTCGACAGGCTCTGAACTGAGTGCAGAGCCTGCTTGGAAATCACTCTCTCCCTCTCTCTCTGCCTTTCCCCAACTCGTGCTCACTCTCTCTCTCTCTCTCTCTCTCAAAAATAAACATTTAAAAATATATTTAATAAATTATGAAGTAATTTTAATTTATTGATTAAAAACAACACATTTACGATAAGAATATAAAAGACAGTGTATGAATATTGTTTACCTATTTGTGTGTATGTTTGACCAAAGAGACTTGATAATCTATGACTATCATAGCATGCTAACTGTGTTCTTAAACAAATTATTCTTTTTTTCTTCATACTCTAAGATTTTTTTTCAAATTTTTTTATTTTTTTAATTTTTTTCCATAATATTTTATTGTCAAATTGTTTTCCATACAACATCCAGTGCTCTACCCCATAAGTGCCCTCCACCATCACCACCACCTCTTTTCCCCCCTCCCCCTTCCCCTTCAACTCTCAGTTCATTTTCAGCATTCAATAGTCTCTCAAGTTTTGCATCCCTCTCTCTCCCCAACTCTCTCTCCCTCCTCCGCTCCCCCTGGTTCTCCATTAGGTCTCTCCTGTTTTCCTGTTAGACCTATGAGTACAAACATATGGTTTCTGTCCTTCTCTGCCTGGCTTACTTCACTCAGCATGACACCCTCAAGGTCCATCCACTTTCCTACAAATGGCCATATTTCATTTTTTCATTGCCATGTAATACTCCATTGTGTATA
>NC_043706.1:74486318-74487437 GCF_006229205.1 Suricata suricatta | reverse complement strand
ATACCATGCACACTTTCAGATCACAATGCTATGAAACTTGAAATGAACCACCGGAAAAAGTCTGGAAAACCTCCAAAAATGTGGAGGCTAAAAACTACCCTACTAAAGAATGATTGGGGTAATCTGGCAATTAGAGAAGAAATTTTAAAAATATGGAAACCAACGAAAATGAAAATACAACAATCCAAAATCTCTGGGACGCAGCCAAGGCAGTGCTAAGAGGAAACTATATTGCAATCCAGGCCAATCTCAACAAACTAGAAAGAGCGCAAATTCAAAATCTAACAGAGAACCTACTGGAACTAGAAAGGAAGCAGCAAGAGCACCCCAAACCCAGCAGAAGAAAAGAAATAATAAAGATCAAGGCAGAAATAAACAATATAGAATCCAAAAGAACAGTCGAGCAGATCAATGAAACCAAGAGTTGGTTCTTTGAAAAAATAAACAAAATCGATAAACCTCTAGCCAGGCTCCTCTGAAAAAAAAAGAGAGAGCACCCAGATAGACAAAATCATGAACGAAGAAGGACCTATTACAACCAATCCCTTAGAAATACAAGCAATCATCAGAGATTACTATGAAAAACTATATGCCAACAAACTGGACAACACAGAAGAGATGGACAAATTCCTAAACACATGCACTACCAAAATTCAACGGGAAGAGATAGAAAGCGTGAACAGACCAATAACCAGTGAAGAAATCGAATCCGTTATCAAAAATCTCCCAATGAATAAAATCCCAGGGCCAGATGGCCTCCCACGGAAATTCTACCAGACATTTAAAGGAGAGCTCATACCCATTCTTCTCAAAATATTCCAAAAAATAGAAATGGAAGGAAAGCTTCCAAACTCATGTACGAAGCCAGCATCACCTTGATACCCAAACCAGACAGGGACCCAGCCAAAAAAGAGAACTACAGACCAATATCCTTAATGAATACAGATGCAAAAATACTCAACAAGATACTAGCAAATCGAATTCAAAAGCATATAAAAAGAATTATCCATCATGATCAAGTGGGATTCATTCCTGGGTTATAGGGCTGATTCAATATCTGCAAATCCATCAATGTGATCCATCACATTAACAGAAAGGATAAAAACCCTATGATCCTGT
>NC_043706.1:74484552-74486218 GCF_006229205.1 Suricata suricatta | reverse complement strand
CACTATGATATGTCGTGCTGAAAGCCGATTCAAATTGCGTCTTAAGGGGGTTCTTTGTGCCTCTTGAATTTGAATGTCTACTTCTTTTCCCAGATTTGGATATTCTCAGTTATAATTTGGTCTAGTACCCCTTCAGGCCCTTTCTCTCTGTCTTCCTCTTCAGGAATTCCTATGAGACGGATGTTGTTCCGTTTGATTGTATCGCTCACATCTTGAATTCTCCTTTCCTGCTCTTGGATTAATTTCTCTCTCTTTTTTTTTATCTTCCTCTTTTGCTATAACTATATCTTCTAATTCACCTATTCTTCTCTTTGCCTCATCAATCCTTGAGGTGGCTGCCTCCAGTTTGTTTTTCACCTCACCTATAGCCTTTTTTAACTCATCAGTTGATTCTTTGATGCTTTTCTCAACCCCAGTGATCAATCTTATGACCAGCTTTTTAAATTCTTGATCTGATATGTTGTCTAGATCTGCCTTGAGCAGTTCTGTGGCTGTGACTTCCTCCTGGAAGTTCTTCAGGGGAGAGTTTCTTTGTTCTGTCCTTTTTGCTCATTTTCTGTCTCTTGTCACCTTTAGAAAGCTCGTTGTGCACTGTGCACCTATTAATATTTCTCTTAACTGTTAAAGGAGGCTTATTGACTGTCCAGGGCCTGTCGTTTCAGGAAATATTCTCTTAATAGTGTCTCTCGGTTTCTCTTGTTGTGCCTGTGAGTATTTTATTTCCCTACTCTGCAATATTTGGGACTCGCCTTCTTGCACACTTTGGCTTGTTTTTTGGTGTAGTCCTAAGAAAGAAAACAGACAGACAAACACCGAGGGAGCAGAAGCACACATACACACAGACAAATCAAACAAAGAACACATTAAAGGGGCAAAGAAAACAAAGAAAATGGGAAGGAAGGAGACGAAAAGAACAGAAGAAGAGAAAATATAAAGAAAAGAGAAAGAAGAAAAAAAATTTAAAAAAATATAAAAGGGGGTCGGAGACAACAAAGACAGTAGACAGTTTAAAAGTGTATGACCAGTTGAGGGGAGAGGTAAGGATGAGATACAGGAGAATATATCTGGGTTGCAAGAAGGTAAAAACGTAAGGGAGAAAGGAGAAAGGAAAATAAGGAGTAAAAATTTAAAAGAATTAAATAAAGAAAAAGGAAAAAAGGTAATAATAACAAAGAAATAAGTACAAAAAAAGTGATGAAAAAAATTTTTTATATTAAAAAAGAAAGAAAAGCAGCAGCTCCCCCTGGTGGTTAGGCGTGGTTTGATGCGGTAGGTCTTGGAGGCTGCTCTCAGAGCCTCTGCCTTGGTGTCTATGGAGATTAGAATGGGGGCACATCAAGCTCTGCTAAACTAAGCACGGTAGGCCACTCTAATGAGTCCGATCTCCTTGGGCCGCAGTTGAGCCGAGTTGTATTTTCCAGGCCCGCCTCGGTTCAAAGTTCCAGTCTGTGCACGTTTGTGCTATCACAGATGAAATGTATTTGTTTTGGTGGCTGGCTTCTTAGGGGGAAGAATCAGTTTGTCTTGGCTCAGGCAGGGATTTCAGCTGCCCCTGCCTGAGGCGAAATGAGCAGCAGGAGGTGAAGTGCGCACCTTCACAGACTC
Source organism: Suricata suricatta (assembly GCF_006229205.1). Classification (NCBI taxonomy): domain Eukaryota; kingdom Metazoa; phylum Chordata; class Mammalia; order Carnivora; family Herpestidae; genus Suricata; species Suricata suricatta. Next base: position 74,484,613 of record NC_043706.1, on the reverse strand, counting down.
AATTGTGGAGTCCTCACCCCCAGCCAGGATAGCGATCGCAATGGGGGAAAGAAAAAAAAAA
>NC_043706.1:74455434-74484452 GCF_006229205.1 Suricata suricatta | reverse complement strand
CAATTGTGGAGTCCTCACCCCCAGCCAGGATAGCGATCGCAATGGGGGAAAGAAAAAAAAAAATTGAGTCTCTCTTGACTTTGGATAGCTGTTGCTCAAGGCGCTGTGCACTGCTGGAAATGAGCTGGGAGCTCCTGCAGCCTAAGCGCGTGCCCAGGCCTCCACCCGCCGCAGACTCCCTGTCTGGGGGGGGGGGGTTGCATAGGTGTGGGCCCTATTTTTTTCCTGTGTGTACCCGGGATTTGGGATTCACGCAGCCAGTGCAGGGGGCGAGATGCGCCATGGAAATGCGGTGCGTGGTCCCGTTTCCAAAACCAAGTTCGAAGTGCGCGCCCCAGTCACAGCCGCAGCTGCCACTGATTCCCTGCTGAGATGGCTTAGGGCTGGAAGCTGTTCCTTCCCTTGGGCCACCCGGTTCAGGATTCCAGCTACCCAGCAGTTATCTATGGAGTGGGTTTCTCTCTCCAAGCGCAGCCAAGCGTTCTTTACCTCTTCCCCAGAGACAGTACTATGAGCGTGTTCAGACTCTCTGTCTCTTCCCTTTGTCTCTCAGGCCCAGCGTGCTTGCCCCGCATTGGGCTTGTGCTCCTGCCTCCCCTGCCTGTCCTGCGCTGGCCCGTTTTCAGATCTCCCCAGTTCGCACTCACTCACTCACTCAGGTATCCTTGAGGTTCTTTTCTTTCTGGAGTCCGTCTTTTCTCCTTCTGCTCTTGCAGATGAGAGCAATGTCCTTCTGGGTTCGATAAATGGGGTGGATGGAATTTACAGAGCTCCCTTCCTCTCCGCCATCTTGGCTCCACCGTCATAGTCTTAAGATCAACAAACAAACTAAACTCCTATCACTTTAATATAAGCAAATAGAAACGCCATTGTTATAAACCAACCAAAAAGATGGGATTAGAACCAATCATCCCCCTATTTCAGTAAAACCTAATATAAACATTTATTTTTCTCTACAAAATATAGTCTAAGTTTGTATTTATACATAAGATGTCTTTTAAAAATTTAAATTGTGATCTTTAAATGGTGTATAACAACAGGAGAGCTACATTTAACAAATTCTAAAGAATAATAATTTAGTTTAATAATTTAATGTTTCTCTGTGATCATGATTTCAGTTGCTACCAAATGCAACATTGAGAGTTTGCAGCCAAGGCACCATGTAAACTTCACAAAAAGTTTAATTTCCACATTAAACTAAATCATAAAGTTTTATTTAAATATGATCTAAATATTACAATTAGAGTGTGTTAAAAGTTATTAAAAACTAGAATCTTTTATGAATTGGCTTTAATGAAAGCCAGATAATAATCTAAAAATATGCATCTATATAATGGTTTCTGGGTAAAATTTAATGTAAAATATTTGACACATGTTTTAAAATAATATTTTAATAATTTAATTAAATGTTATCTTAATTTAGATCATATTTTAATACTGTTAAGGGACTTTTAGACATTTTGATTTTTACAACATAGGAGTCCTTTAAAAAGGACTCTGAAGCTTCATTTTTCTTGCTATATTGCCTAAAATTAAAATGTTAGTAATACATATTTAAATTGAGGTTTCCATTTTGGTTAATGAACCAAAAGAAGACTTTAAAAAATCCTCAAGAGTTCATTGTAAAGCATATGCAATTCCAAGATAATAATTTTGTCTTTGATGCCTCTGGAAGAATAGTAAAGACCTCATAAATTAATCCAGGTCAAACTAATACAAACTGGGAGAATGCTACCATGATACATTAAGCTGGTTAAGAATTATGTACATAAATGGAGGGGGGAGAGATACAACCTAGAAAAAGGAACAAGGTAAGCTAAGAAATTTCATAAGCAGACAAAATAGCAGAGTTAAAAATTTTATTCACTAGAGCTTCTGCTTCCAGAAGAAAGAGTAGACATAATTTTCCCTATTCTTTATACTAAGTACAAATCCTGAATATTATATATGTAAAACAAACAAGAATACTTAAAAGTGGAAAGAAGAAGACATACCATAAGGATCTTGGGACCCGAGAAACAACATGGTGGTGAGTTACCTGTTTTTCTTTGACTTTATGTATCATGGATATGGAGATGAAGAAGCCAGAAAACCAGAAATGCTGAAGACAGACAAAAATTCACAGGCAGATTAAAAACCCACTAAGAGCTTGCTCTTCCTAGCCAAAGGACTAAGAAAGGAGCAATTTAGCAAAACAGACACCTCAAGCGATAATTAATCTACTCCTATCGAACACCACAGAAAAAACTGGCTCTGCCCCCATCCACAGCAGCAAAAACTGAGTGGAAAGCCTTGACTTCCATCCTTGCAAGGCTAAAAAGAGATACCCCAACTTCTCTACTAGAAAAGTATATCAGAGACGTGGAGTAGGCAGTCAGTTGGTAACCAGGACCCTACCCAGTGTAGTACCAGTGGGAGCCTTCTCTGCCCCAGCATCTCATAATGTCAAACCCAAAATGTCCAGGTTGCAGTAAGAAGAACTGCAACATACAAAGAACAAGGAACATCTCAAATTTAATTAAAAAAAAAGATAATCAATAGAGGCTGCAAGAATTTTACCAACTGCAAAGTTAGAGGGAACAGAGTTTGCACAAAACTATCCTTACTCCTGAAACCGACTGTAAGTGTAGGAGGTTACTAAAACTACTTGCAGATTTGATAGTTCACTGAAAGGATTCACAGAACTCACTAAAGGTTGTTATACTCATGGTTATGATTTATTGTATGGAAAGAATACGGATTACAATCCGTCAATTAAAAAAAAAACACATAGGGGCAGAGTCCAGGAAAACTACCAAATGCAGAATTTCCAATGTCTTCTCCCCATAGAGTCAGGGTAACAGCACTCTCTGGCAATGATGTGTGACAATATGCACAGAGTATCATCAGCCAGGGAAGCTCATTTCAGTCGTTGCTATATAGAATTTTTATTGGTGCTCAATCTCATACTGCCTATATGGATAATCATTAGCCTCGAGCCCTTTCGGTGATGGAACCAATACCATGTGACACAAAGTCTATATCACATATCACAATGTTAGACTTGCCAGGGGACAAAGCCTTCGAGCAAAAGACATTCCTATCAGACATGGAATTCTAAGGGCTTAGAGTTCACTTTCCAGTAGCCAAAAGAAAAGCCAACCCTCTTTTGGGGTAAGGTTAATCCTTCACTACCTAGATGCCACCAGATGAGAGAGACATTAGGATTATCTGACAAAATTTTTTTTTATTTTTTTAATGTTTTATTTATTTTTGATACAGAGAGAGATAGAGCATGAGAGGGGAAGGGGCAGAGAGAGAAGGACACAGAACTGGAAGCAGGCTCCAGGCTCTGAGCTAGCTGTCAGCACAGAGCCCGACGCGGGGCTCGAACCCACGAACTTGAGATCTGACCTGAGCCAAAGTCGGAGGCTTAACCGACTGAGCCACCCAGGCACCCCGACAAAAATTTTAAAGTAGCCATGAAAAAGACACTTAAATGAGCACTTATGGACATGCTTAAAATAAATGAAAAAAAAAAACAAGAAAACATCAGCCTAGAAACAGAAGATATTAAGAAAAAAATAGAAATTTTAAAACTGAAAATTATTTAAAATTTTCAATAAAAAGCCAATGGATGAGTTCAGCAGTAGAATGTAGGAGTCAAAAATGAATCCATAAACTCAAAATTAGAACAATAGAAATTACTCAGTATGAGTAATAAAGACAGAATTGGTTGTAAAAGAAATGAACAGAGTTTCAGGGACTTGTGGGATTATAACAAAAGAACTAATCTTTGTATCATCAGAGTTCCAGAAAGGAGAGGAGGAAGAGGGAAGGTTGAAAAGGTTCTTGGAGAAACAATGGCTTTCACTTCTCAAACTTGGCAGGAGACATAAACCTACAGATTCAAGAAGCTCAGCAAATCCAAACAGAATAAACTCAAAGAAATCCATGCCAAAACACAGCATAGTCAAATTTATGAAACTGAAAACAAAGGGAAAATTTTTGAAAGTAGCAAGAGCATAATGACACCTCATCCAAGTGGGAAAACAATTCAAATAACAGCACATTTCTTATCAGAACCCACGAAGTATGAAATGGCACAACATTTTTCACATGTTGAAAGAAAAGAACTGTCAGCCCCAACCCTATATTAGCAAAAACATCCTTTAGGAATGAAGAGAAGCTAAGATTTCTCAAAAGAAGGAGAACTTAAGACTTTTGTAAGCAAATCTATCCTAAAAGAATACTAAAGGAAGTTCTCTAAATGAAAAGAAAACATTAAAGGAAACAACCGTGGAACATCAGGAAGAATAAACATAGTAAGTTAAAAATAAGGATAAATACAACAGATTTTCCTTTTGCTCTTGAGATTTCTAAATTATGTTTGATTGAAGCAAAAATTATGAAACTGATATGATTCTATATAAAGGAAATATTTTACCAATTTTATTATAAATAGGGGGGATAAAGGTACATACTAGTTATAAGGCATCTATAATTCATTACTTATATCCATATTCATTAGTTAAAATGATACAAGTGGACTGTGATAAGATATATAGAGAGATAGAAACATATATAGAGACAAGGCATAATACCTACAGCAGCCACAAAAAAAGCTATATAATGAGATACATTCAAAAACACTACAGAAGAATCAAAATGGAATTCTAAAAATGTTCAAAAATATGACATAAGGCAGATAATACAACATAAAAGAAACTCAGAAATATGCCCACATCAATATGCCCAGCTGATTTATGACACAGGTACAAAAGCAACTCAGTTTGAAGAAAGATAGACTTTTTAACATATGTTGCTAGGACAACTGCACATGCAGAGGCAGAAAAAAATTCTTTTGAACTCAGATCTCACACTATATACAAAAATTAATTCAAATGTATCATGAACTAAATTGTAAACATACAATCATAAAATTTATATTTTAAAAAGAAGCAGAAAATCTTCAAGATCTAGGGCTAGGTAAAGAGCTTTTAAGACACCAAGAGTATGATCTATAAGAGGAAAAATACATCAGTTGGATTTCATCAAAATGACTTTTACTTCCAAAAGAAATTATTAAGAGGATGAAAAGACATGTCAATGTGAGAAAAAAGCATTTATAAACACCTATCTGACAAAGGACCAGTGTCTAGAATATATAAAAACTCAAAATTCAGTGGTAGAAAAACAATCTAGCAGTGCTATTGTTAGGGATTTACCCAAGGGATACAGAAGTGCTGATGCATAGGAGCACATGTACCCCAATGTTCATAGCAGCACTGTCAACAATAGCCAAATCATGGGAAGAGCCTGAATGTCCATCACCTGATGAGTGGATCAAGAAGATGTGGTATATATACACGATGGAGTACTACATGACAATGAGAAAGAATGACATATGGCCATTTGTAGGAAAGTGGATGGACCTTGAGGGTGTCATGCTAAGCAAAATAAGTCAGGTGGAGAAGGACAGATACCATATGTTTGCACTCATAGGTCTAACAGGAGACCAGGAGAAACCTAATGGAGGACCATGCGGAGGGGAAGGGGGAAAGAGAGTTGGGGAGAGAGAGGGATGCAAAACTTGAGAGACTATTGAATACTGAAAATGAACTGAAGGTTCAAGGGGAAGGGGGAGGGGGGAAAAGAGGTGGTGGTGATGGAGGAGGGCACTTATGGGGAAGAGCACTGGGTGTTGTATGGAAACTAATTTGACAATAAACTATTAAAAAAAAAGAAAGCATCTTACCATTGGAAAACTATTTAAATAAAAAAAAAAAGAAAAACAATCCAGTTAGACAAAAGACAAAAGACATGAAGAAACACTTAACTGAAGAGGATATACATATGGCAAATAAGCACATGAGAAGATGTTTAACATCTTTAATCATTAGGGGAAACCAAAATAAAACCAAAATCAAAATAAATTAATAAAGTCACAATCAGAATCTCTGCATATCTGTCAGAATTACAGTGATAATACCAAATGCTGGTAAGGATACAGTTTGGTAGTTTCTTAAAAGCTAAAACTGTAACTCCCTTATGATCCTGCCATTGCGCTCCTAGAGAAATGAAAATCTATGTTCATAAAAAACCTGTACATGATTGTTTAGAGCAGCTTTATTTGTAATGGCTCAAAACTGAAAACAACTCAGATGTCTTTCAACAGGTAAATGGGTAAGCAAACTGTGGCAATGCATATAGTGAGATACTAGTCAGCAATAAAGAGTCAGATAGTTAGTAAACACAACTTGGATGAATCTTCAGAGAATTATGGTGAATAAAAAAGTCAACTCCAAAAGGCTTTGTTGTCTGTGATTCCATTTATATAACATTCATGTAATAACACAATTTTAAGAATGAAGGACAGATAGGTAGTTGCCATGGGTTAAGAAGATGTTGGGATAGAAGGAAAGTGGGTATAACTATAAAATAGCAAACTGCAGGATTCTTGCATGAAGAGAAACATTATTTATCTTAACTGTTTCATATCAATATCTTGATTGTGATTTGTACTAGTTTCATGAAATATTACCATAGGGATATTTATTTTACAAGGATATTACATATTACAAGGGATACCCCTCTATTAGTTACATAGGATCTCTCTTTATTATTTCTTACAACTGCATGTCAATCTATAATATTATCAAAATAAAAAGGTTAATTTAGGGGCACCTGGCTGGCTCAGTTGATAGAACATACAACTCTTAATTTCAGGGTCCTGAGTTTGAGCCCCACATTGGGCATAGAGACTACTTAATAAAAAAAAATGTTTAAAGCTAATTAAAAAAAACCTGAATTGACTCATGAAATATGTAATATCTAAATGACTAATATTGGATAGTAAAGACAGAATGGGTTTGCTTGGTAAAATTTGTATTTATGAAATCTTCACTTAAAACTAACCAACAGGTAATCTTTAGTGAGCCAAATTGCCATCAAACAAAACTCTTACGAAGAGATTTAGAGAATACATTTTAATTTACTCAAAATAGATTGGCAAAGCCATTCCCAACCAAAATCTTCCTACAGTGAATATCTTCGTCAAGGGAAGTTTGAGCAGATAAAAGCTATTCTCTTCTATGAACTTAGAAGTATCAAGCCGCACCCTCAAATTTAAAACAAACTAATTGAGGGGTGCCTGGGTGGCAGTTTAGCATCCAACTCTTGATTTTGGCTCAGGTCGTGATCTCACAGTGCCAACAGTGCAGAGCCTGCTTGAGATTCCCTCTCTCCCCATCTCGTCCTGTCTTTCCTCCAATCTCTCTCTCTCTCCCTCTCTCTCCCTCTGTCAAAATAAGTAAATTAACACTTTAAAAATAAATAAAACAAAATGATTTAATCTATCTGAACATTGTAAAAGTATTTATACAACATCATTAAGTAACCAGTAATTTCAAGTGGCTCTAGAATGTAGTACTTTGTTCATACTTAGTAAAATAATGCATTCTAATAATGAAAATAAATATTTTAACTGCACTGAATATTTTAAGTAACATTTAAAAGTAACACTACAAATATAGACACTGTTGTTTAATTTTTTTATTGTTGGATAAAAGATAAATCGCTAATTATTATTCTTTATATAATATAAGAAGAGAAATTATATTAATGTCATCATATGAAAACATTTGACATAGGAGAAAAGGAAGTATAATGACGGGTATAAAGAAGTTGTTGAAGTACTGAAATACTGGTACTTTATTTAAAAGTCCATAAAAACCCAAGCTTTTTAGAAAATACTGCATATCCTTGTTAGCTGCACTATGGAGAGAAATTTAGGTGACCCCCAGCCCCACCAAAATTCGAATGTTAAAGCCTAAATCTCCAATGTGATGAAATTTGGAGATGAGGCTTCTGGGAAGTTAATTAAGTCATAACGATGGAGCCCTCATGAATGGCAACAGTGCACTTATAAGAGATGCAAGAAAGATGACCTTACTCTTTCTGTCTCAGCCCTGTGAGGACACAGCAGGATGACTGTCTACAAGTAAGGAAATAGGGTCTCACCAGACTGTCCCTATTGCTTTAATATGCAATTTCCCAGCCTCCAGAACTGTGAGAAATAAAAGCATATTATTTAAACTCCCCAATCTATGGTATTTTTGTTACAGCAGCCTGAACTAACTAAGCCAAGCTATAGCCACTAAAACAGTCTGGGAGCAATACAACCCCTAGAGCTCAGACACCCATCACCTTAATTTTGGTGTCTTACACTATTTTCTCTCTAAAAGGAACAAAGACTTCCTGGAGAAATGACTGATACCCTGTCAGAAAAAGAAATGGTACAAGGTGAGTCTGGAATAACTTTTTATTCTAGAAAGCAAAGAATCTTTCAAATATTAATGTTAAAAAATTATGCCTCTGAAAAACTCCCACTGGCCAAAGTTATAACAATTTGGGTATCATGCTAGTGAGAGTAAAATACAGTGAATCTATTTTGAAATTCATGAATCCATATGGTGCCCCGAAGTGAAAAAACAGTACAAATTGTCTAAAATGTATTTTTTTCAAAATGTTTAATTTACACCGAAACAGGTTTTTTAGATTTGACTTCCAGCAGTGCAAATAGAAATGAGCTAAATGACACTACAAGTAAAGCAACCACACAAAACCAAAAATTAAGACATTCTACGAGACTAATGGTATGAACCTTCAACAGAGAGAGTGGCAGCATCGAAATAAGTCAGGCAGAGAAGGATAGATACCATATGTTTGCGTTCATAGGTCTAACAGGAGAGACCTGGGAGGGGGCCATGGGGAGAGGAAGGAAGTAAGAGTGTGGGGGAGAGTGAGGGACACAGATCAAGGGAGACTACTGAATACGGACCATGGACTGAAGGGGGAGGGGGAGGGGGAGGGGGAGGGGGGAGGGGGTAATGGTCATGGTGGGGGACACTTTTGGGGAGAAGCAATGGGTGTTATATGGAAACCAATTTGACAATAAACTATTAGAAAAAAAATATTGAAAGCCATTTAAGACACATAAAAACCAGATGCAAAATGTAACCTTAGATCAAATCTGATTCTGACAAATCAGTTTCAAGGGAATTTAGGGAAGGACAAATGGGAAAATATGAATATAAATGAAATGGGTATTAGATGTTATTGAGAGCTCATTGTTAATTTTACTAAATGTAATGGTATTATTTTGGCTAGGTAAGATGACAAACTTATTTTTTAGAGAAGCACACAGAAATATGCAGGGGTAGAAGTTTAAATTGCTAATAATTTGTCTTTAAAATAAACCTTGCAGCTTAAAAAATGTGAGTTGCATGTGTCGATCAGTTAATTTTAATCTACACTCTAGTGGTGTTCAGTTGCCAATTAATTGGGAATAGGCTCTCCAGAGGTGGTCAGCTATGAAAATAAAATGGCTACACACTAGAAGTAGCTAATGCAAATATTTTATTTATTTTTTAAATCTCCAATCAACAATATAGCTTTTGTCAATTAGTATCGTAGATGTTAGAAATAATTTTTTGTTGGTGAAATTAGTGGTGTTAGGGCTATGTTGGTTTGGCTAAAATTATTGTCCAGGTACTCTCTGCCTCTATATGACCATGATATGTATAGTAATTTCAATAATCTGAAGTCTTAGAAATGGTCCTTATACTTATTCCCAAAATGATACTGGGCTAGAAAGAAGGAAATTTCTCTAATTTCCATACCCCATTAATTTACTATTGAAGAACCATGTTTTTCAAAAATTCATAGATTTGACAAATTTTGATATTTTATTGATAGAGAATTATCTTTATAATCAAGTTTAATTTCTTAACTGTAGATATAGTTCATCATATCTTTTGAAATAAATTTTGATGCTTTAAAGTCTGCTTGTTCTCTGTTAGGCTAAAGTTTATTTCAAACAATAAAGGTTTTGATCATATGATGCGTAATATTTTACAGGAACTAAATAGCTGAGTGGTTAGTCAATTATTTCGTAATCATGTCTTTTCTTTAGATTTGTGTTCCTTTGTTATTTTAAATCTCAGCTGATTTAAATTCATATGCTTAGAAATTATTTTGTGAAATGTAATATTTTTTCAGTCTTTGATTTTGTCTCCTCACTATTTGAAAACCAATATGAACTTACATGAAATAACTGTTTCTACTTGACTGCTTTCTCTATATAGATTTTTTATGAAGTGAAAAATAGCTTGATAGCACCTAGTAGTTATTAATGATAATATAATCATAACAGAATTATCTTGACAATTGTTTTCTTCCATGCCCACATGAAAAGATGATGCACTTAAGCATATAATTATTACCTCCTCTATCCCTTTAGATATAAATTGGAACAATTATATCTAAAGATTTAGAAATTAATGGGAATGCTTAGTTGATAGGATTCAATCAATCAACTAGTTCCCATTTTACCTTTAATAGATTTTATATGTATAGGAGTTTTAATCCTTTTGAAGCTTGATTTAAAAATTAAAAAAAAAAACTAATGGCACTCTCCAAAAAAACATGCACATACACTCAAAACTTTGGATCCAAAATCAAAGGACTCAGACATTATCTGAAATTCATTCATGTAACTGAATAACTGAGGGTAATATTTCATAGAGTAGAGGAGTATAGAAAAGCAAATCTGATACAATTGTTCCTTCATACCCAATACTATGTGAATGCCAGTGATAATCCCCCAGGAACATAAACAAATATATTTCCTTTTTTCTTCGTCCTGTTTATGGGTTTAATAGAGATTAATAGGAACTAATAGGTATAAAGACCTTATAAGATCATCTACTCCCACCTCTTTATTTTATCAGTGAAGAAAATTAGACCTATAAGGTAAGTAATTTTCCCAGGATGGTACCATTAGTTAATAGCAAAGCATGGCTTATGAACTCTGGTCTGTAAATCTTGGATCTTCAAAGTTCACAGACCAGAGTTTGTAGGCCGTGCTCTCTTCCCAGGAAAAGGAAGACCATATTCTCAGGGCCTGGCCCCATGATGCCTTCTCTCTAACATTAGTGTTTGTATATTTAAAATCACAGCATTGTAAGTATTAGGAATATTTTAAGTATATATCTATGATTTTAAATATTTCTTGGAAACATCCAACTGGAAGGGGATTGCATAGTTGGGGGCTAAGATTAGTAGTATCAAGATTTATCTTGCCACTGTAGAAATTAGCACAGAATTAAGTGGCTAGACCTTCTGGCAACAGAGTAAGGGTGTCTGCTTGATAGGCAAATCTAGTTCTGGGAGGCTGCATCAGTGATATTTATAACCTTAATGAATTTACTATGACTCAGGCATGAAACTTCAAACTTGTAGGCTTGTTAGTTGAATCTGTTAACATTCCTAAGGTAATACTATTTCTCAGAGGCTGCCACAGATTAACCAGGTTTTCCAAGACTGAAGCAAAGAACCAAAAAGCCAATTTGTTAAATTGATTTGCCTCAAGGACAAATCCACGAGGAAGTCAAATCCTGATCAGAAAGTTGTTTCTGAACTTCAAGTCCAAATAAGGAAGTTAGATGAACTCAGAGCATCAGGCAAAGTGGTTCAAATTACCTGTTTTATAGTGGGGATTGTGTTGTCTATGGAAAACAGAATACATAATTTTATTCTTTCTCTAGGGGCTTTGTAATTTAAGTCTTAGGACTTTATTCCTTACTTTAGGTAAATTTCAAGTAAATTGGGGTCCTTCTCTTTGACCCTGTGCTTAAAATTCAGCAGAAAGGTAGATTTATAATCTGCCAACAGCAAGTTCTCCCTGTGTACAACCTCATCTGTGGAGGTAAGGAATCTCCCAAACCCAGCTTCTGGAGTGTTCATTCCACAACTTTATCCTTGCCTCCACTCAGCCCACCAGTGATGGGCAGAAACCCAGAACTGATTAATTGGAAGTAAGGCTCAATTTGATTCTTAAGCATCAAGAAGGTTGGGACTTCTAAAATTAATACACCATTTTTCTTTATGAAAATGTCTTCATGCCAGTACTATTTTTACCTATATTTTAGTATGTCTACTTTCCCATAAATGTATAGGATTATAGAGATTTTGGATTATATGACAGGTCATTGAGTCAATTTCTTCACCTTACAGATGATGAGAAACAGATCTAATAAATTTCAGTGACTTGTCCAAAGACACACAGCTAGTCAGGAGTGAAGCAGGACTGAAACCTGGCATCACTTCTGCTCTTAGACTCAGCAAAGCACTTCGGGGGATCCCCTCTCTTTAGAGTTCTCTCTTCAAAATGTTCTGAATCTTCTCTAGTTTCCCACAAAAGAAACTTTATTTGCAGCAAATAAGATCATGGGGAATAATTTCCAGAGCCATAACTTCCTGAGTGGGGGTGAGTGGGTTTCTTTCATTTAGAGTTAAGATGAATATTCAGAAAGGGGGAGTTTATCATCACATGTAGAGGTAGGCATAAGGTTGTGTATGCCTACATAGGAAACAGGGGTATACATGCATCTTGCTATGTTAATGAGGGTTGTCCTTCTCCTTGGGCAGAGACTTTAACATTATAACAAGGAGAATGTAACTATCAGACATTCCATGGTCTGTCTGCCCCTGTCTGAATCTGTGGTCCAACTCAGACTGGTCTAGGACACTGGAGCTCTTCCTGTTGTTTGCCTTTAAAAGCAAAGGTTAACATTACTGTGAGAAGAGGGGTCAATGGGGGTCTTGCTAGTGACAGTTTTAACCTCATTAACCTCATGAAACCCTATGTTTCAATCCTGCCTAAACAACCCAAGAATGTGCATTAGGTCAATTTTTATTTTGAAACAGCCCTGGGAATTTTACTATTGATTTACTGTCTCTCACATGGTTAGGCTATTTCCTGGCCTGGTAGAGACTGTTAGTTTTTACATTACCTTTGTTCCCTTAAAATCCTTAACTGCTGAAGAGTATACATTTCTTGGTAATTCTAACACCTCCTAGGAAGTTCTGCAAGAACTCTAGGGCAAGTAGAGCTGGTAGGGCACAGATCATGGAGCAGGGTGCATAGCTGAAGACCTAAAAAAATATCTCTTATGTCAGAAAGCTATGTCTCCTCTTTCTTTTTTCTGGGGACCTCTAACTCTGCCTACAATTCGAATTAGTTTCTAGCAATTCAAATACACTAGCTAAACTGAATGCCACTATTTCTGAAAAAGCTATGGAGGAGATTACCTTTGCCTTCAGGATGATTTAATTTACCAATCTGATTAATTAAATTTCTATTTTGTTATCATGCTTTTGAGTTCAACTTGAAAATCTTTTATTGTATTTGTAAGTCTAGCAGTTTTTAAAGATTGTTTTAAGAAGCTTTTAATTACTGCTTGGTCCTTTTTACAAATGTATTCGGTCTAACATGTATAAACAAATCATACTACATCTACAAACTTAAAACATATTTGATCCTCTCAAGTACTATAACTGTCTGACAATAATCCCAATCATCCTGAATATGAACACAACTAGTAACTTTCCTTTTGTACCACTGTGATTAAGTAATGAGGCCAGAAGTTATCTTCTCCTGGGCTATATATCTTTGTGATAACCTGATGCTCTCCCTTTTCTTTCTTTCTTTCTTTCTTTCTTTTTCTTTCTTTCTTTCTTTCTTTCTTTCTTTCTTTCTTTCTTTCTTTCTCTTTCTTTCTTTCTTTTTCTTTCTTTCTTTCTTTCTTTCTTTCTTTCTTTCTTTCTTTCTTTCTTTCTTTCTTTCTTTCTTGTTTTGGCCAGAACTGATAGCAGAGATAAGCTAATTTACAACACACCAAATCAAGGAAGGTTTCTCCTTCCTTGATGAGGACTGTTCCATTGTCCTTTCATTGGACAAATTCTTTTTTGATGGATTTTAACTTGTGTGTAAACTGTGTCTAAGACCTAACTTCTTTACTTGGTAACTTCACTCCCTTGCAGATCCCTGTGATTACTACTCGTTAAGTTGTCAGTGATCTGCTGTTACTTGTCTCTGTCCTCTTGGACATAGGCACTTTGGTTGGGGGTTAATAGGAGCTGTAACAGAACCAATATGAGTTTGCTCCTTGGTGAGTCAGAAACTGCACCAGGTTGAGTTGCCACATGAAGAAACTTCTATTGCAGCAAATAAGATCACAGGGAATGACCTCCAAAGCTATGACGCTATGACTCCTCAGGAGACAGAAAGAGAAAGAGAAAGAGCAAGAGCAAGAGCAAGAGCGAGCGAGCGAGCGAGCGAGAGAGAGAGAGAATGGGTTCCCTTTGTTTAGAGTTAGGATGAATATTTAGATAAGGATGCCCTGTCATTTTATAGAGGCAAGGAGTAAGGTCGTGCATGTGCTTAAGGAAACATGCCATGCATATACTGTTTGTTATGTAAGAGAGGCTTGCGCTCTTCCTTGGGAGGAGATTTTAGTATAAAGAGATAAAGGTAGTTGTTGGTCATTCTAGAGGTCACTCCATGGTCCATCTGCACAGGTGCAAGCCAGTGGGGGTTTAGCTCAAAAGGTCTGTGTGGTCTGGGCCAGTGACCATCTGAGGGGTGGTTTTGGGTTTCCATGGGTTTTGTTTGCCTGAGTTAAGAGGTAAGCCTGAAAGGAGAGCTTAAGGAAAGAAGGAAAACAAAGGTTAGTGAATATAAGCAGGTGGCCAGTAAATATCAGGTCTTGGCTTCTAGCTGGTGACAGAGACAGCTCTCCATCTATTAGTCACTTAAGCTAATTTCAGTTATAATTTTTATGTTTTTCCAAATATTGATAAGCATCCTATCACCATTCTTCCTACAATATGTATGCAGACTCAAATATTAAGTAGGAGAGGTAACTACCGCTCGCCCCCCACCCCCAATTCAGGCCATCTTGCTGCTCCTGCTGTTCTAATTTTTCACTAGTAGAGCACCATGATCTGTTTTGAAATAGCCCCCAGAGTTCCTTCTGTCTACTTTTGTACAACATATGCATTTAGATGAACATGGGGACAAGTCCATGCTGTTTCCTCATCTTCAGATTTTTCCTCCTAGAAAAGATATTTGCTTCCTGCTTTTACTTAACAAGCCATGTATATGCCACCATGCTATCTGGGCTGCACTTTACAACTGATTTGAGACAGTTTGGTTGTTTACAATTTTTTAGGGTTTGGGGAGGCCTCTCATAGAAATAGGTGAAGGTTATAGGGCTCCTCCCTACAACTGTGTCATCCCCAGGAGACAATGAAGTCAGATTCAAATAGAATTTTGCTACATATGCAACTATTTCCTATCACTTAGGTAAAAAACAGTTATGTAAACCACCATAAGCACCGTTTACTTGTAGATATTCCAGCCACACATTGTAGAAAATGTTTAATGCTTACTCAAAAAAAAAAAAAAAGAAATCACTTGGATTCTGCTAGTTTTGTAGACAGTATCAAGCATCAGAACTCTGAATCAAGGACAGATGCAGTACCTGTTGGAACCTAGCTTCAAATGCGGTTCTGAAGAGTATAAGACTTCTGGGCTTATTAGATTGTTACATTCTGTTTATGGGGGAAAAAAGCAGTGTCACTAAAATGATCTGAGCCAATTCATATATTCTACTAGTGAAATTTCACTAATGAAAACCCTTGGCTAATGTCTATTAGGTTAAAACAAAATCTTTGTTACTGGTCAGAAACCAAGAGAGCTGAGCCCTGGAGGGCTTGATTAAATTCTACATAATCCTCTCTGGAGTGTGTTTTTCCAATTAGGACAATAATTAGCCCCAGAGTATATAGATTAAAACCACTTCTCTCTCTCTCTTTTTTTCTGTTTGTCTTACAAACACACACACACACACACACACACACACACACACACACACAGCATTATATCTATAGTGAAGTATTTAATTTTAATTTTTTTCTTCCAAGTTTTTACTTACATTCTAGTTAGTTAACATAGAGGGTAATATTAATTTCACGTGTAGAATTTAGCAATTCAACATTTCCATACAACACCCAGTGCTCATCACAGGTGTGCTCCTTAGTGCCCATCACCTCTTTCACTCATCCCTTCACCCACCTCCCCTCTGGTAACCCTCAGTTCGTTTTCTATGGTTAAGAATCTGTTTCTTGGTTTTCCCCTCTTTCTTCACCCTCCCTATGTTCATTTGTTTTGTTTCTTAAATTCCACATATGAGTGAAATCATATGGTATTTGTCTTTCTCTGACCTATTGTGCTTACTATAATACACTCTAGCTCCATCCATGTCGGTGCAAACAGCGAGATTTTATTCTTTTTTATGTCTGAGTCATATTCCTGTGTGTGTGCGTGTGTGTGTGTGTGTGTGTGTGTGTGTGTGTGTGTGTAAAACATCTTCTTTATCCATGCATCAGTAGATGTCATTTGACCTCTTTGCAAAATTTGGCTATTGTTGATAGCACTGCTATAAACATTAGGTTCATGTTAACATACTTAACTGGGTGGCTCAGTCTGTTAAGCACCTGACTTCAGCTCAGGTCATGATCTCATGGTTCCTGAGTTCAAGCCTTGCATTGGGCTCTGTGCTGACAGCTCAGAACCTGGAGCCTGCCTCAGATTCTGCCCCTCCCCTGGTCACACTGTCTCTCAAAAATAAATAAAACATTTAAAATTTTAAAGTAAATATTGAGATTTCAATAAGCAAAAAAATAAACAAATAAAAAGGAGCAATATTAGTCAAGGCTCAGCAAGGCAAATCAAACATTATGAAGGATCTGAGAGAAGATCTTGAGGACATTGGGGACTTATGATTCAAGAGCTAACATGATAGAGGAGCAGAGATTGGGAAACAAAGTTGGGCTAGATTCCGGTGAATGTGGAGAATTAGACTGTAGAGTCTGGACTTGATCTGGAAAGGCATCTGCTCTCCCAAGAACTTAGGTTGGGTGATCATTCATCCATTCAAACAACAGCTGTTGAGCATTGTCTATAAATCAGAAACAATATTGGGGACAGAGGATTCAAAAAGTAAGTAAGCTTTTTGTAGGGGAGGGAAGAGAGAGGAATAAATAGTAAATGTGCCCTTACTATGTGCTAGTCTGTGTGTTACATGCTTGAATGTAATTATTATAAAATTCCATGAGGTGTGATTTATTATTATTGTCACTTTACAGTTATCTGAAATCAAAGGTGAGATAGACAAAAGTTGCCCTAAATCCCACGTATTCATTCAGTAGTGGTGTAGGTATTTGACTTCAAGTCTGAATCCAAACATTTAATGACACATCAAATAAATGTAATGTATAATAAGGACAACCTCTTGCCAACCCAAACAAACCAAAAGCAAAAACCCGAGGTCATTTACTTTGTGCAAATGCTTAAGATAATACTGTACTAGCAAGAATGATGTACTTCAGTTCTCTTGTGTTTCAGTTAAGAAACTGTTAAGAAACAGTTTTTAAAGGGCTAGAGCAAATCTGAACAGGCAACAAGATCCTCAGTGTTACTCTCTGACAGAGAATAGAGAAATATAAATTTGCCAAGTGGTTTTATCTAACAGTAATCATAACATATGTGTCACTTTTGAATTTAAAGACTATTTTTGTATACATTGTTTCCTTTAATCGCCACAAAAATGATCATATATATGTAATATATATAACTATGTGTGTAATATAAGTACATATAAAAATTTAATTGATATATCCATCTATCTATATAATTTTATAGATGTGTAAATTGAGCTGTAGAGAAATTAAGTCATGCAGCTATCATGCCTATCAGACTATAGAGTTTGACTAGTCAATTCTGATTTTTAAAGTCAATGATTTTTCTACACCACAGCTATACTGTTATATGCATTAAAGCACTTTCAAAATTATACTTAGCTCTCTATCTTAATCAAATAAGCTAAGCTATATAGAAACTATCTTAAATCGTGTAGTTATCTGAATTTTCAATAGCTTCTGGGAAAAATTCCCAATGTTAAAACTCACAAATGTTAAAAATAAAAAACAAAACCAGAAATTTCTGATGTATCTCAGATTTATGTTCATTGATATTTTTTCTCTTCCTCCCCATAGGAAAGCTATTCTGAATGAAAGTTCATTTCAATATACTTTTTATGAAAACATTTAGTGTCCAATACATAGTAGGCATTTGATAAATATTTATTTCCCAAACGACTGGTCACTTCCTAAGATTTTTATGTAAATTTAATAAGAATATAAGATTACCTTGAAGTTGACATTCTCTATTTAGACAACAGTGAACTCCACTAATGTTTTTTAAAAGGTCTGTTCACAGATAAGTTAAGAATAACCTCTTCAAATCTGTTTAAGCCTTAGCAAATGTATTATTTACTGAGTGTGTAATGATATTTTAGCTTGGGCTACATTGAATATTTAAAAATTCTAAGTTAGTGAAATCTGATTAATTTTTTAAAAGAACATTTTTTTTGGTGTTTCTCAAATTCTACATATGAATGAAATCACAACTGTCTTTCTAACTGACTTATTTCACTTAGCATAATACTTTCTTGTTCCATCCATGTTGCTGCAAATGGCAAGAATACAACAGATGAACATGAGGGAAGGAAAAATTAAAAAAAAAAACACAGAAGGAGGAAAACCATAAGAGACTCTTACATACAGGCTGGAGGAGCCTGGGTGGGTGGATGGGTTAAATGGTGATGGGTATTAAGGAGGCCACTTTTTGGGATGAGCACTAGGTGTCATATATAAGAGATGAGCCACTGAGTTCTACTCCTGAAGCCACGACTATACTGTATGTAGTCTTGAATTTAAATTAAACAGACTTGTCAAGTTCTCCAAAACAAGAAACAAATAGGCAAATAAATAGACCTGCTAGAAATATATATTTTTTTAATAAATAAAAAGAACATTTTATTGTCCCTTACAATGCAGTGTTGCAGACTTTGAGTCTGGAGTTCTCTCTTGTCTAGCAAGAGAGCAGATGCAGAATTGAATATGAGAGAGGCTAATGTCTGGGAGGAGACAAGAGCCCCGACTAAAAGTCCTTGCTTCATATTTATTAGGATCAGAAGGCTTACAAATGTGATGGACATGCAGAAAGAGACAATAAAACAGTGATCATTAACTTGTGTGTGAGAGAAAGGGAGTTTCAAAGGAATGGAGTGTTAGGGGGTAAGGTCAATACAAATCAAAGTCTCTGCACTGAGCAGACGGCCGTTTACTGCAGGTTGTGTCTATTTATCTTAACTTTCCTAGGGTGTAAGTCAGATAGAGCATGCTACTTCAGGGTCAACAAGGCATTTTTCTTGCTAATTAGCTCTGGGCATTTTCGCCTTGCTGTGGCAGTTATTCGCCTCTACCTGTTCTTGGATGCTTTCATCCCATGGAAGCAACTTTCCACTCTACCCTTTATTCTATGCTGTGGGTGCTTTTGCCTTGTCTACCTATTCTTGGACGCTTTCGTCATGTGGAAGTAGCTTTCTGCTCTAAGCCTTGTTAATCCATTGGTGCAATCTCAAGGAATTCTTAAACTTATTCCCCACAATGCAGTTTAAGTAAGTGGTTTTAGGGACACCTGTGTGGCTCAGTCCATTAAGTGTCTGACTTGGTTTTGGCCCAGGTCATGATCTCATGGTTTGTGAGTTCAAGTCCCACATTGGACTCCATGGTGGAAGCATGGAGCCTGCTTGGGATTCTCTCTCTCTTCCCCCTCTCTGCCCTTGCCCTGCTCATGTTGCCTCAGTCACTCTCAAAATAAACAAACTTAGAAAAAATTTAATTAAATAAGTGTTTTTAAAAGTATGATTTACAGGGTCCCTTTGAGGGTAAGAAAGTTTCTGTGGTGAAACGTATTTATGAAATTTTTAACTAAAGGATATTAAACATATTTGGGGGACTTCACAGAACCTTTGATAATATGTTAATTTACACAATGATTTCTGAGAGTTATAGTATGAAGCATTTCTTTAATACATGTTCTTGCAAGTATTCCATGTGGAGAATGTTTCAGGAACTCTATGCTTTTCCTGGGGTCTCACCACTATTATCCCACAAGATTCCTTATAACTTATGTTGGCAATATTCCCTATTCCTTTGTCTTGATTCCAAAATTGTATCCATTTTAAAATATATTTATTCTAAATTGGTATTTGTTCATTATCTTAGTTGAGATGGCCCAAGAAGCTGG
Source organism: Suricata suricatta (assembly GCF_006229205.1). Classification (NCBI taxonomy): domain Eukaryota; kingdom Metazoa; phylum Chordata; class Mammalia; order Carnivora; family Herpestidae; genus Suricata; species Suricata suricatta. The sequence goes on along the minus strand of NC_043706.1, from coordinate 74,464,411 downwards.
ATCTGGGGCAAGGATGGCATGGATGCAGTTTATTTGGGGTGTGCAGATACTATCAGGGGAGTGGGGTGAGTGAATTGGAGAAGCACAGACAGCCTTTAAGTTACATGCAATTATGGCAGCTGCTACAGTGGACAACTGAAACTTGATCCTCACAGGGAGCTCTAGCAATTTATGCATGCTTCAAAATTATCCTAGCCAAAGGGCAAGGGAGCTAGGGTATTTAGACCCCCACACCAACAGTTTTTGTTAAGGGTCCTGAGGATGATGTTAATTTGGAATCACTTCTGGACCTCTAAGACAGCAGGCAAAGTGATAGCCTAAGGGTAACCCTTCAATAAAAATACCAGATTTGATCTTTGGAAGTCAGACTGACATGCATAGCAGCACAAAGGAATTCAAGGGGCATGCATAGGCTGAGGCCAAAATCAGGAAGGTGTTAAGCAACATTTGAGATGGTAGCTGCTCCATCAGCATGGGGGTCTGAAATACTAGGATGAACAGAACTGCCTATTGATTTGAAAGAAAGGAAGACATTTTTGTTGTTTTAAATCACTGAAATTTTATGTTATTGAGCATTACCTAGCTTATACTGACTGATATACCTGAACTGCTTAAATCAAAGTCTTTCTTCTGATGTTAATAAATCTGTAATCAGGATGATTTATTTTTTGGGAGGGCAAGGTTTATGGACCATTATAGGAAATAATGGACATAATGTTGCCTTAAGATAAGTCACTATTGTCTTTCTGCTCATGAAGTGAAGGATAATTTTTAAGCAATATAATACTTAATTTCAAAGATGAAATATTTGTGTTTGGGGCATGCAAATTTAGTCTCTTAATAATATCACTATGGTTATTGCAGACAGGTGATTAATTTGTTTCACAATAAGACTAAAATATTGAGACAATAATTTTACGTTTTATTTTTCAGTTTATTTGTTCTGCAACAATACTTATAATATTCCATAAAAATGTGAAATTTAAACAGAAATATGTAGGATGACATCTTTGGATATTTTACTCTCTAAATGAATCAAACTAACTTATAGAAATCTCAATCTGTTTATTAATGAAGAAAGAAACATTTCTTTTTAATCCTGCTGATAATGACTACTAGACTAATGATGGTTACTAAGCTGAGCAGTTAAAAATATCTGAGAGAACTGAATTCCAATCCTTACTTCCTGTGAGGCCTTGAGCAAGTTAGTTGAACTCTTAAATCATAGTTTCTTCATCTGTAAAATGAACATTAAAAATAACTAAATCAGAGGTTTGTTGTGAGAATTCAGTTAGCTCAGGTATGTAAAGCACTTAGCATAGAATCTAGTACATAGAAATCTCTGAGAAAACATAGGTGGTTTATTTTCATCATGGATTTAGGTTTTAATTTTGTCTCTTACAATCTCATTACTCTATTATCTATATCCAGTTGAAACATATTTGTGCTATTTAAACTGTTTTCCTACTTAAACCGAAATAGATACGGGGGGAGAGGTTGGGATGTCTATTTGATAATATTTCAAAGGAAGAAGCAACTTGATTCTAGGTCACAAACACCCAGGCCAACATGCCTGGCTTTCACCCATCAAAGGACTTCTATCAATATCACTCAAGGAATGACTGACTGGTGGATTGGGATATAGAAGCTAAATTTCAACTTCTAACATATTTTGAGTTTAATCGTCTTGATTTCTTTTTTGAAGGATAGGAGTTTAATCATAATTTCCAAAGTTGAGGAAATCTTGTACTTCATCTTTTATGTAATACCCTACTATGTAGAAACTGTCTTAGATTTTTCTTCCTTTAGAAACAAATGCACTGCTTAGGATCCACAGCACTGCAAACCACAAGAAATGTCATTGTCTTGTTCTCTGGAAGTGAAGTATCCAACAGTGACTTAGTATTGGATGAAAAGAAAGCTGGCCCAGTGTGATGGGTGAAGTTGTAGCTTTCATCTGATGTTGAATGCCAATGATCTAAAGAGTACTTTGGATCTGCCTCTCAGACACTTCTGCATAAGCTTCATTATAGACCAGACATACCTACTCTTTGTCCTACTCCCAAAGATCCTTTTGGAGACATGGATATTTTAACTGGTCTTGGATGTTACCTCAAAGGTGAAACAGAATAACTGGCCTGTATTTTAGCTAAATCTACCAATCCATGATTATTTATTGGAGCAATGTATTCCTAGACATTCAGATACAGGGTTGGGAGAAGAAAGTAAAAAATGATTTAGTCAGGTCTGGTTCAGGGCATTCAGAGTGCTGTACAGCCTTAAAGGGCTGCAGAGGGATACAGGCCTTGAGAAGAGGGACGGAGAAGCCAGAGCACTGAAACAAAGCAGCTTGATCTCTAAGTCTAGCTAAAACACACTGGGGCTGTGACCCCCTGCTTGCCGGTCTAGGTGTTGTCATTACATAGCTATGAGCAGAGTCAGAGACCATGGCCAGGGCTAGCTTTCTCCAGAGAAGCAGGATTGGGGCTGTGAGCACTTACCATCCCCGAGTGGTGCTAAAAGCAATGTGCCCCTCCTAGCCAGCCTTAGGGCGTATCAAGCCTAATTAACTTGCTTAGTGTTTTTCCAAAGGTCTCTGCTCCTCACTTCTTTACATTTCCAGACAAAGTTTTGTATTTTTTTTTTTGTCTGGTACAGATTTTTCTTAATATATCCGTATCCTAGAACTTGGAAGATGAACAACAAAACAAAAATGAAAAACCTAAGACAAAATATTTTTCTAATATGAACAGCATACTGTCCTTTCATTTGCTTATCTTTTGGTGTAATAACCCCACTTTCCACAAAGAATTCAGAAGTCTGTACATAAAATGAAATGAGGAGGAAAATATAATAGTTTTATTCCAACTTACATGAGTTTTTACTTTATATTAGGTGCTAAGTGGTAGATTTTATTCTGACAGAAATTATTTATTTTTTGTTAGAATAAAGGCTGTCTGCCTCCAGAGAACAAAACTCTTTCTCCCTTCTGGTTTGCCATTGTTGCAGATCTCAGAAAACAATCCCAATTATTTCTTATCCCTTTTCTTCTGAACTGCCCATTTGCTCTACATCCTCTTCTAAGTTCTTTCCTTTATGTCAACCTTCTTGCTTGGCTTCAGTCTATTGGTGGGTCTTGAGGTCCTTATTATGACATGACTGTCACAGTAGGGGCCACAGGGCACTGGAACCATCACCACTGACTCACCCTTCTATATCTTACACATCAGGCCTCTTTTCACATCGAACACTTCATAGGAAAATGCTTAACTTGACTTGTTGTGCTAATTTTTTGGTCATAGAAGGCAGAGGATAATATCTACATGGGAGCACTATTTTGGATGATTAAAGATGCTAAAAAATTAAATATTTATTTTGGGGGGAGAGAGAGAAAAAGAGGGGGTGAGAGAGAGTGAGAGAGAGAATAAGTGGGGGGGGGCAGAGAGTGAGAGAATCCCAAGCAGGCTTTATGCTGTCAGCACAGAGCCCAATGTGGGGCGTAATCCCATGATCCTGGGACCATGGCTTGCGCTGAAATAAAGAGTCAGGTGCCTAACTGACTGAGCCACACAGGCACCCTGACACTGAAAAAGTTTTATTTTCCATCCTCAGGATGGTCCTGCTGTTTGATTTTTAGTGGTGGACTTCTACCACTTTTTTTTCTAGGTCTGGAAGAGGTTACTTAACCCCAGAAAATCTGCCCTTGTTCCCTTGTTGTTGTTCCTATTACAGTCTGCTTAGGAAGGTATTTATGAAGCTGCTCCATTAAAAACATTTCTCTCAAAAAATTATATATATATACATATATATATATATGTATATATATATACACATACATACAAATACATGCTAAGAACATGGGCAAGTGACTGAGTTCCTGCAGACTGTTGGCCTATTGCTCCTAGCATCGCTAACACACACACACACACACACACACACACACACACACACCCATTGAATGCTTTACAAGGCAGGGTTACCTGTCATGTCCACATTTCTCAGCTTACAGTTTAAAGAATTGTGATGAGCTTTGAAAACAATGGGCAGTGCACAAACTTTTCCTATTTTTCTCACATAGTACAACCAAAATACTCTAGACATTATATATCAAGCATATATAAGAAGACTGAAAGGTGGAGAGAGGAAGGAAGACTAACTAGATATCTTGGAATGTGAAGAGTGGCATAGTGGTGAGTTCTCTGGGTTTCTCTTTTGCCTCCTTTATCCCAGACCTGGACCTGAAGAAGTCAACATCTGAAATGCCAATGGCACAGCCAAAAGGGGTAAAAAAGATTCAGTAAAGCCTGCTTTCTCTAGCCAAAAGACTGGGAAAGGAGCAACCTAGCAGGACAGAAAACCTTTAGACAATAACTGCTTTACTCCAGTCAAACACCACAAAAGAAAACTGTAGCTCTAGCCCTTCCCACATCAGCAAAGGCCAAGCCAGGAATCCAGATTTCCACCTTAGCAAGGTTGCTGTGAGGTGTAGCAACATCCACACATGTAGTGTCACAGAAGCCCATTAGACAGTTGGGACCTTCCCTCTATCGGGCTATAACAAGTCACCTTCTCCTCAGTGCGAGTGGTCATTTGTCATCTGATAATAATGAGGATCCTTTCCACTTCATGCTGGATTGTTGTCAGAGAAGTAGGGGAAAATCAGGACTTTCACTACTGTCCAATAATAAAAAGGTCACTCCTCAATACAGTGTTATGGCAGACCACTTGGGGAGGCTGAACACCCACTCTCTTGCAACAATATTGAGGAGCCTCGCTCATTCAAATGTTAACAGAGGCTAAGTGGGGGGAGCTAAACTTCTACTTCTACCTGGAAGTAAAAAGGCAGTGTCTCAACTTTTCTTTCCAGAACAGTGTCAGAAAAAGCCACTGGAGCTGAAGTTTTAAATAAGATTTAGGTTCTCATAACACAATACCCTAAATTTCCAGACTGCAATTGAAAATTCACATCATACCAAGAACACAGAACATCTCCAACTGAAATGAATGAAAAAGGACAACCGATGCCAACAGTGTGATGACAGAAATGCTAGAATTATCTGTCAGATTCTAAAGTAGCCATAATAAAATTGCTTCAGTGAGCAATTATGAACACACTGGAAACAAATGGAAACAATCAGAAAGCCCCAACAAAGAAATAGAAAGTCACTGTAAAGGAAGAAATGATATAAAAGGAAAATTAAATGGAAATTTTAGAACTGAACAATGCAACAACTGATATAAAAAGTGCAAAATGGAGGAGACAGAGGAAAGGATAAGTAAAATGGAAGTTAAAAGGATAAAAATTGCCCAACCCAAATAACAAAGAAAAAAATATACTGACAAAGAAAGCAAGAAAGAATGGAGAAGAGAATACAGCCTCAGGAATTTATAGGACTATAACAAAAAACTCTAACATTAATGTCATTAGAGTACTGAAAACAGAGTGGAAATAGGAGACATGAAAAATACTTGAAAAAACAATTGATGAAAATTTGTAAAATTTGGCAAGAGACATACCTACAAATTCAAGTAGGTGAGCAAACTCCACACAAAATAAACTCAAAGAAATATGCCAACATATCTTCTAATTAAAATTCTTTAAACTAAAGACAAAAAATTTGAAGGCAGCTAGAGAAAAAGAATATTTTATTTATAGTGGAAAATAATAGAAATCCAACAGATTTATTATCAGAAACCAGGAGGCCAAAAGTATGGTACACTATATTATTCAAGTACTGAAAGGAAAAAAAAACTATCAACCCCAAATCCTGTGTTCTGAAAAATATCCTACAGGGATGAAAGGGAAATCAAGACATTCTCAGATAAAGGACAAATATGAGAATTTGTCACAAGCAGACAAAGGCAAGTAATGGCAAAGGAAGAAAGGAAACAATTTAAAAAAAAAAAGAAAGAAAAAAGGAAACTTGGAATATCAGGAAAGAAGAAAGAAGGCAGTAGTAAAATATATATGCAAGTAGAAAAGGATTTTCTTCCCCTCTTAAGTTTTCTACATTATGTGTGACAATTGAAGCATAATTATAACACTATAATTAAATATAACATAATTATAGCTCTATATGATTAAGCATAACATAATTAGAACACTGCTTTTAAATTTTTGTAGAGGAAATATTTAAGGTAATTTTATTATAAATGAGAGTGGGTCCAGGGATGGGAATGGAGGTAAATTTTCTAAACTTCACTCAAACTAGAAAAATTATGACACCAAAAGCTTATGGAAAGATATGTAGGAATAAGGTAACACTTTGAGCAACCACTAAAAAAGCTATAAGTGAAACATATTTAGAAAAAGAAAAGTGCCAGAACTCAAGCAGAAGGAAGAGCTTGATAGATAAAAGCAAATTGGAAAAAGAAATACCATTGGTAAGATAAATAAAATAAGGAGTTGGTACTTCGCAAGATCAAAAATTAGCAAAACTCTAGCAAGAATAACAAAGAAAAAGTGTGAAGGCACAAATTACCAATCCTTGGAATAAAACAGTATCACTACAAACTCTGAATACTTAAAAAGATAATAAAGGATTACGATGCACAATGCTGTACACATAAATTTGACAACTTAGATAAAATGAGCTAATTCCTTGAAAAAGACAAATTGCTATACTTATACACTGTGACAGAGGTGATTTGACTAGCACTATAATTATTAAAGGCATTGAATTCACAATTCAAAAACTCCCCAAAAAAGTGATCTTGAGGCCCAGATGATTTCTCTGAAGAATTCTACTAAACTTTTGAAAATTTTTAAAAATTTTTTAAAATGTTTATTCATTTTTTGAAAGAGTGAAACACAGAATCCAAAGCAGGCTCCAGGCTCTGAGCTGTCAGCACAGATTCTGATGTGGGGCTCAAACTCAGAAACCCTGAGATCATGACATGAGCCGAAGTTGGATGCTTAACCAACTGAGCCACTCAGGAGCCCCATGAACATAAAGAATTAACACCAAGTGAACACAGTATTGTTCAGACAATGGAAGAGGAAAGAACCTTTCCCAACTGATATTATGATGCTAATATTACATTAATAGCAAAATCAGACAAAGATAGCACAGAGATAGATACACATACAAAGACAGATACATGTACACATGCACACATGCCCGTGCACATGCACACACACACACATATACACACTACAGACAAATATCACTCACAAACATACATGCAAAACACCCTAACCAAATACTAGCAAATAGAATACAGCAACATACAAAAATAATAATATACCATAATCAGTTGGGGTTCATTCCAGAGATGCAAGTCTGCTTCAAAATTTGAAAATCAATAAACAATTTCCATCTACAGGCTAAGGAAGAAAAATTATATTACATATTAATGGCATAAGAGCATTTGTTCATGACAAAATCTCTGAGGAAAAATAGGAATAGGAGGAAACTTCCTCAACTTTGTAAAGAACTACCAAAAATTCAGGACTAACATTCTACCAAATAATGAAAGATTGAAAGCTTTTCCCTAAGATTCAGAATAAGGCAAAAATGTTCATGCTCAACTGTATTCAACATAGCCCTGGGAATTCTACCCAATGAAATAGGGTAATGGAGGAAATAGAAAGCATATATATATATATATATATCAGAAAGGAAGAAATAAGCTGCCTCTATTTGCAGAGGACATGATTGTCTGCATAGAAAATTACAAGGAATTAACACAGAAACTCCTGTCACTGTTAAGTGAGTTCAGCAAGGTTGCAAGGTTCAACCAGAATACAGGATAAACATAAAAAATCAAGTGCATTCCTATATACTAGCAGTGAAATAATAGACACCAAAATTTAAAATGCAATAACCATTTTGAAAAAAAGAGATACTTAGATGTCAATCTAACCAAACCTGTATAGGACCTATATGATCAAGGCTACACATGATGATAAAAGAAATAACAAAAGATTTAAACAACTGGAGAGATAGATCTTGTTCATGGACTGGTTAACTAAAAATAATAAAGATTACAATTTCCCCCCAAATTTATATTCAGGTTTAACATAATTTCTATCAAAATGCCAGCAAAGGTTTTTGGTAGATATTTAAAATGTTATTATAAAATTTACATAGAAATGCAAAAGAACTATGTAGCTTACAATAATTTTGAATACAAGATAAAAGTAGGAACAATTTACCCGATTTCAAGGTTTTTTCTGCAGCCACTGTAATCAAGACTGTGATGTTATACACAAAAATAAACTCAAAATGGCTGAAGGACCAGAATGTGAGACAGGAAACCATCAAAACCCTCGAGGAGAAAGTAGGAAAAAACCTCCTAGACCTCCACTGCAGCAATTTCCTACTCAACACATCCCCAAAGACAAGGGAATCAAGAACAAAAAGGAACTATTGGGACCTCATTAACATAAAAAGCTTCTGCATTGCAAAGGAAACAATCAAAAAAACTAATAGGCAACCAACAGAATGGGAAAATATAGTTGCAAATGACATATCAGATAAAGGACTTGTGTCCAAAATCTATAAGGAACTCACCAAACTCCACACCCAAAAAACAAATAACCCAGTGAAGAAGTGGGCAGAAGACCTGAATAGACACTTCTCCCAAGAGGACATCCTGATGGCCTACAGAAACATGAAGCGATGCTCAACATCACTCATCATCAGGGAAACACAAATCAAAACCACACTGAGAGACCACCTCACGCCAGTCAAAATGGCTAAAATGAACAAATCAAGAGACTATAGATGCTGGCGAGGGTGTAGAGAGACGGGCACCCTCCTACACTGTTGGTGGGAATGTAAACTGGTGCAGCCGCTCTGGAAACAGTGTGGAGGTTCCTCAAAAAACTATCCATAGAACTCCCTTATGACCCAGCAATAGCTCTGCTAGGGATTTACCCAAGAGATAGAGAAATGCTGATGCATAGGAGCACATGTACCCCAATGTTCATGGCAGCACTGTCAACAATAGCCAAAACATGGAAAGAGCCTAA
>NC_043706.1:74439510-74455334 GCF_006229205.1 Suricata suricatta | reverse complement strand
GGTTGAAGGGGAAGGGAAAGGCGGGGGAAAGAGGTGGTGGTGATGGAGGAGGGCACTTGTGGGGAAGAGCACTGGGTGTTGTATGGAAACCAATTTGACAATAAATTATTTTAAAAAATAATAATAATAAAAAGACTGTAGTGTTGGTGGAAGGATAGAGATATGGATTAATGGAACAAAATAGAGAACCCAGAAATAGATCCACACAAGTATGCCCCACGAATTTCTTTTAAAATTATTTTGAAATGCCCAAGATTTTAATATCACCCCAAAACCAGAAATCGCCAGGGAGACCGAGGCACGCATGCAAAGGCAAAGGGCTTTTATTATGGGTTCGAACTCAGACTCACAGACTTTTCCAACGCAGTGGATCTGTACTATGAGCCCCGAGCAAGGGCTGAGTAGGGTTTTTATGGGGTTTGGGAAGGGGGAGTTACAAGAAATTGTGACATAGGTACAGTGACCCAATCATAATGATACAACAGTATTGGCAGCAGCTCTAACCATACACACTGTTCAGAGCGTTCATTACTTTTGGCGGGACCCAATTACAACATTTAGGGTATCTTTGAAATTAACCAATTACAGAGCGAGTTCAGGGTCTTGTTTGGTGACTATGGGGTTAACTTTAACACTAGGTAACAGGGTCCTATCTAAAGTTCCCATCTGCAGGCCTTACCCTTAGGAATGTGGGGTGAGGTAGCTGGGTTTTCCTGATTGGATACCGCAAAGTGGTCTCTTTTGCCCTGGGTAATGTATAACCACCTAATGGTTCCGGAGAGACTGACCTTAGACCTTTTACTTTAGAGGGGGACCTCTATCATGGAGTCTGTTAGGTTCAGCCTTACAATTTCTCAGTTAATTTCTGACAAAAATGCCAAAGCAATTTCATGGAGAAAAAATTGTCTCTTCAACAAATAGTGCTGAAATGATTAGACATCTACATGCAATCATAATTTAAAAAAATATATACCTTGACTTAAGTGCTTTTCTCTACAGAAAGCAACTCCAAATGGATTATGGATTTAAATTGAAAGTGTTAAAACTATGCAACACTTAGGGGGGGAAATAGGAGAAAATCATCATCTACAGGTAGGCAAAGAGTTCTTAGAATTGATGCCAAAAGCATGACTTCTAAAAGAAAAAGTTGATAAATTAGATTTCATCAAAATTAGTTTTTCTTTTATAAAAGACTTTGTGGAAAAGATGAAAGGCAAGTTACATTTTAAGCCACATATATGACAAAGGAATAGTATCTAGAATAGATAAAGAACTCTTAAAACTCATTAGTAGAAAAAGCCAACAATTCAATTAGAAGATGGGCAGAAGTCATGAAGAGATATTTCCCTGAGAAGACATACAGATGGCAAGTAAACACATGAAAAGGAGTTTAATGTCCATAAGCCATTGGGGAAACACTAATCAAAACTATAATGAGACATCACTGTACACCTGTCAGATTTGCTAAAATAAAAAATTGAGAACACCAGATGCTGGTGAGGATGATGATAAACTGGAATCAGACATTGTTTGTAGGAATGTAAAGTGGTAGAGCAACCCTTGGCAATTTCTTAAAAAACTAAACATATAACTAGTATATGATTTAGCCGTTGATCTCTTGGGCATTTATCCCAGATAAATAGACACGCCTGTTCACACAAAAACTCGTAAATGAATGTTTATTTATAATAGACAAATACTGGAAACAGCTCAGAAGCTGTCCTTCAACAGGTGAATGGTTAAGGAAATTTTGGTACATCCATACCATGGAACACTACTCAACAAATCAATGCCAATACATGTAGCAACCTGAGTAAATCTCCAGAGAATTATGCTGGATGGAAAAGCCAGTCCCTAAAGGTCACATACTGTGTAATTCTATTCATATAGCATTCATGAAATGAGAAAATTATTATTATTATTAGTGGCTGCCAGGAGTTAAGGAGGGAACCAGGATGTGAAGGAAGTGGATGTGGCCTCAGAGCAGCCTGAGAGATCATTGTGTTGATGAAATATTTTGTGTCTTGACTGTTTAATGCCAATATCCTTGTTGTGATATTGTACCATAGATTTGCAAGATGTGTTCATTGGGGAAGACTAGATATAGGATACAGGGATCTCTCTGTACTATTTCTTACAACTGAATGTGAAACTGCAATTATCTCAAAAACTGGTTTATTTTTGATTTTTAAATGTTTATTTATTTATTTAGAGAGAGGATGTCAGTGGCAGAGGATATATGTATATGAGAGAGAGAGAGAGAGAGAGAGAGAGAGAGAGATAGTCAAGCAGAGCCCAACATGAGGCCCAATCCCACAAACCGTGAGATCATGACCTAAGCCGAGATCAAGAGTCAGACACTTAACCCACTGAGCCACCCAGGCACTCCAAAAAGTTTAGTTTTAAAAAAGAAATGACATGTCATCATATAGAAAAAAATCACTAATGGATAATCAACATTAAACATATATTCTGGCAGCATACTCTCTGGTTTTCATACATGTACTTAGACACACACCCACACACGCACACACATGCACTCATATGCACATAGATATGATACTGAATTCCTGGGAGTAGATTTTAATTCCTACTTGAGGTATTCTGTGAATCTCTGACAAGCTTCCATTTGACTTTCTATATTCATTGATATAGACAAAATAGAAGCAAACTTGTTGTCTGCCTTTAGAGCCAAGGTATCTTCTTTCCTTGGTAATAATTCTTACAATATTTTGATTAAATATACCTGACATATATAATATTTTGATGAAATATACAATATTTTGATTAAATATACCTGAAAAAGGAGTATTTATTTGCAGAGACAAATCTGAACTGTTTGTACTCTGGGAGAGAATGTAGGAGGGCTGATTTCTAGCCTGTCTTAGCATCCAACCTAAAATACTGATTTGCACCCATGTGACAATCCTCTGTCCAGGTTGGGAAGACCATTACTGAACGTGCAGTAGATCCCACCCAGTTAGCGCTGGGCCAATGTCCCCAACACTTCCATTGACTCTCTTTGCCTGCAGACATATTATGGGCTGTGTGTCTCCCACTGGTCTTTGGCCCACACAGCTGTCCAGCTGTCACGGGAGCCTATTACACCAGATGAGACCTCAGGTTCTTTCCAATCTTAAGTAAGTGTTTAGGATTTGGTGAGATCAGCTGCTCTGCTTTCCTCTCTTTTCCTCAATTGCTCTGCCCTGCCAACCGACTAGAGGCTTAAATTTGGCTTCTCAGTAACAACTTCATTCATCCCGTTTTGGTCTGACATGGGTTCTGTTCCTGGCATTGCCATGTGTTCACTGTACTATGTGACTTGAGAAAAGCATATAAGTCTCTCTGGGCTCCAAGTTCTTTATTTTTAGATTAGTGATATTAATAAAATTAATGCCCACTCTCAACCTCACAGCATAGTGGTGAAAATCATATCAGATAATACATGTCAGCTCAAGGCAGATATTAGCTATTACATAATATCAGGTCTAGTGTTTAGAACTGAGCCACCCTTATGTTATAGCAAATTAGGATGAGGACCCTAAGTTGTGCCCTTTGGCAGTCAGACAGGCAACATTTCAGTATCATGTGAAGTAGAGAGAGCACCAGGAGTCACTAGCAGTGATCCAGGGTTACATTAGCTTCTTTACAGTGCTTAGGAATTTTATTTTGGTTTAGGGTACCTGAAAGGTTACCGTTTTTCTGTTCAACTGCTCCTGTATTTCATGTGAAAGCCCCTTGCTGCAGGAGAACAAACACAGGCTCTGGAGTTTGAGGTCTAAGCCTCAGCTTCAACCTACACGATGGTTCACAGGCTGGCTGTGTTACTCTAGGCAACCCGTGTAGCCTTCCTGAACCTTAGTTTACTCTTCTGGAGAATGGATATTATAAAGCCTTTCTCAATTTTTGCTTTGACAATTAAATAAGATGTGAAATAAGGATATGTAAATAAGAATTACATATCTAGCTCGACAACTGGCACAGATAAGAATTCTATAGTAACTCAATATAGTCTTTATAAAAAATTGATATACAAAGAGATTAGATATACTTAATGTGGCTTTCTTTTGTTTCAGGGCTGGAAAAATGAGTAGGAGAGCAGGTGTCTTCTACCTGGGGTGGGAGATGATTTGAGGCTTCCCTGCTTTTGCACATTCTGCTGCCTACATTGCCTGAAACCCACCCCCATTCCACTCCACCTGACTAATCCAAATCTCTCTGTAATACTCTAGTGAGTCATTATCTCCTCCAGAAAGCCATCAGGGACCTCTCTGGGGAGGCCTACATATGCCTCCTATGTGCTTCTTCATCCACTGGCCCCCCTATTTACTTATAAAAATGTTTACTATATACCATCATATTTCATTGAAACCATCCCTCCATCTTGCAGTTAAACAGTACACAAGAGGCTCATAATACATAAGCATTGTCAAAACAACAACTAAAATTCTAAAGTAAAAGAGATTCTCACCTTTTCCCAATTTCCCTAGGGTCCCAACCTTAAAGGCTGTTTTTGTTATTTGTATATGTATGTCAAACTGGAAGGAAATGTGTTCCCAAAAGTGAGGGGTTGTCTTGCCTTGAGGACGTTTAGTTTAATTTGCTAGGTAGACACAGGCTCTGGACACACATTAGTCAGTAAGAAGAAGTGGAGGGCTTGAGGGCATTTAAGAGAGCTTAGTTAGAGCAAGGAAGATAACCAGAAGCAAAGGGAAGACAAACAAATGCTCTAAGGAACCCCACAATGTCAGAGACAATAAGTCGGGAGAGGTTTAAATAATAGCCATTGTGGAGAAAGCACATCTTTCAGCAATATGAAAGGTCAGCCAAGAAGTAACTGCGAGTTTACAAGCCATATATATCACATCATCTTGGCCTTGGCTTGGGCAAATGGCCAAGTCCTTGTCTATAGTTTATCTAACTAAAGAAGTTCCAAATTCTAGAGCTTGAAAGAGTCATTCATTCACAGTGAGCCCCAATTTGGATACTTACTGTTATTGGCTTACCTCTGATTATTTTTTAATTGGGGTATAATTCTTGTTTACTACTGTCACAAGCAAAATATTTTTAATGTATTCATGTTACTAAAACTCAATACTAAGTATACAGAGACCTGACATTCAAGCAGAATTGGTTTAAATTCTAAAATCTTCTAGCTTTTCTTTCTCTTGTCCTAACTGGGATTAACATTCTTTCCCAAATTTCATTAAGTTTGGTGCTTAAATTATGGTTCATCATATTTTTCTTCTTTTTTTCCACAGTTTTCATGTGAATAATATTTATAGCTTTCCTAATAGAAAACTAATTTCCCCCTCTTTGGTTTAGAACATCTATGTAATTCAAGGTTTTTGAAGTGTTACTGTTGAAAATTGAGAAAGTACATAGAGATTAAAATATGATGGCATATGGGGATATCTAAATAACTAGAGACATTAGTCATTTTATAGCCTTAATTAGTTGGCATATGAAAGGAGAAGATAAAACTCTGAAAATAACAAACATAAATGGTGCCTTTTATTCCTCTACTGTTACTGTCTTTGGTTGTTTCTTTTGGGATGTGTATTGTTTTGGTAAACGATGTGAAAGCAGTGGCTTTGAATTAGGAGGACTGAACTGTTTATAAGAATGGTTTGGTTAAAATGCTATTTTTCTTTGGAATATTGTAAGATAGTCTTTAGAACAGTACCCATAACACATATTTTCTAACTTTATTTTGAATATTTATTGAAGTTGTGCTATGTGCCCAGCACTATTAGAATTTCAAAAACAAAGCAGCAGGACTTCTGTACCATCTAAGGATATATGGTATCTGAAAGAGATGAATGATGATAGAATGATGGTGACACATGATGTGGTCAAACCTCCAGAGGAGGTACAGGCAGGGAAGACCTCTGAGATACGGTACTCAGATCTTACTGGGAATCGAATAAAAGTCTTCATAGAAAAGGTGACTTTCTGATGTGATGTCTTTAATTTTAATTGTAACAGTATTTCCCTAGTAAATCATTTGTTCATTTATAAATTCCAACAAACATTTGTAGGGTGCTTGCTGTGGTTAGGGCCAGGCCCTGGAGAATCAGAGATGGTGTAGGCACATTATGCCTGCAAGGAGATCCCAGTCAAGTTTAGCAGATAGACAATCAACAGGTCACTGGAGTTCAGGATGTGCTGGGTGATGTGTGGACACATATAAGGTAACCAGGGCAGCCCTGTGGGTAAGAGAGGCTTTTCAGAGAGGGGTGACATCCGAGCTGATCTATAAGGAAGCTCTGGCATTAACCAAGGGAAGGGGGCTGTAAGGGGCATTTTCAGGCAAAGGGAACAATTGTATGTGCAAAGTCCTACAGGCAAGAGAGAGCAGAGTGTATTTAGGGCAATGTATAGAAAACACAGTGGAAAGAGGAAATGATAAACAGATGAGATTGGAAATCTTAGCAGATGTCTGACTTTATTCCAAAGGCAAAAAATAGCAGATCTGATCATGCCATTCTCCCGCTTAAAATCCTTTCACTGCTTTATGTTGCCTATGACCTGAAGTGTCTGGGAGTGCATGTATATCTGTGTATCTATGTGTCTCTGTGCATGTGAGTGTATTAATACTTTTTAAAATTTTCTATATTTTATGAAGTTTTGACATCTTAGGGGTCTTGTGGACCTCAGGAGGATTGTCCCTCCCAGGGTTAGCTAACTCCTAGAGATAGGAAAAAACAACCACAACTCTATATGTAAACCAACCAGTCCAGAGCCCATATCCCAGCCATTTCCTTTCTCAGGCTGTCAGATACCAAGCCAATGTTCTCTCTGCCCTGAATCACCACAGGGTCAAGTACTAGACAACTGGGGACCACCCTTGTTGCCCAGAGCATGCCAAATTATTCAAACTGACCAGTCATAAGCTTACTTGGTGTACCTACCCTTTCTTATGCATTTTTTTCTTGTGAAAACCACAGTAAAGCCTCTGTCCTATGCTTTATTCTCATCCCTTGTCAGCTCCTGACTAACCCTGGTGCTTCCCAGGTGGCCCTGCATGGTGTGGCAAGCTCCCTTCTCTTGGGAACTGAACAACAAACTATTTTCAATAGCAGTCATCTCCAGATCTGTTGGCCTCCATCATATATGATTAAAACAAATCTGGGGTGCATCGTAATTCAGTGCCAGGCACCAAAGGGGACAGATGTGGCTAGGTCTGTGCTGCTGGAACGTCATTCTGGCATCTGTGCAGGTGAAAGTGTCACGGGAAGAGTGGCTGGGAGATGGTGGCAGTGAGGCAGGCAGATGGTGGAGACCTCTGTAGGCAGTGCCATGGGAGGAGAGGAGAAATGCGGGGGATGGCTCCTTGGTCAGGAGGTGGGGCTGAGGACACATATGAATGACTGGATGTGGGCTGTGAAGGACAAGAGAGACTTGAGATGGATCCTTGTTGGGACACCTGGGTGGATGTGGTGCCACTTACTGAGTTAAACACTTTGAGGGGCATCTGGGTGGCTCGGTCAATTAAGTGTCGACTTTGGCTCAGGTCATGATCTCATGCTTCGTGAGTTTGAGCCCCGCATCAGACTCTGTGCTGAC
The DNA here is from genome assembly GCF_006229205.1 of Suricata suricatta. NCBI lineage: Eukaryota > Metazoa > Chordata > Mammalia > Carnivora > Herpestidae > Suricata > Suricata suricatta. The sequence goes on along the minus strand of NC_043706.1, from coordinate 74,447,765 downwards.
TCCTTGGAGCCTGGAGCCTGCTTTGAATTCTGTGTCTGCCTCTCTCTCTCGCCCCTCCCCTGCTCATGTTCTGTCTCTCTCCTTCTCTTAAAACTAAATAAAAACATTAAAAAAAAAACACTTGGAGAAAAGCAGATCTGGGAGCATGGAATGGAAAGACAACATACTCACTCTCAGACGTACTATTTTAATGGGCCATGAGTCTGACCAAATGGGAGTTTGGGTAACTGTGTCTAGAGCTCAGGAAAGAAAGCTGGTGTTGAACTAGAACTTTAGTGCCATTGGCATAAAGAATAAAACTAAAACGGTGGAAATAAATGAGGCTCTCCTAGGAGAATCAAGGCAAGGACACAAATCTAGAGACCAGCAAGATCCAAGGGAAACACAAAGGGAAAGTGGCCTCCACAAGAGTCTGAGAAGAAACAACAGGGGAGCTGGAGGCCAACCAGAAAGGATTTCAGGGAAGACTGAGGAGCTCACAATGTCAATGGGACTGGACAGAGGACAGGGCCAGAAAGGTCAGAAAATATCCAGAGGTAAAGTCAGCAGACATATTAGAGAAGCTACTTATTATTTATTTTATGGCATATTCCTTATACATAGATCCCCAAATTCAGCCCTGTGAGTGGGAGCTGAGGCAAGAACAAGAGAGGCAGGAATATTAAATGTACCATCTACAGAGTCGAGGTCTAAGCAGAAGGTGACTGTGGTGTTTTACATTTCAAGTTCTCTTGAATCTCCCTTTAGGCTACATGACAGCTATTCCCATTAAGAAGGGAAACTGCTGATTTTGTGTACATTCAGCCTGTCTTTTCTTTAAAACTGCACACAGTAAGGCCAGAGAGAAGATAAAAATCAGTTTGTGAACAGTACATTCACTGTCTCACTGATCCTACCATGCAGCCCTGAGTGTAAACACATCACAGCCTTCTGGCAACAAGGTGGCTGCCTCTCTCTCACTTCTGAAGCCTCAGGAACTATGAGACAGACAGTGTGCACTCCCCACGGTAGTCCGAGGAAACTGTCTATTTTGAAGGTTAGCTAACACCAGACTTTCTTTGTTTTTTTCTTTCTAAAAAATGGACTTGACTTTTCTAAAGATGTAGTGAAACTACTAATCTGGCTACTATAAGGGAGACTGTGACAAAATACCTAACAGATCTGGATGTTGAATCACAGTGCCTGGCATATAGGATTCAGTCAGTGTTTGTGGAAAGAAGGAAGGAAGGAAGGAAGCAAGCAAGCAAGCAAAGTAGGACTGCAAAGTACGCAGCTCACTGCGTGCATAGAGTGGATGGAGGCCTTGTAACAGCTTTGTTATTGACGATCCCCTTCTCCTCTCCTCTCTTCCTTCCATAATGCTCAGTTCTCTTGGCAATTTTAATCATCTTTTTATTTATTTATTTATTTATTTATTTATTTATTTATTTACTTATTTTTGAGAGAGAGAGAGAGAGAGAGAGAGAGAGGGAAAGACATAGTGTGAGTGGGGGAGGGCAGAGTGAGAGGGAGACACAGAATCTGAAGCAGACTCCAGGTTCTGAGCTATCAGCACAGAGCCTGACGTGGGGCTCAAACTCAATGAAAAGGGAGATCATGACCTGAGTCAAAGTTGGACTCTTAACTGACTGAGCCACCCAGGTGCCCTTCCACAAAGAACTTTTTAAATTAAGGAGAAGTTGTTTCCAAAATCAGTATTTTCCTTTATAAGAAGGGGTAAGGGATGGCTCTACAAGGACAACCTCTTTCCTTTTTTCTTTATTTTATTTTATTTTTTGTTCACTAGATCATAGTAATAGGGAGGAAAATATCATATCAAATGTCAATGGTAGTGAAGCTGCAATGCCAGGGGCATAAAGGACACAGCATAAAGTGGAAGGAATAAAGAAAGCAGTTCAAGGGGCACCTGGGTGGCTCAGTTGGTTAAGCATCTGACTTTGGCTCAGATCATGATCTCACAATTTGTGGGTTCGAGCCCCGCATAGGGCTGTTTGCTGACAGCTCAGAGCCTGGAGCCTGGTTCAGATTCTCTGCCTCCCTCTCTCTCAGCCCCTCCCCCACTCATTCTTTGTTTCTGTATCAATAATAAATAAAAATTTAAAAAATTTAAAAAAACAGTTCAAGATTGTGGAATGACAGATTATAACAATTATGAAAATAGTTTACGGATTGTTGATCTAAATTGTGTAGGGATTATTGATCTAAATCTTTTGTCTCTAAATCAGGAGACAAGAAAATGGGAAGAAAAGCTCTCCACGTCAGAAACGGACAATCCTGCACTGCAGGGTGTTTAGCTGAAGGCCAGTCCTATATCCAGGACTAACATGGGAGAGGAGTGAGAAATAATGGCAGGAAATGGAGAAGTTCTCCTGGACATCCCAGTCTATCCTGATACCTATGGTTATGTGCTCCTAGGTCCATGTTTCCTCAACATCTGGTTAAATGTATTACTGTCTCATGGAGGTTCTGACTTCTCTATTCCAATAGTCAGATCAGATCCTTGGAGATGACACCACTTTGGAAGTAAACCAGTGGTTACCACTCCCCTTGGACTCCATAGTAGAAAATGCCTGTGAGCCCTTCCCAGTCCAGATCCACTAGACTCATCCCCTAACCCATGTGGCCCTATTCACAGCTTCCTCCTATGCTCACAGGCCCCACTGCTGGCTTCTGATGTACCTTTTGTTCATGGTGAGAAGGTTATGAGAGTTTAGAAACTGTTGTATCACAGTGCCCAGGTGGCTCAATCTGTTAAGCATCCAACTCTTGGTTTTGGTTTTGGCTCAGGTCATGATCTCACAGTTTGTGGGTTTGAACCCGACATTGGACTCTGCCCTGTCAGTGCAGACCCGGCATGGGATTCATTCTCTCTCTCTCTCTCTCTCTCTCTCTCTCTCTCTCTCTCTCTCTCTCTCTCTCTCTCTTTCTCTCTCTGCATCTCCCCTGGTCTCTTGCTCTCTCAAAATAAATAAATAAACTTTTTTTGTAAGAAGCTGATTGTATCTACAGATAATGCACAATTCTATTATGGGACAATTTTGCTTGATTGTCGTGTGTGTGTGACTTAATAAATGATTGTAAATGGCAACCATGAGGAAATCTGCAGAAAACAGAAAAACCTTGTAAGTCAGAAAAGTACCTGTTCTTGGGATCTGATGAAGAGTTACTGGCTCATATCCAGTTCTGAAAAATGACTCTGTGCTTTGTGAGAAGTAAGCATCTTGGATATTTGTGTATTAAGCAACATTCCAACAATAGAACTCTATTCAGTGCATCTTCAATCTGCTCTTTTTTGTAATATCAATGTTTGTTGCCTAGAACCAGGAAGGAGAAATGAATGCCCTTTTTGAAAAGGCTTTTATAAAGCCCTGTTTGAAAAAGAACAGTGGGTTAAAAGTAGTTTGATTTGATAAACACTTACTAGACCTTCATCATGCCTTAAGCAACATTTACAAAGACCAAAAAGACATAGTCCCCGATGTGTATGAGCTCACAATGCAGAAGATGAAATGTATAAGCAAGTAATTTTAGGTCTCTACATATATCTATGCTCATATTATTTTCCTCTTTGAGCCTCTCTCTTTGAGACCAGGGCTGCCACCTGAATGATTGTACTTGTTATTGATCCTGACTTCTACACAAATAAGGGAAAATTAATTTTGCTTAAGGGGTGAAGAAAGAGGGGCAAACTAGGGAAAATTAGTCATGTAACATTAAGCTTTCCCTTGAAGGATAAGCTATAGTTCATTATACTGCATGCCCCATGAAAATAGAATAGGCTAGTTTGCTCACCTTTACATCTCCAAACACTATTTGGCACATAGTGAAAAAAGCCAGTGCATTCCAAGCAAAAGAAACACATTAACAGAGGCAAGAGAAATGAGTGACTAATGTACATTAGTTAAGGCAATGCTAGTTATAACACATAAACTCCAAAGATGTAATGACTTCACACACTATAAGTTTATTTCTCACTTATGTAAATGCCCAATATGAATGTTCCAGGTTGGCTGGTGGCTTTCCTCCACATTGCAACTCAAGAACCCAGCCTTCTTGCATCTTGTGGCTCTACTATCACTTAAGCCTCAGAATTTTTTGTATCCAGCAGAAGCATGAGAAAAACAATATGGAAAAGGCACATCTACTCATCTGGCATTACCATTTAACCTTCTGAGGATAAAAGACACACACAGCACTTGCCCTCATATTCCAGAGGTGAGAACTAGTCATGTTCCTCCACCCAGAAACAAAGGCAGAAGGGAAACGTAATTCTTGGTTGGGCAGCCGCTTTCTAGAAACCACTTTACAATGTGGAAGCAGTGAACAAATTGTCAGTGGGAAGTTAGCTTTCTGTGCCACAGAAATAATGAGAAGTCAGTGAAGCAAAAGGGTAGGAGGTAAGAGTGAGAAGCTAAGCAGCCCAGGCCACATTGTGTTTGTGTGGAGGAGCCTATATGCAAGAATTCCAGACGTGATGTGAAATGATTTTCTGGAAAGAAAAACCTTAACCTGTAAAAAACAACCAAAAAAATGTGTTCAGAAGAAACTCAGAGGCTTCTTATGTGCCTTTTTCCCCAAAGACCCAAAGCTCCAAAGTTCTTAATGTTTCTATATTCTCATAGCCTGTTTCTACTTCTCTCAAAACCTCTGTAAACTATATGGACCTCAAGCATGTCTCTCAGATTGAAACATTTGTCCTTTTTTGCTTCAGCAGGGCCCCAGCCCAGTTGAAATTTCATTCGCTATGGTCTAAAGTCCTCCCTTTTAGTATAATAGAAAGTCAGAATTTACATTTATTGTTGCCAAGGATGCCAGTTACAACTCCTTGGCTATACTTTTTTCAGTGGGTGAAAATTAAATAGGGCTAAAACATTTCAGTTGACACAAATATAATACTCCCCAGCTCTGAGGTTGTGTTCCGTAGAGAATTATTACCACTGTAGGCTGGTGCTACCTTGGGACTTATACTTAACACAGTTGGCAGTAAGGCTGCATTTTAAATTCAAGTTTTAGAAAAATCTTCAACACTATCTTGGCACAAACTCCTCCAACATTTAGGAATTTTGTAAAGCAGCTCATGTTCTTTTTCCTTCAGACAATGCTTTGAGGATTTAATTAACTTTGGACCAAGCTGCTCCACACTTTCAAAGGTCTCAGTGATTAGTTCTATGATGGACTTTCATTAAAAAAAAAATCTAGGGGCCCCTGTGTGGCTCAGTCAGTTAAGCGGCTCAGGTCATGATCCCCCAGTTCATGAGTTCAAGCCCTCTCTCTGCCCTTTCCCTGTTCGTACTCTGTCTCTCTCTCACACCCAAAAATAAATAAAACATTAAAAAATTTAAAAAATCTAAATCTAGAAAATATTTGTTGGTTTAGTCGTTCCTAATTCTTATCCACTCTGATTTTCAAGAGTCACCCATCCACTTCCCCAGACATGCTCTGAGTAGGAGACCCTGTTTTATTTAGACACAAATCATCGAGGGAGGGGTGGAATAGGATAGCTTGGAGCCTCTCCTCATCTTTCTACCTGCTTGCATTCACTTCCTTCTCTGCACGGCCAAGGACTGCAAAAGTGCAACAAGGGTGTGACGTTTTCTTAGGGTCCTGAGACCATCAAAACATCGTCAGCCACATACTTGACCTTCTGATTCCAATAAATGAGTATATATAGTGCCAGAACGCACACTGTTTCTCATTTCTTCAGCTTTATCTCTGCAGACATCGGTCTCCTCTTCTCTTGTGTCCCTCAGGCCTACTACCACACACGTGGGGCTCTCACCGTGAGATGTTTGGCTCACACAGGAGCAACTGCTCTCAAAAACCTGGTGGAGATTGTTTCAGATATCTGCCGTCCCCTTTGTCCTGTCCTCTGGACAGGTGTCCTCATCTCGTAATTTACTTTGGTGAGAACTTCTTCACATTCCATCTTCTCCTTCCTGCCTGTCCCAGAGATGCAGCATCCTTCCTCTGGGATGTCAGATTTACTTCTTCCTTCCTCCTCTAGGGCCTTGTTTCATCAAGAATCTGCTTTTTCTCTTGTAATTTTATATTTGCAATCTGTTTTTCAAACATAAACAATCAAGTCCTTTGTATTTTTAAATGTTTTCTTAGAACTACTCCTTTAGCTATTCTTGGGTCTTTCCTTTCACTTCCCCTTCCTTGTTTTTCCTTCTTTTGTCTCCATAATTCTTTATCATTATTTTCTTCATTTCTCCTTCTTTACTTTGCCTACCTTCTAATCTGACTTCTAACTCCCAATATGGCATTGGTTCTCTTCCTAAACTCTGAAGACACTTTCCCTGTCTCATCCACAGGCTCTTTGTTCTCCTCTGTCTCTTAATAGAAGTGTTCCCCTAGGATCTGTCCAAGGCTTTTGCTTCTAGAACTACTCTCTTTTAGTAATTAACTTTTATTTCTTGAGCTTTGATTATCACTTATATGCTAATGGACCAAGTGGGAAAGATCTCTTCTCATAATCCATTTAGCCATATTGTAATAAGAGGGCTACAACTCAGAAAGCTATAATTCAAAACACAATTGAGCAATAATTCTATGGAAGGCATAATACAATGCAAAATGCTTGCTCAGAAGCCTAGAGAAAAGGCTAGTGTTCTGCTTCTGAACCTCAATTGTGTCATATGAAAGTAAAAAGGTTGTATAAGACATATCTAAGTTTCGTTCACTTCACAAAGTTGATGATTTGTATAGAACATGTTTTAAAAAATACTTTGTTGCTTCACTGTTTTAACTTCTATCTAAGGAGAAAAGCCTAGCCAATAAGAAAAAAAAGATGGTTTTGCTTTAAGATTCTTCTTTAATAATTCTTCAAAGAAGATATTTAAAGAAATTAACTCCTTGGTATTTTGTCATTGTGTTGTTGTTGTTTTTAAGTTGAAAAGGAGTATGAGAGGAGAAGGTTCAATTTATAGTTTGAAAAGAATTGACTTGCCATTACCTAGGATTCAGACATAAGAGTTGGGGTTACCACAGTAAGAGATAGAGTTACTATTATTTTTAAAAACCATTCCTGTATCCCAGAGACCTGGGTTTTGGAAATGCTCATACCTCTGGCTAAAATTCGCTTCTTGAGGGCAAAGTTGTTACATTTCATTTATCACAGTCACTGAAATATACACTTACCGCTAAATACCTTCCATCAAAAGAACTACAAAATCTGACACTGTCAGTGTTAAATATAAACTCCTTTTCCTTTTTAATAGGTGTCTCAATAGAACTTTTGAACGTGTGACTGACCCAAAGCCATTTCCTGCGTCACCTTAATTCTTGCCCATAAACACAGTTGTGAGCAGGAATTCGCAGACGTGGCACTCTTTGTTCAAAGTGACTGCCCTGACCACTGCTGAAGGTCCAGCACTTAAAGTCTTGTGTGCTTCCTCCTCTTTTAAGACAGTGTGAGATCAGCAGTTGGATACTTTACAGATCAAACAGAAGCCAAAGTTGTATTGTAGGGTGAATTTAAAAAGAAGTAATTTGATAACTTTTTTTGTCTCATGTAGTAGCTACACATTAATACATTTTAAATAACAACGAAATTGTCTATCAAGTTATGTTAGACAATATAAAAGTCCAAATCTATGCAAATACTGCTATTTGGTGAATTTAAATAAAAAATACCTTTCTTGAATTTTGCAATCAGCTTTTTAGTATCCAAAATATACAAGGTGCTCACTAAACTCCATACATGAAAAATGAATGATCCAGTAAAGAAATGGGCAGAAGACCTGAATAGACACTTCTCCAAAGAGGACATCCAGATGGCCAATAGGCACATTAAACGATGCTCATAGTCACTCATTATCAGGGAAATACAAAACAAAACCACACTGAGATACCACCTCACACCAGTCAGAGTCGCTAAAATAAACAAATCAAGAGAATATAGACGCTGGCGAGGGTGTGGATAAACAGGCACCCTCCTACACTGTTGGTGGGAATGTAAACTGGTGCAGCCGCTCTGGAAAACAGTGTGGAGGCTCCTCAAAAAACTATCGATAGAACTCCCCTATGACCCAGTAATAGCACTACTGGGGATCTACCCAAGAGATACAGAAGTGCTGATACATAGGAGCACACATACCCCAATATTCATAGCGGCACTTTCTACAATAACCAAATCATAGAAAGAGCCTAAATGTCCATCAATTGATGAACGGAACAAGAAGTATTACATGGAGTATTACATGGCAATGAGAAAGCATGACATATGGCCATTTGTAGGAAAGTGGATGGACCTC